>NC_064923.1:694063816-694387149 GCF_023897955.1 Schistocerca gregaria
CGCTTTATTGCGCCGCCGGGACTGGGCCGCTCTCTACAAATGGCGGCGGTGGAGTGGCTGGGCGGCTCGGCTCCTCGGATGTCCGAGACGTCTTGAGCAGGTCGCCGGCGCCGGCGCCTTCACCTCCGCCTCCACCTCGGTCGTACGTGCCCTCTCGTGCACGACCCTCGGCTCACTGCTCACAGGAAATTGCCGGCGGAGACGTGGCGTCGCGCCGAGAGGAAGGCGGGCGAGGCGAGAGAAAAAGCTCCATCCAAAGGCGGCAGCAGGGAGGCGACGCGCGTTAGCGCTTGTAGCTACTCCAAATGCCGCTCACGCTAGCCATTTTGTCTGTCAGTGTCTTTCGGGCCGATACTGCGTGAGACAAGTACCGTGGAGACCTTTGATATTTGATAACCGGAGCAGAATACTCAGAAAAGGAGTTCGACACGTGGCAGTACACCAAGATCATGATTCCTTTGTAATGTCTCTTGCAGCGGCCTCTGTGCGATATTTTCAGAAATCTTATAAATTATATGGCTCTGAGCACTATGGGACTTAACAGCTGCGGTCAACAGTCCCCTAGAACTTAGAACTACTTAAACGCAACTAACCTGAGGACATCACACACATCCATGCCCGACGCAGCATTCGAACTAGCGACCGTAGCGGTCACGCGGTTCCAGACTGGAGCGCCTAGAATCGCACGGCCACACCAGCCGGATATAAATTATATAACTCAGTACATATTTCGAAGTATCTCTTCTTATCTTACTAATTCCTAAACTTTAATATACGATGATTATCGATGCAAACTAGTTTCAAACCCTATTATTCCTTGGAGCGTCCATTTACTCCACGGAATAGCTTCTCGCGATCTGTTTTCTCTGATGAAAAGAATGAAGAGATCTTGCCGATTAGCTGTGAAAGGAGGAGGATGTGAATGTACGAGGATTGTTTTTTAAGTAAGGGCCGTTTTTATTTAAAAAAAATACAAATACATTAAAAAGAATTATTTTCTGATTCTACACACTTTTACATATTTTTCTACATACTTGCCTTGTTTATTTAAGCACTTGTACCGTACAACTAAGTTTTTAATTCCCTCTGCAAAGAATTCGGCCGCCTGCTCCGACAGCCAATAGTTCACGGCCGCTTTCACTTCATCGTCGTCATTGAAGCGCTGCCTGCCAAGATGGTGTTTCAGGTACCGGAAAAGGTGAAAATCGCTAGCAGCAAGGTCGGGGCTGTATGGTGCATGGTCCAAAACTTCCCAGCCAAAAGAATCAATCAAATCCCGAGTCTTCTGAGAGGTGTAAGGCTTAGCGTTATCGTGCAGGAGCAAAACTCCTTTTGTCAGCATGCCGCGCCTTTTGTTTTGAATTGTTCTGCGGAGCCTCTTTAGAGTTGCACAGTAGACATCTGAGTTGATTGTCGTTCCTCGTGGCATAAAGTCCACTAGCAAAACACCGCGCCGGTCCCAGAACACAGTTGCCATAATGTTGCGCTTTGACAGCGTCTGTTTGGCTTTGCCCTTGACGTGTAAGATTGTGTGTCACCATTCCATCGATTGTCGCTTGCTTTCGGGAGTGATATGGGATACCCATGTTTCATCTCCAGTGACAATTTTACTCAACATGTCATCCCCTTCTTCCTCGTAACGAATCAAAAATTCCAATGAAGTGGCAAATCTCTTCCCTTTGGGGTCCTCTCTGAGGAGTCTGGCTACCCACCGAGAACAAAGTTTCTTACAGCTTAGGTTTTCAGACACTATTTTGTACAAAACCGATCTTGGAACTTGAAATTCCAAAGAAAGAGTGGAAATTGAAAATCTTCTGTCCTCACGAATCTTCGTTTCGACTGCAGCCACCAAATCATCAGTGATCACAGGGCCGGCCTGAGCATTCATCGTCATGGACGTTTTGACGGCCATTTTTAAACTCTCTAACCCATTGACGCACTTACTTCACTATTCCATTCAGGCCATAAACTTCTTTTAACTAACAATGAATTTCTGCAGCTGATACGTATTTTGACAGCGAGAAGCCTATCACTGACCGTATCTCACACGCGACGGGCGATTCAATAATCGTAAACATTATAAAGTAGCACAGCGATGTGTACACGTCAGCTACAGAGCTGCAATTTGCATCAGTGTGAACGGGAAGGATGAAGGCAAGTGGCGCGGTGGCTTGTTGCGGTGTCCGCGGAAGCTACGGCACTATACGGGCGAACGGCCCTTACTTAAAAAACAACCCTCGTATGTATTGTTGAGCTAGTCACCATCTTGATGAGATCTACATCTACATTCATACTCCACAAGCCACCCAACGGTGTGTGGCGAAGGGCCCTTTACGTGCCACTGTTATTACCTCCCTTTTCTGTTCCAGTCGCGTATGGTTCGCGGGAAGAACGACTGTCTGAAAGTCTCCGTGCGCGCTCGAATCTCTCTAATTTTACATTCGTGATCTCCACGGGAGGTATAAGTAGGGGGAATCAGTATATTCGATACCTCATCCAGAAACGCACCCTCTCGAAACATGGCTAGCAAGCTACACCGCGATGCAGAGCGCCTCTCTTGCAGAGTCTACCACTTGAGTTTGCTAAACATCTCCGTAATGCTATCACGGTTACCAAATAACCCCGTGACGAAACGCGCCGCTCTTCTTTGGATCTTCTCTATCTCTTCCGTCAACCCGATCTGGTACGGATCCCACACTGATGAGCAATACTCTCGTATAGGTCGAACGAGTGTTTTGTAAGCAACCTCCTTTGTTGATGGACTACATTTTCTATGGACTCTCCCAATGAATCTCAACCTGGTACGTGACTTAGCAACGATTAATTTTATATGATCATTCCATTTCAAATCGTTCCGCAAGCATACTCCCAGATATTTAACAGAAGTAACTGCTACCAGTGCTTTTTTCCGCTATCATATAATCATACAAAAACGATCCTTCTTTCTATGTATTCGCAATACATTACATTTGTCTATGTTAAGGGTCAGTTGCCACTCCCTACACCAAGTGCCTATCCGATGCAGATCTTCCTGCATTTCGCTACAATTTTCTAATTCTGCAACTTCTCAGTATACTACAGCATCATCCGCGGAAAGCCGCATGGAACTTCCGACACTATCTACTAGGTCATTTATATATATTGTGAAAAGCAATGGTCCCATAACACTCCCCTGTGGCACGCCAGAGGTTACTTTAACGTCTGTAGACGTCTCTCCATTGATAACAACATGCTGTGTTCTGTTTGCTAAAAACTCTTCATTCCAGCCACACACCTGGTCTGATATTCCGTAGGCGCTTACTTTGTTTATCAGGCGACAGTGAGGAACTGTATCGAACGCCTTCCGGAAATCGAGGAAAATACCATCTACCTGCGAGCCTGTATCTAATAATTTCTGGGTCTCATGAACAAATAAAGCGAGTTGGGTCTCACACGATCGCTGTTTCCGGAATCCATGTTGATTCCTACAGAATAGATTCTGGGTTTCCAAAAACGACATGATACTCCAGCAAAAAGCATGTTCTAAAATTCTACAACAGATCGACGTCAGAGATATAGGTCTATAGTTTTGCGCATCTTCTTGACGACCCTTTTTGAATACTGGGACTACCTGTGCTCTTTTCCAATCATTGGGAACCTTCCGCTCCTCTAGAGACTTGCGGTACACGGCTGGTTGAAGGGGGACAAGTTTTTTCGCGTACTCTGTGTAGAATCGAATTGGTATTCCGTCAGGTCCAGTGGACTTTCCTCTGTTGAATGATTTCAGTTGCTTTTCTATGCCTTGGACACATATTTCGATGTCAGCCATTTTTTCATTTGTGCGAGGATTTAAAGAAGGAACTGCAGTGCGGTCTTCCTCTATGAAAGACTTTTGGAAAAAAGTTTCTAGTATTTCAGCCTTACGCGTGTCATCCACGCGTGTCGAGCCACGTACTGATTTAACGTAAGAACAGAACTTCCTAGGATTTTCTGTCAAGTCGGTACATAGAATTTTACTTTCGAATTCACTGAACACTTCACGCATAGCCCTCCTCACGCTAACTTTGACATCGTTAAGGTGTTGGCTGCGTTTAAACTTGGAGTGAAGCTCTCTTTGCTTCCGCAGTAGTTTCCTAACTTTGTTGGTGAACCACGGTGGGTTTTTTCCGTCCCTCACAGTTTTACTCGGCACGTACCTGTCTAAAACGCATTTTACAATTGCCTTAAACTTTTTGCATAAACACTCAACATTGTCAGTGTCGGAACAGATATTTCTGTTAGGTAGTATGAAATCTGCCTTCTATTACTCTTGCTAAACAGATAAACTTTCCTCCCTTTTTTTATATTCCTATTAAATTCCATATTCAAGGATGCTGCAACGTCCTTAAGATCACTGATTCTCTGTTCTGCACTTACAGAGTCGAAAAGTTCGGGTCTGTTTGTTGTGAGTAGGTCCAAGATGTTATCTCCACGAGTCGGTTCTCTGTTTAATTGCTCGAGGTAATTTGCGGATAGTACACTCAGTATAATGTCACTCGATGCTCTGTCTCTACCACCCGTCCTAAACATCTGAGTATCCCAGTCTATATCTGGATAATTGAAATCTACACCTAAGACTATAATATGCTGAGAAAATTTATGTGAAATGTATTCCAAATTTTCTCGCAGCTGTTCTGCCACTAATGCTGCTGAGTCTGGAGGTCGGTGAAAGGAGCCAATTATTAACCTAGCTCGGTTGTTGAGTGTAACCTCCACCCATAATATTTCGCAGGAACTATTCACTTCTACTTCACTACAGGATAATCTACTACTAACAGCGACAAACACGCCACTACCGGTTGCATGCAATCCATCCTTTCTAAACACCGTCTGTGCCTTTGTAAAAATTTCGGCTGAAATTGTCTCTGGCTTCAGCCAGCTTTCTGTACCTATAACGATTACAGCTTCGGTGCTTTCTATCAGCGCTTGAAATTCCGGTACTTTACCAATGCAGCTTCGACAGTTTACAATTACAATACCGATTGCTGCTTGGTCCCCGCATGTCCTGACTTTGCCCCGCACCCTTTGAAGCTGTTGCCCTTTCTGTACTTGCAGGAGGCCATCTAACCTAAAAAAACCGCCCAGTCCACGCCACACAGCCCCTGCTACCCGTGTAGCCGCTTGCTGCGTATAGTGGACTCCTGACCTATCCAGCGGAACACGAAACCCCCCACCCTATGGTGCAAGTCGAGGAATCTGAAGCCCACACGGTCGCAGAACCTTCTCAGCCTCTGATTCAGATCCTCCACTCGGCTCTGTACCAAAGGTCCGCAGTCAGTCCTGTCGACGATGCTGCAGATGATGAGCTCTGCTTTCATCCCGCTAGCGAGACTGGCAGTTGTCACCAAATCAGATAGCCGCCGGAAGCCAGAGAGGATTTCCTCCGATCCATAGCGACACACATCATTGGTGCCGACATGAGCGACCACCTGCAGATGGGTGCACCCTGTACCCTTCAAGGCAACCGGAAGGACCTTTCCACATCTGGAATGACCCCCCTCCCCCGGTATGCAGACGGAGTGCACATTGGTTTTCTTCCCCTCTCTTGCTGCCCTAAGGGGCCCCATTACGCGCATGACATTGGAGGTCTCAACTACCAGTAAGCCCACCCTCTGCGACTGCCCGGATCTTGCTGAGTTAGGGGCAACCTCTGGAACAGGACAAGCAGACATCTCTGGCCGAGCATCAGTATTAGCTGGAGACAGAGCCTGAAACCGGTTCGTCAGACAAACTGGAGAGGCCTTCCGTTCAGCCCTCCGGAATGTCTTTCGCCCCCTGCCACACCTCGAGACGACGTCCCACTCTATCACAGGTGAGGGATCAGCCTCAATGTGGGCAGTTACTCGGGCATCCAGAGTCATAGTCCGATCGGGGGATGCGTGGGACGAGCTGGCCGTCCCCGACAAACCCCCATCCGGGCCCCCACAGTGATGCCCATTGGCAACAGCCTCAAGCTGTGTGACCGAAGTCAACACTGCCTGAAGCTGGGAACGAAGGGATGACAACACAGCCTGCATCCGAACACAGCAGTTGCAGTCCCTATCCATGCTAAAAACTGTTGTGCAAAGAACGTCTGAATTAATCTACAGAGAGCACAAATAATTCGACACAAAATTTAAACGGTTATTAAAATACAAGAGTGCCTAGTAAATGCAATAATGCTGCTACTTGCGCACTGCTGACACACTGCTTGGCGGCGGAAGGAGACTACGCGAATTTACACTATTCAGGTACTAATAAAGCGATGCTACAACTCTCAAGTACTATAATACGCCCGTAATTTATGAATTAAACAATGCAAGTACCAAAAACACGCATAGAAATTAAGAATTAAACTATGTAACAAATGAGTGAGCTAGGAGTATACGACTTGCTGCTGCAGCTGCTTATCCAACGGCGGCAGGGAGCACACTGTATGAGAAGGAATTTAATACATGAACTTAACTGAAGTAAGTGTGTTCGTGTATTATTTAACTGATTATTATTGACAGTATCTGCTTATTACGCCGTGTTGCACGGGATCAGTGGAGAACGTCTGATTTACACTGGACGAACCTACCGTTTTGTATGCTCAATATATCCAGTTACTTCAAAAAATGGCTCTGAGCACTATGGGACTCAACTGCTGTGGTCATTAGTCCTCTAGAACTTAGAACTACTTAAACCTAACTAACCTAAGGACATCACACGCATCCATGCCCGAGGCAGGATTCGAACCTGCGACCGTAGCAGTCGCACGGTTCCAGACTGTGCGCCTAGAACCGCGAGACCACCGCGGCCGGCCAGTTACTTCAAATAAATAGGCTAACACGGTCTTACCAGCAGATCTCGGTCTTCCCCATGTGATCACCGAAAGTTAATAATTATTACAAATCCAGAATGAGATTTCCACTCTGCAGCGGAGTGTGCGCTGATATGAAGCTTCCTGCAGATTAAAACTGTGTGCCCGACCGAGACTCGAACTCGGAACCCTTGCCTTCCGCGTGCAAGTGCTCTACCATCTGAGCTACCGAAGCACGACTCACGCCCGGTACTCACAGCTTTACTTCTGTCAGTATCTCGTCTCCTACCTTCCAAACTTTACAGAAGCTCTCCTGCGAACACAGTTTTAATCTGCCAGGAAGTTTCATATCAGCGCACACTCCGCTGCAGAGAGGAAATCTCATTCTGGAAACATCCCTCAGGCTGTGGCTAAGCTATGTCTCCGCAATATCCTTTCTTTCAGGAGTGGTAGTTTTGCGAGGATCGCAGGAGAGTTTCTGTGAAGTTTGGAAGGTAGGAGACGGATACTGGCAGAAGTAAAGCTGTGAGGACCGAGCGTGAGTCGTGCTTCGGTAGCTCAGATGGTAGAGCACTTGCCCGCGGAGGGCAAGGGTTCCGAGTTTGTGTCTCGGTCGGGCACACGGTTTTAATCTGCCAGCTAGTTTCATTATTACAAATGTTTTCAGGAGATCGACTGACAATTTTCGTCCCACCGAGAATTCTAAATTGCTTTACTGCCTCATGGAATTCAAGTTAAGCTCAATTTAATCAGGATAGAACAGTATTGAAGTGTGTGAATGGGATAAGCCTGCTTTGTGAATGAAAAGTCCCTTAACATACGCCTGTTTTTACTATCCTGATCAATGAATCTAAATCAGGCCGGTGTGAGAGAGGTTTTATATTTTTTGGATACCACAAAAAAATTAAACAGTGTTTTTAATAACTCGATGCATATTTGTTCGGTCTATGAAAGTAAAAAATGGATATTTATGGCAAGAGAGTACTTAAGCATTATCGAACATAGTTCGAAACTTATTTCATGAAAATACGTACCTATTGTGACACGGTAAACGATAAAAGTTGCAGGATAGAGATTTATTAAAATTCTTGACCACGGTTTCGGTGTATCTAAATATACATTCATCAGAAGTAAAATACACCTGAACAGGAAGACACCTTCATTAGCAAAGAACTTTGCATAGGAACACAGAAAGTAAAACACTATAGCTAAAGTAACTGTAAAATTACCACAGTATTATAAGCACAAAAACGTTTAGTCGCTTACTAAAATCTGCACTGGAGGTACACAAAACAATCTTACCAAAGGCGTCGTCAGTAGTTAAAATATCATCTCCATTTATACAACATAATAATGGACAGAGGGTTGATTCGAACACACCACAGCATCATTACCTCGCCTGTGAATTAGCGTGACGATGGTGTGAAAGCCCCAGGGCATACAGTTTCACCGAGAGAAGGCACTTAAGGTTTGCACGAGACGCTCGCGCACATAAAAACCCATGGATACATACACATACACATCAAAATTATTAAAAGTTGTGCTAAGTGAAACCTTCTGTCTTCATAAATAAAACATATCAGAACGATTTAAAAACATCTAGGTAAAATAGAAAATATGAAACGAATTTTTCCTGTGTCCTATTGTCAAGCACATGAAGCTTGCGCTACGGAACACTTCTAACGAGGGCACTAGTATTAAACGCGAGAACCTCACGTAACTTGAAAGGCAAAATACATACTAGCGAAAACAACCACATTGTTAAAGTAAACCGAAACCATCTGTCGTTGTAAATAAAAACGTAACAGTCATTTAACCACACATACACATCGAAAGCCACAAACAGCAAACATAGAAAATACGTAAAATCCCAACAAGACAGAGAAAGCGCATATCACCAGCATCAACAGGCAAGATAACTAACTTCTAGTCAGCCATACTATATTACATTAGATCGAGGAGGGGTGTGAAACTATCTCAAAAATTTTTGTCTCTAAACTACACCTGTTCATTAAGAATAAAACCATCTTTTAGAGACAGATGCTTGAAAATCTCTAATTCTTCGAGCAGGTCCAGTTTGTAACCCTTACCCGCTTCGTGAAGCAATTCTACGTCATCCAGTTTACGTGGCGTATGCTGTAAGAGCCATATATGTTCAGCAAACGCTGAATTATATACGTTTTCCCCATTTTCACCTTGCATGCGTTCTTTATACCTTACTTTAATAGGTCTACCTGTCTGTCGAATGTAATAGTTTGGGCAGTCGTTACAAGTAATTTTGTGAACAATATCTTTAAGTGTTGTACATATGCCTTTGCTGTGTAATACGTTTTGGTAGAATTCGACGTTTCATTTCTTTTTATTTGCAAAGCGTCTTCAGCACTCTATAAATCTCTGTGCATGTAATACATATCTTCCAGATATTTCCTCTATTCCAGTTTTCTTCGTTATTCACATATTTTCAGGTAGCAAACACTTTTGCTGCGAAGATTTCGTAAAGGTAAATTTCGTTTTCATTTACTTTACGGTTTTTTCTGCGAACTTTTTGTCACAAGTGCTTCACCCAGCAATTCCACGTCTTTCTCTTTCCTACGTCTGTACATCTCATTCCAGGCTCAGCGACCAATTTTCTTCTGAAAACCTCGCTTTAACGGCGTGTCATTTTCTAAAATATGTGTAGCTCGTGCGTGTTTATCGAGTTGCCATTTGTCGCAGTGTGTTGTCTAGTCGTCTTTTGTTTGCGTTATGTGCTCATCGATTTAGATATTCGTTTGTTTGTATGTAGACACAGAAATGTTCACAAAAGACAGCAAGATGTCCGATTTTAGGCGTCTGCTAGCACGTTTACTTGAACACTTCACTTTCACGATATATGTTTGTTTTCATAAAACGGGTGCTGGTTCAGTGTGTTTGCCGTATACAGTTTTGTTAACAGCCGCTGTCCTCTTTTCACTCGCGTTTTATTGCATTGTGGTGTTTGTTTGTATTTCTATATTCTTTTTCCTTTTAGCGCCCATATGCCACAACGTAAACAAAAGACAACTGAAAAATACACAGTGATTGTTGGAAACATAGTTAACAGTACGCACGAAGAACCAAAACACATTTTTAAAAAGTACAGCAAAAGAAACTGGGCTCATAACGCTGAAATTCGGACATCCTGGTGTTCACAGACAACGAAAAACATTTTCAGGACGATAAATGTGTAACAAGAAAATAAAAGAAATCGTAAGTAGAATCCAACAGCATTTTAACCTTAAGGAACTTACAAAAAGAAATATTCTTACCAAACAAAGAGTAAATGACGAAAAGCACAGAAATATACTAACACATATAGAAACACATTTATTACTGGAAATTAATAAAAAAATGTATTGCAGACTATTGAAGATCATTAACGATGTTTCGCAGATAAAAAGACGTGAAACGACTACTGTATTAGTGTTTAATTTAGTTGCACAGACAGACCATATCTCCAAGATGACTCCAGTAACAATAATAATAATGACAATAATAATAATAATAATAGGACTATAGCAGAAGCTAAGAAACGGCCGAGAGATATGTATAAAATAAAATGATCTGGATATGTTTTTGTGTGGTTAATCTTATAAATTTCTTACTCTGAGCTTTTGATCTCTTAGTGACTGTGTTATAAGATCCGGATGAGTACAATCAACATTGCGTTCTATGCTATCGACCTACTACGTTTCCTCTAAATCAGTGTTTCTGAAATTAAGAATATGATTATAAGATTAGGTTTGTCAAAATTTTTAGCTGCCAAGGTGGCAAGTTAATCGCTACGTTTTATTTTTCAGTAAATGTGAGACAAACACGTGCCGAGGAAGATTGTGGGGAATGGAAAACATACACCTCAGTGTAATACTCAGGTTAGTAAGGACGAAGGTAAAGAGAGCTTAATCTCCGTAGTCAAAAGCCAGATGACAAAAACTCATCGGAAATATAATGTGCCTAATGAGAGCAATAAAAGAAGCTTTCAGTTAATTAAAAAGTAAAATTTTTCCTCCAGTCATATTAAGAGCTGTTCTATCACTCAGTGGCCATACTGGTACCTAAATGGAAGACGCAAAAGAGGATGTGTAGTACTAAATTCCGACCCCGGAACTTGTTTCAATGTGGAAGTTCTTTATAGAGAATCATCAATGGCTTCTAACTCGTTCGATGCCGTTAGACATTTTCATCTCAGTGTAACACTTGCATCTTATGTCCGCAGTTATTTGTTTGACATATTCGAATCTCTGTCTACTCCTACAGTATACAACCTCTGCAGCACTTTCTAGTACCATGTAAACTATTTCTTGAAGTCCTGTCCACCTGTTCCTTCCTCACGCCAGCCGTTTCCGTATGTTCCTTCCTTCCTAGATTTTGCGGACTGACTCACCATTTGTGATTGTATCGTTCCACCAAATTTTCAACATCATTCTATATTACATCTCCATTTCCTTCAGATTTTTGTTCAGTCGTGGTTGACTACCATACAATGCTGTGTTACAAGTCTATATTACCAGAATATTCTTCCTCAAGTTAAGGTCTACGTCTGACGCTAGCTGACTTCTCTTGACCAGGAACGCCCTCTTTCCCTGTTCTAATACTGTTTTTTTCTATCCTACGTTCTTCGTTCATCATATATTACTTTCTTTACAAGGTAGCGGAGTTTCTTCACTTCTTACCCCCCCCCCCCCCCCCCCCCTAGTTTTCATATTAAGTTTGACAGTAAACTGGCTGTTACTGCTCACCACTTTCGTCCATCTTTGGTTCATAGATAAGCGGTACTCTGTACTCATTAGACCATACCACTTCAGTAATTCCTATTCGCTTTCACTCAAAATAGCAACGTTACAGTGAATCCAGTGATACGTTTTCCCCAAGATTTTAATCTCACTATTGAATCTTTCTTTTATTTTGCAATATATAGAATTAAAAGCTGGGCCGAAAGACTACATCTCAGTCTTACGCCATTTTTAATCTGAAAACTTCGTTATGATGATCCATTTCTTTGGTATGCGCCCCTTTATTAATGCAAATATTGCATACAATTTGTCTTTCCCTAAAGCCTAGCTATATTTCCCATAACTTCGAAAATATTTAACCTTTTTGCATTGTCGAACGCTTTTCTCCTGGTTATCAATTTTTCTTGACTTTTTATTCTTCCCTTCCATTACCACTTCAACGTCAGAAATGTCCTTTCCTTTCCTTTATCTAACAGATCTTCAATTTTTTGCATTCTTCTGCGTATTATTCTTGTCAGAATCTGATTGCGCGGTAGGTCTCGCACTTACCTGTCCTTGTTATCGTCATTGTCGTGTGGATGTGATTTTCCTGAATGTGTGATTGTATTTTTCCACACTCATGAATTGTTCACACCATTTTGAATAGTCGCTTGACTGTTACATCACACAGTGAGTTCATAATCTGCGATGGAACGTTATCGACGCCTCCGGCCTTATTTGATGCCAAATATTCCTAAGCACTGTTAAACTCTGACTCTAATACTGGATCCTCTATGTCCTCGATATCGAATCTCATTTCTTCCTCACCCGTGTCATCAGACAAGTTCTCCCTCCCGCTGAGGCTTTCTCTTTCAGCCTATCCTCTTTATACTTTTTGCTTATGCTGATGCGCTGGCTTACACCTTCAGTGAAGCTTGTTTTGACTTTTCTATTGCTGAATCAGTCCTGATAACTTCTCGTCTTCCCCGAAGCGGTCTCCCCTATGCGAATGATGTTCTGTTGACATTAGTCATAAGAAATTGTTCCCGTTCTAGCAGTAGTTTATCGTAGGTCACTGGAGCAACAAAGAATACCTGGCTACCAAATAAGAAGTCCGCTTTTCAAAGGGTACGTCGGACAATTGCTCATAATTATAAATCGACTAGCTGAGTACCTGGTTTTACCCAGATATTTGTCTATTCTGATCTGGAGATTTACTACCGCCTCATTCCCCCCCCCCCCCCTTTTTCTCTCTCTCTTCCTTGTTCCCCTACATGCCTATCTCTTCCTCCCCCTGTTCCTGTAAAACTCCTCTTCCCCCTCGCACTGTTAATTTCTTCCCCCGTCGCTCTGTCCCTCTCCTTTTCATTCCTCTCTACGTCCATCTCCTCCATCTTCTTCTCTTCCCTTTCTCTGTCCATTTCCCCCCACTCTCACTATCCATCTCCCCCTCCTGCTCTATCTGCCCTCTCTGCCCATCTCTTCCTCCCCATCTCCCTTTTCCTTTCTCCCCTCTTTCCCGGTCCATTACCCCCTCCCCTCTCTCCATCTCTTCCTCACCCATACTTGTGTTCATCTCCTCCTTCCCCTTCTCTATCATCTCTTCCTCCCTCATTCTCTCTTCACGTTATCATCCACACCCCAATAAGAGACTACTGGTTGTTACCCTTCAATATTTCGTTCCAGATTGTAACTGGTATGTGTAACAAATCCAAAAGTTTTAGATGAGCTTTATCCACGGCTCTGACTGCGTATGCAGATGTCATATATATTTCACATATATTTAACATGTTTCACACGTATTTGAACACTTACGTCCCCTACATCTTTAGCGAATTTTTCCCTGCAGCTTCATTTTCACGCAGCACTAATTATGACGTCCTATCTCCTGAACTATGCGATGTCAAACGATATAATTTTGCACGTACATCCAGTGGCTGCTGTGAGCGAAATGTGTCGTGATTATAGTTGGTAATAAAGAAGTAAAAAATTAACTTTCACTAATGGTGCGGCAGTTTTCACGCTCCTCTGTATTTGACGTCATATCTCCTGAACTTTGTGTTTTACAAGAATAAATAAGATTGTTCAAATGGCTCTAAGTGCTATGGGACTTGAAACTTCCTGGCAGAATAAAACTGTGTGCCGAATGGAGACTAGAGTTCGGGACCTTTGCCTTTCGCGGGCAAGTGTTACACCAACTGAGCTACCCAAGCACGACTAACACCTCCCCCCCGCCCCAACCCCCCATCACAGCTTTATTTCTGCCAGTACGTCATCTCCTACCTTACAAGCGTGATTTGTGCTTGGGTAACTCAGTTGATAGAGCACTTAGTTGCGAAATGCAAAGGTCCCGAGTTCGAGTCTCGGTTTGGCACATAGTTTCAAATTGCCAGGAAGTTTCATATCAGCGCACACTCCGCTGCAGAGTGAAAATCTCATTCTACTATGGGACTAATATCCAAGGTCATTAGTCAGCTAGACTTACAACTACTTAAACCTAACTAAGCTAAGAACATCACACATATCCATTCCCGAGGCAGGATTCGAACCTGCGACCGGAGCAGCAGAGTGGTTCCGGACTGAAGTGCCTAGAACCGCTCAGTCATAGCGGCCGGCTCGTCAGGGATATATTTTTTTAAGTATACTCATTGGTATATGTGAATACTGCCTGCAGTGTGTTGCGAACGCAGTTAGTAATACAGAAGTAATGAATCAAAACAGCATGCTTCAACCGACAGTGTTACTGCATGAACAGCGAAAATGTAATAAGCGATAAACTTTTATCATAATTTTGTGGGGTAGTCAAAGAAAAAAATTATGATTAGTGTCTGAAGTCATGTGTGTAAACTCTGTTGCAAGCCAGTACGTGATTTGTTTTTCAAATAGTGATACGTAAAGCATGGATACTGGTGCGTCATAGGCTACATTGATTTTTATGACCCACCCTCACGTCTCAGATAGGTAATTCTTACTTCCCCAGCGATTCTCTCCAAACAGTATGTGTGAAGTTTCGTTCATATCGATTTACTGGTTTATAACGATATGTGGAACATATATACTTACATAGGTACATACGCACTTTTAAAATATGATTGGATATCACTGACGTTAAACTTTAGTAGGATTGGGGAGCATGTTTCTGAAGCAGTATGAAGTTTTTGGTGACTGTAAGCTCTAACGAAGACACGTATCTATAGATCAATAATTCTGCCACAGAAAAATATTAGTGACATTGATTTATTACAAACCGCAACTGTCCAATGAACCGCCTTGAAGCGGAATGACCGGCACTGTTGTCTTTAAACGCGACGTTTCCTTCATTGATCTACTGCTAGAACGGGATCAGATACCTTCAGAGTTTCACCTCACGCTGCTAGTCCATACGATCCAGAGTGTAGCCGTAAACGGCACTCAGTTTGATGGCATAGCTCCTATCTACCGGAAAGCATTCCACGAAGTTTCATACTGTCGTCTGGTGAACCAAGTACGAGCTTATCGAATATGAAACCCGATTTTTGAGTGCATTGAAGATTTCGTCGCAGATCAACTGAAGAGCCAAAGAAAGCGTTACGACCGCCTAATATCGTGCAGGGCCGCCGCGAGCACGCAGAAGTGCCGCAATACGACGTGGCATGGACTCGAATAATGTCTGAAGTAGTGATGGAGGGATTTGATACCATGAATCCTTCAGTGCTGTCCATAAATCCGTAGGAGTACGATAGGGTGGAGATCGCTTCTGAACAGCACATTGCAAGGCACCCCAGATATGCTTATTATTATTCATGTCTGGGGAGTTTGGTGGCCAGCAGAAGTGTTTAAAGAGTGCGCATGGAGCCACTCTGTTGCAATTCCGGACGTGTGGGGTGTCGCATTGCCGAAGTCCGTCGAAATGCACAATGGACATGAATGGATACAGGTGATCAGACACGATGCTTACGTACGTGTCACCTGTCAGAGTCGTACCTAGACCTATCAGGCGTCCCACATCACTGCAACTGCACACGCCACACACACTTACAGAGACTCCACCGCCTTGAACAGTCCCCCGCTGTCATGCAGGGTCCATGGACTCATGAGGTTGTCTCCATACCCGTGCACGTCCATCCGCTCGATGCAATTTGAAACGAGACTCGTCCGACCAGACAACATGTTTCCAATCATCAACAGACCAATGTCGGTGTTGACGGGTCCAGGTGAGACAGAGCTTTGTGTCGTGCAGTTGTCAAGGATGCACGAGTGAGCTTTCGGCTTCAAATGCCCTTATTGATGATGTTTCCTTGAATTGTTCGCACGCTCCCACTTGTTGATGGCGCGGCATTGAAAGCTGCAGCAACTAGAGTGAGAGTTGCACTTCTATCACATTGAACGATTCTCTTAAGTCGTCGTTGGTCCCATTCTTGTAGGATCTTTCTCCGGCCGCAGTAATGTCGGAGATTTCACGTTTTACCGGATTCCTGTTATACACGGCACACTCGTGAAATGATCGTACGGGGAAAATCGGTACTTCATCGCTACCTCGGAGACGCTGTGTGCCATCGCTCGTGCATCGACTATAATACCAAGTACAAAATCACTTAGATCTTGATAACCTGCCATTGTAGTAGCAGTAACCGATTTAACAGCTCCTCCATACACTTACCTTAAATAGGCGTTTTCCGAATGCAGCGTCGTTTTCTGGCTCTTTACTTATCTCTGTATTTGAACACGTATGACTACACCACCTTCTTTGGCGGTTCAGTGTATAACCCAACACAAGGATGAAATTATAGATGTAAAGGTAGTATGGGGAATATCCAACACAGTTCCGCTGTATAAATGTAATAGTGGGAAACGTCGGGTACTTTATGGGGCTCTTTGCACAGTATGCTGTTTCCAAAGGAAAGATTACAACGCCAGTAGCTGCCTCGTGATGACTGGGTGTTGTGTGATGTCCTTAGGTTAGTTAGGTTTAAGTAGTTCTGAGTTCTAGGGGACTGATGACCATAGATGTTCAGTCCCATAGTGCTCAGAGCCATTTGAACGCCAGTAGTTTGTAGGAAAATACAGACCATTGGGGCAAGGACCTTCACTACCCCTCTCACGGTAGTAACGTAACAGGTATCTCGTAGAAAGGTTTTCCGTTGTGCTATTCGTCTTCGTTTAATGTTGTAGGGTTGATTGAGGGCCTGAGACCAAAAGCGGTACAAGCGACATTTCGCAAGAAAATGTGAAAGTTTAAAAGCTTTGTGGCTGGTCTGCTTCCATGTATATGCTAAATTCATCTGCCCCTTGTCACGACTGGCGATAAGCAGGACACTTTAGTTTTATCACGCTAAAAATTCTCATGACATTATTTAATGCTGATGAATGTATTTTATAGAACTAAAGTGGTTGGCGGTTGAGACATGTAGTTCCATTCTAAGAATGCGTGAGAACCTCTCAGCTTACATTGAACTCTGAGAGCTACATGGGAGACCACAAATCATTCACAAGGTTATAAGGTGGTGGGTGGGAGTTCTCGGTGTCCGAGTCCTGACGACATTCTCGTCCTCCAAATGCGATCACGCACGGCGAGGCTGACTGGTGAGAATATGCATAAGCAACGGCGAGATGTGGACGTTGATGTTAGCAAAGGGGACGTACTATTGACACAGTATCGTTAAACCCGGTTTCTGTGATGGTGTCGTTTTCAAAATATTATATTAACCACTAGAGTAACTGAAAGATTTAGTGGGCTGCATTCGTATTAGTGATCGAATGCGCATGTAGGGATACAGTACCAACACCCCCCCCCCCCCTCCCCAGCCCCCACCAACCAGTTTCTTCATAGCAATCGCTTTCCCTAACAGTCACATCATTCAGTCTTATGCTATGTCATTGCTTATAAGTGCCAAAGAAACTGGTGTCGACATGCGTATTCAAATAGAGACATGTAAATAGTCAGAATACGGCGCTGGGGTCGGCAACTCCTCTCAGACAACAAATGTCCGATGCAGTTGTTAGATCTGTTACTGCTACTACACTGGCAGGTTATTAAGATTTAAGTGAGCAGAATGACATTTTCACTCTACAGCGGAGTGTGCGCAGATATGAAACTTCCTGTCAGATTAAAACTGTGTGCCCGACCGAGACTCGAACTCGGGACCTTTGCCTTTCGCCGGCAAGTGCTCTACCAACTGAGCTACCGAAGCACGACTCACGTCCGGTACTCACAGCTTTACTTGTGCCAGTATCCGTCTCCTACCTACCAAACTTTACAGAAGCTCTCATGCGAACCTTGTAGAACTAGCACTCCTGAAAGAAAGGATATTGCGGAGACATGGCTTAGCCACAGCCTGGAGGATGTTTCCAGAATGAGATTTTCACTATGCAGCGGTGTGTGCGCTGATATGAAACTTCCTGGCAGATTAAAACTGTGTGCCGGACCGAGACTCGAACTCGAACTCCCACTTCAAGGTTCGCAGGAGAGCTTCTGTAAAGTTTGGAAGGTAGGAGACGGATACTGGCAGAAGTAAAGCTCTGAGTACCGGGCGTGAGTCGTGCTTCGGTAGCTCAGATGGTAGAGCACTTGCCCGCGAAAGGCAAAGGTCCCGAGTTCGAGTCTCGGTCGGGCACACAGTTTTAATCTGCCAGGAAGTTTCAAGATTTAAGTGAGTTTGGAGGTAGAGTTGTAGTCGGACCACTAGCAATAGGACACAGCGTCTCTGAGAAGCGCAACCCTTCCGCAAACTGCTGCAAATTTCAATGCTGGCATATCAACAAGTATCAGCGTGTGAACCATTCAACGAAGCAACATCCGTATGGGCTTAGGGAGCCGATGGCCCACTTGTGTACCCTTGGCAGCACGACGCAAAGCTTTACGCCTCTCCTGTCCCGTCAACAAACACACAACTGGAAACCTGTTGCCTCGTCGGACGAGTCTCATTTCACATTGTATCGAGCGGATGGACGCTTACGCGTATGGAGACCACCTCATCAATCCTTGTGTCTTGCATGTGAGCAGGGGACTGTTCATGCTGATGTAATGGTGTGAGCCATGTGCAGTTGGAGTGATATGGGCCCCTGATACGTTTAGATACGACGCTAACAGGTTACACGTACGTAATCATCCTGTCTCATCACCTGCTTCATTTCATGTCTATTCTGCATTCCGACGGACTTCGGCAGTTCCAGCAGGAGAGTGCGACATCCCACACATCCTGAATTCCCACCGAGTGGCTCCAGGAACACTAATTTGAGTTTAAACACTTCCGCTGGCAACCGAACTCTCCGGACATGAACATTTTGAGCATATGTGGGATCCTTTGCAACGTGCTGTCAAGAAGAGACACGCACACCCTTGAACTCTTACGAATTTACGGACAGCCCTGCAGCATTCATGGTGTCAGTTTCCTCCAGCAGTACTTCAGAGTCTATGCCAAGTCGTGTAGCCGTACATCTGCGTGCTCCCAGGGGAAGGTCTACATCATTTCAGGCAGGTGTATCACTTTCTTTGGCTCTTCAGTCTCTAACAAACCTCCAGCTTTATTTTATTTGTATTTCATTTGAAGTAGCTTATAGTCCCTTCCATTAATTGTTATTATTATCTTCCGACTGAGGAAAATAGTCTTTCAGAAGGATTTTATAGCAATTCCGCACGTTAGGATTCCAAGTTAACGTCGTTTCTGAGACAGTGATTCCGCTGGGCATTGAAAATATAACGTGTGACCTTGAGGGGTGTGTGAATGAATCTGAGATGTTCCGTCATTCCGGTACGATGAAAAATATTACGCTGCAACCAATGCTTGGACCGCATTTAGAATACAACTAGTATAACTGAAACAGGAGGAGTATTTCTGATGTCTTAAGAGAAGGTTCAGGTAAGTGATTTTTTAGTTTCTAATTTTTAATTTCAGTTTTTATTTTTATGTATTTTTTGAAGTATTGTAACGGCCTACTGTATATGCTTTCAACGTTGATCACAGTAATATTCAACTTATGTTTAAATAAGTCATAGTTTGGAGTAACATTTGTACATATAGAGGTAAGATCTGCATATTGACACTTTAGAGGGTATGATGCTTGAACCTGGCCTTACTCCTATGTGCTGTGATACAGATTTTGGTGCCTCTGAGAAAAAGAACACTTAAAACATGTATTTATTCCCCAATACAGAACGGAAGCAGTGAAACAGGCCCGCAAGAAGGTTTTCTGTAGTTCAAATGAAAGCAATTGATTCCACAGCAAAGAATAAAGTTGCTGAAGGCACAGAAGGAAACAAAATACGGGGAAGGAATACGAGGTGGGTTCGCATCAGCAAAAAAATTCCTCTACCAATGTAGTTCAAGTGTTTAATAAACCGTACTCTTCAGTTCATAGAAGCGGGTTTAAGGAGGTCCACAACAGGTCACTCATCAACACCAGTTCTACAGCCTTTGAATCGAAATGAGTTCGAAATTCAATTTGAGAAGTTGAAAATTCTTCAGGAGATGTAATACATCCCTCCACTATAGCATGACTTCTATATCAACATGTCACATTCCCAGACAGCAGTTACCATGGGTGTTAGAAGAGGGAGCAGAGAAAGGTCATGGTCAAAGAAGGGAACTAGAAAGACTGAAAACTGCTCGACACAATGGCACAGCATCAGGAGTGTTGCCTAGGGAGGACATTGTTGAAGAAACACCACAGATTGAAATGGTACACGGACTGTGAGGGAATTACAGGAATTGACTATGCCGAATCTATCACATGTCTTGGTACCTTACGGATAATTTTCTTTCCTGTATTATGAAATGTAATTACAAACAATACGACTCATAGCCACAAACATTGTTTATAAGACTCATAAAGCAGAAAGACTTCATCGCATAATTAACACAACGAAAGAAAAACGAAAACAAGTAGAGAACTCAACGAGCACGGAGCCCCACAAACAATACAGATACTATGTCGCACCCAGAAACACAAAACAGTAACACTCATGACATAACCAAAAGAAAGAAATGGCAGAATATAACACCTAAACTCAAATCAACATACGTAGTTCCAAATACACTAATGAAACGATGATTATAAATTGTTTACAGAACAAGAATGACGCTCCAGTCACGGTTACAAACAACTATAGACAAACGACGTAAATACCAAGGAGCAGGTGTGTACCCGTTACAATGTCAAAAACGTAAATCAGTATACCTGGGGATGATAGTGAATTTCAAAACTAAGTATGAAGAACACAAAATGAGGTGGAAGTATGAAAATAGCCATTACACGTTTGCTAAACACCTGACCGAAGACGGACATGAAACATCCAGTCTGGAACAGCACATGAAAATTATTAGAGTGAAGAGTTAAAACAGAAACTCCTTACATTACAGGAAAACTGTCATGTGCTGAGAGCCCTTGCAATCGGAAAGAAAGTAATTAATTACCAGATCAAAATAAGCAATAATTCAATGATAATGTTAGCCACTGGAACAATAACAAACAGAAATGTAAAACCAGAATAAATAATTAATGAATGCCTCCCACTCTCTCTCGCTCTCAACACACACACGCACGCACGCACTAACTTGTAACAAATAAAGAAATACCAAATCACACACACAACACAAACAAAATATGAAACTGAAACTTACAGCGACAGCTGACAGCACTACTCACTGAAAACATGTGTTTAACACGAAATCAAAAGTGCAGATGAAGTGTTGTAATGAACGCGGGCGAAAAAACACCGGAGTACGGGGACCGAGCAAACACACATCCAGGACCACACATGTGGCCTAGCAGCACTAGGAATCGTAGATAACGCCTAACGATTATTTAATTTCACGATACTTGTGTTGCCAAAGTTGTTTAGTACCTCAAAAACAAGAGAATAACACGAGAAAACGTAACATGGTAACGTACCTATGACAATTCGATAATTCATTTATTATATACGTAAAAAAGACATTTATTACAGGCCGCGGAGTATGTTTCACGAATAAAAGGAGCGAAACGAGTATGTCAAGATGAAAAAACCCTTTTATTTAGTTGCCAAGAGGGAACATATCACCACCGATTTTAATCGTATTTACTGCTTACCTACTCCTTTAAGCTCGTTGTATAAATGTCGTTTTTATTACTCACACATCCTTGTTTTATAATTAATCTGTATTGTACTGTGTGTATAATTTATGTGGCGCCGAAAGGTCTTCAAAATAAAGAACAGAAAATGTTTTTGCACTTGTACCTATTTTACTGTAGAAAGTTTTAAGGGGTTAGGAATATGAATATTTTAATATATTATTAAAAAAATCCAGGTGCGAGCTAACATCCGGTTCCTCTACGTCGAAATGTCTTGGCTCAAACGCATCTAGGGGTTGAACCGCATTTGTCACATTATACGCCCTAAATTAGACACTTGTAACGGTTTGGTTAAATGGTCTGGCCGATGAAAAGTTTCCGAAATACAAAGTTAACATAATACATAATAACAATAGCAATATCTGGAACTAAATTAACGACCCATAAATGATGTAGGCCACACAATTGTGAGTCGGTTAGAATAATGTTTATTAAGAAAGCAAACTAACAGCGAAAGTTGTCGTATTACAGTTACTGTTATCCTCGAGCGCATACCCATTTGACGCAGTTCGATCAGTCACAGTCTCATCTCGAATTGCAAGTTCGATACTCCACCTCGTTAACTGTGCGAAAAGTTCACACCAGGCGCGCGGCTGCTCACAGATCAGAGTCCCGTGATACCACACAACGCAAAATTTTCTAAGTCGTTTCACCTCGTAGCTGCCTAAAGACCGACCGTCCACTTTCGCGTCTGCATCCTTTGGTGTCGCCAGCAGAACTGTCAGCTTTCGCGTCTCCATCCGAACTGCCTCCTTTTGTGTCTCGACCAGAACGGTCCTCTCTGCCCTCCTCTGGCCGCATTTCCCGCGCGCCAACCTTCTTCGCTCAACTGACTAGCGCGGTTCCCTTTCCTGAAGCCGTCCATCTGATTGGCTACAACTTATTCCACATTACTTTACATTTTAACACATTCAAATAGTCAAAGCTTGACAATTTTCGCGTTCTAAATAATGTAAGAATAATATCTATTAAATAATAAACACTGAATTCTTTTCACGAAACCAATATACTTTCCTTCTTAACTTTGAATGCCACGGCCAGTAGCCTTTTACTAATCTGCTTTCTGATAAATAAATAAAGAACAAAAGTAACTATTATGCATTAAACCTTACAACAAGTATTCTGTTACCTAATAATTCAATAAAGTGTCACGCTGTCATCGTTCAACACGGTTTATGTAGAGGAAATGATGAGCTGTTGCTTAACTGAAAATACTGATAATTTAAATTCACTACATTTTTTTAAACAAATAATGTTACAAAGTTGACATTTACAACGTCTGTCATTTTAATGATGCTCTTCTATATGAAAAATCGATCGTTTAGATCGTCAAAAGCGTTCAGACATTAGCATTCACGTCTTTATTACAAAACTTGTTAATTTCACTTCAACAATAAATCCTAAACTATTATAGATATGGTCCACATTCAAGTTTTATTGAGGTCACCATGACGATTTATGGAGGATGATAGATTAAAATTACTGTGGCTTGATTCCGTGCATTACTACTGAATTAAATAGTTTTCTAAAATGTTTCCTTTTATGGCCAGCTTAGGTCCCCCATTTTTTACACTGCTACGTTTCCTTGGCCCAAAAACCTTCCACTGGATTTCCCTGTGACGTAGGTTCTCGTCTGTCTCACTCGCACACTACAGCGCTGAGGCCGCAATAGACAACAGACACCTGTGAATTTCCCAATTTGTGGTGAAACTGCGCCCTTTTGTGGCACACGGTCCTGGACGACAGGTTCGTTTAACAATTTCTCAAGGCTGAATCTTTCGGCCATGTACTGAGAGTGCAATAACGGTAACTGGCACAGGGCACTAGTATCTTTACACATACTTAAAACTGTATAAGTAAACTATGTGACCACTAGGAAAGAAAATGTTTTCATAGCAACCCGCGTAGTTTATGAACAGACATTTAGTTTTTGCTATCATTTACTCAGTTTGCTTCATCAAGCATTTATACCCCATGTTCTCTCAGTCCCTCAATGCTTAAGACAAAATACGATTGCAATGTAGTCCATAATTAGTGTTTTACACCAAACTATTAGGTATGCGTTTCATTTGGATGTCACATGATTTGATTTAATCGGGGGGACCAAACAACATTGATCTTAGCTCCCTGTTACCCCCACTGAAGGTAAACTTAACTATTTTGTAAATGACGCAGTAAAAGCAAGTAACAGCATAGAAGGTTGTATGAGTCTCATTCATCGTGTCATACACACTTAGAATGTGGTGTACGAATGTTAAAAATCTAAATTTATTCTGAAAATTATAAATCTCAAATAGTGAACGCTTCCTCTGGGATCTTTCTATGACCTGTTAAATTCGAAAGGGGTAACTATAACTTTCATTCTTGTATTGTTACACTCTAAACATGCAGATTTATATGTATAATTTTATTTAATGTATTCATATCTGTTTCGAGATGGTCTGAACAGTACCCATTTTAAAGGTTTTCCCATCTTCTTCCCCTTATTTTGACCGATGTACATACTGTTTACTACTGCAGTGTGTTTCTTATGCTGCATGAAACTATTGCGTCCGTACAAAAATAACATAGATCTCTTCATGGCCTGAGTAACTAATTTCATTGCTTTTCTGTTAGCGTAAATATTACTACAAAATTAACATTTTTAAACGCCACTAAAATCTATAAAGATTGCCCCTATCGCTCATTTGTTAATATTTAAGTGACCAATGTGCTGTGCAGTTAATCTCCTCCATTCCATGTTGAATGTAATCGTATTGTTTTGCGTCCCTTTTAGGTGCACATCGGACACCTCTTAGTATTATTCTTTTATTCACAGTTTGTAGAATTGTCCAATGTATTTTTTTCGATAAACTAAAAATTTATAGGTGATTTGTCCAGAGAAGTAAGGTCAGAAGCATTCGTTTTCGTGTGAATCCTGTGCCAACATGAAAAGTGAATACGGAAATTAGACAAGTACAAAGTACGCAGTAACGTTATTGTCAGTTGTTGAGTGGTACTTAAGTAAATAAATTAGTGAAATCAAAGTGAAGCAGAAATTAGAATATAAAAGAAAAACTTGGTTTAGTTTTAGAGTTACATACTGGCAAACAGCGGGCAGAGCAGAAGAGACAATGACCGTGAAGTTCACAAGTTCCACATAAGCGGACGCTGTCGATTCAGCCGTCAGGGCATCGCCCGACCAGCTCACGTGTTTCTCAGTTGTCGCATGTGAGCAAATGCCCTCGCCTACATTCCAAGAGCCGATGACCGACGTTAAGAAGATTCTTCGAGAAGCTTTTCAACGTGACAGAAAAGGCAATGACCGTGAAGGCGTTCACCTCCAGTAAACTGAAGTGAATAAATACGCGAGAGGCAGTGGGCCCGACAGACGAAGAGACGAGAGACGAAGGAAGAAGAGAAGAGTAGCAGTAATTTTCAGTCAGTTTTGGTGCTGAAGACCGTCATGCAAGAAGAGACTACATCATACACAGACGCACCAAGTCCACCGCTGTAATGGAATAGCAAGCAGCAGTATCGGCGCCAGAAGTTAAAAGGTATTTCAAGTCTGATTTTTACGAACGCGGGTGACTCGTGAGGACGGGAAGGAGACGGCCTCACATCAGCAGTCACCTGTGAGCTGGGATGAAGACCTGACAGCCGAAGGCTGGCAAGCGGGAGTCCGTTGTTCGAGTCCGGGACACTGGCCTTCCCCCGCCGCGCCGCTCCGCTGGCCGACGCACAACACACGCGGCCGCTGAGAGAGAGGAACACTGGGACGCTACGCCCAAGGTATCACCATCCGTTGCACGAATTCGCTCACAATAATTAAACGGGCCACCTCGCGTTGCGCGTCTTCAATCAGCTGGGCGAGACGGCTACACGAGATACACACTGCCACGCGTAATCAGACGCCGCCGCCGCCGCAGCAGAAGGCTACGCAAACGACACAGCTGCCGTTCTCCGGGCCAGAACATCGAGTAAGAAAACAGTTGTACGAAACTTGCAATAAAAGTTATCTTATGTAAAAATGTTGTTTCATTCTACCTCATACCCGAGCCAAGGAAGAACCCACCCTGCCCACATGTTAAGAGAGAAAAGTAATTAATTTAATATTTTCACCCTGACATAATGCGTTAGAATTAAATGCCCATTGCAGTAATGCTCATCTAGCTGACTAGCATTAAAAGAAAAAACCCAGTTACATTTAGTATCTGAACTGTTACACAGTCTAGCAAGAGTTTACAGAAAATTAGAAATGGAAACTATATCTTGAAGCTGCACTATTTTCAATCACCTTCGAAAATATACAAAGTATGATTAACATCGTGACGCAAAATAATTTTTAAAGAAGAGCATCGTAGAATGCTTGAAACATATCTCGGAAAAGAAACCGGAAAGTCAGAACGCACTTGTACCCATAGATATTGTTTTCATCACGTTTGATTTCAATCGAAACATAACATGAAGGCATCGCCATGGCTGAATGTCTTCGTAAAAAAGTAAGAAAAATCAGCTCGTCACAAATCACAATATGTTAAATCATTCACCTGCTGTGTAAAGGAATAATATTCTAATGTAGGTAACAGCGTTAATTTATGCTCGGAAAATTTCTAAAATGAGAGATATACCGTCAAGTGCAGCAAATGTAGCTGGATGAGCAAATTATTTCGTTACAAATGGACGTTTAAAAGCAATTTTATGATAATAAATGGCTATTCAAATAGTTCATTCCGATACAATTCTAGTTTTTGGTAGCCAGCATTACTAAATTTTTAAATGACACTAATGTTCCGCATTTGGTTGTAGTAATTTATTTATTCACAACTATAATACCAGCCTTTCAGTCTTATTTATGTGGTAATGTCAGGTATTGGTTTCCTTAATTCTCACTTGGCTCTGAGCGCTATGGGACTTAACGTCTGAGGTCACATCACTTGGCTCTGAGCGCTATGGGACTTAACGTCTGAGGTCATCAGTCCCCTAGAACATAGAACTACTTAAAACTAACTAACCTAAGGATATCACACACATCCATGCCCGAGGCAGGATTCGAACGTGCGGCAGTAGCGGTCGCGCTATTCCAGACTGTAGTGCCTGGAACCGCTTGGCCACCCCGGCCGGCAATTATCACTTGAAAATGCCCCGACCGCAGATACTGAAATAGTGTATAAGAAAAAAAAGTACAGTCAAAGGCGGCAGTGTGTAACTTTAAATTTAGGTTACTCATCTCTCGAGAATCCTAGCTCTACTATACTCATATCGAAAGACGAATGTGCATTTTGTAAGATTAGGTGAACTTAAAATACGTTTGTTTTTTGTAGTCTATGGCAACGTAATGGACGACGATAATGATCATTATTCATAAATTTAACGTGAATACTAAGTGAGTAAAAGTTTAATAGCAACAGTAAAATGTTGTTGTTGTTGTTGTCTTCAGTCCTGAGACTGGTTTGATGCAGCTCTCCATGCTACTCTATCCTGTGCAAGCTGCTTCATCTCCCAGTACCTACTGCAACCTACATCCTTCTGAATCTGCTTAGTGTACTCATCTCTCGGTCTCCCTCTACGATTTTTACCCTCCACGCTGCCCTCCAATGCTAAATTTGTGATCCCTTGATGCCTCAAAACATGTCCTACCAACCGATCCCTTCTTCTAGTCAAGTTGTGCCACAAACTTCTCTTCTCCCCAATCCTATTCAATACCTCCTCATTAGTTACGTGATCTATCCACCTTATCTTCAGTATTCTTCTGTAGCACCACATTTCGAAAGCTTCTATTCTCTTCTTGTCCAAACTAGTAATCGTCCATGTTTCACTTCCATACATGGCTACACTCCAAACAAATACTTTCAGAAACGACTTCCTGATACATAAATCTATATTCGATGTTAACAAATTTCTCTTCTTCAGAAACGCTTTCCTTGCCATTGCCAGTCTACATTTTATATCCTCTCTACTTCGACCATCATCAGTTATTTTACTTCCTAAATAGCAAAACTCCTTTACTACTTTAAGTGTCTCATTTCCTAATCTAATTCCCTCAGCATCACCCGATTTAATTTGACTACATTCCATTATCCTCGTTTTGCTTTTGTTAATGTTCATCTTATATCCTCCTTTCAAGACACTGTCCATTCCGTTCAACTGCTCTTCCAAGTCCTTTGCCGTCTCTGACAGAATTACAATGTCATCGGCGAACCTCAAAGTTTTTACTTCGTCTCCATGAATTTTAATACCTACTCCAAATTTTTCTTTTGTTTCCTTTACTGCTTGCTCAATATACAGATTGAATAACATCGGGGAGAGGCTACAACCCTGTCTCACTCCTTTCCCAACCACTGCTTCCCTTTCATGCCCCTCGACTCTTATTACTGCCATCTGGTTTCTGTACAAATTATAAATAGCCTTTCGCTCCCTGTATTTTACCCCTGCCACCTTTAGAATTCGAAAAAGAGTATTCCAGTCAACATTGTCAAAAGCTTTCTCTAAGTCTACAAATGCTAGAAACGTAGGTTTGCCTTTTCTTAATCTTTCTTCTAAGATAAGTCGTAAGGTCAGTATTGCCTCACGTGTTCCAACATTTCGACGGAATCCAAACTGATCCTCCCCGAGGTCTGCATCTACCAGTTTTTCCATTCGTCTGTAAAGAATTCGCGTTAGTATTTTGCAGCCGTGGCTTATTAAACTGTAAAATATAATTAAACAGTAAAATATGATGCAATATTTGGTCGTCACTGGAAATATCAGAAGATCTACTGATTCAAGGTACACCTGATTGATCTTACATAGGTGCACTAACGACAGCAAGAAAATGAAACTGAGCACCCTTTTTTTTGGTCATCAGTCTACTGACTGGTTTGATGCGGCCCGCCACGAATTCCTTTCCTGTACTAACCTCTTCATCTCAGAGTAGCACTTGCAACGTACGTCCTCAATTATTCGCTTGACGTATTCCAATCTCTGTCTTCCTCCACAGTTTTTGCCCTCTACAGTTCCCTCTAGTACCATGAAAGTCATTCCCTCATGTCTTAGCAGATGTCCTATCATCCTGTCCCTTCTCCGTATCAGTGTTTTCGACATATCTCTTTCCTCTCCGATCCTGCGTAGAACCTCCTCATTCCTTATCTTATCAGTCCACCTAATTTTCAACATTCGTCTATAGCACCACATCTCAAATGCTTCAATTCTCTTCTCTTCTGGTTTTCCCACAGTCCATGTTTCACTACCATACACAACTGTACTCCAGACGTACATCCTCAGAAATGTCTTCCTCAAATTAAGGCCGGTATTTGATATTAGTAGACTTCTCTTCGCCAGAAATGCCTTTTTTGCCATAGCAATTCTGCTTTTGATGTCCTCCTTGTTCCGTCCGTCATTGGTTATTTAACTTCACTGACTTCGTGACCATCAATCCTGATGTTAAGTTTCTCGCTGTTCTCATTTCTACTACTTCTCATTACCTTCGTCTTTCTCCGATTTACTCTCAAACCATACTGTGTACTCATTAAACTGTTCATTCCGTTCAGCAGATCATTTAATTCTTCTTCACTTTCACTCAGGATAGCAATGTCATCAGCGAATCGTATCATTGATATCCTTTCACCTTGTATTTTAATTCCACTCCTGAACCTTTCTTTTATTTCCATCATTGCTTCCTCGATGTACAGATTGAAGAGTAGGGGCGAAAGGCTACAGCCTTGTCTTACACCTTTCTTAATACGAGCACTTTGTTCTTGATCGTCCACTCTTATTATTCCCTCTTGGTTGTTGTACATATTGTATATGACCCGTCTCTCCATATAGCTTACCCCTACTTTTTTCAGAATCTCGAGCAGCTTGCACCATTTTATATTGTCGAACGCTTTTTCCAGGTCGACAAATCCTATGAACGTGTTTTGATTTTTCTTTAGTCTTGCTTCCATTATTAGCCGTAACGTCAGAATTGCCTCTCTCGTGCCTTTACTTTTCCTAAAGCCAAACTGATCGTCACCTAGCGCATTCTCAGTTCTCTTTTTCATTTTTATGTCTATTATTCTTGTAAGCAGCTTCGATGCATGAGCTGTTAAGCTGATTGTAACGATAATTTTCGCACTTGCAGCTCTTGCCGCCTTCGGAGTTGTGTGGATGATGCTTTTCCGAAAGTCAGATGGTATGTCGCCAGACGCATATATTCTACACACCAACGTGAATAGTCGTTTTTTTGCCACTTCCCCTAATTATTTTAGAAATTCTGAAGGAATGTTATCTATCCCTTCTGCCTCATTTGACCATAAGTCCTCCAAAGCTCTTTTAAATTCCGATCCTAATACTGGATCCCCTATCTCTTCTAAATCGACTCCTGTTTCTTCTTCTATCACATCAGATAAATCTTCACCCTCATAGAGGCTCTCAATGTATTCTTTCCACATATCTGCTCTCTCCTCTGCATTTGACAGTGGAATCCCCGTTGCACTCTTAATGTTACCACCGTTGCTTTGATTGTCACCAAAGGTTGTTTTGACTTTCCTGTATGCTGAGTCTGTCCTTCCGACAAACATATATTTTCGATGTCTTGACATTTTTCCTGCAGCCATTTCGTCTTAGCTTCCCTGCACTTCCTATTTATTTCATTCCTCAGCGAATTGTATTTCTGTATTCCTGATTTTCCCGGAACATGTTTGTACTTCCTCCTTTCATCAATCAACTGAAGTATTTCTTCTGTTACCTATGGTTTCTTCGCAGCTACCTTCTTTGTACCTATGTTTTCCTTCCAAACTTTTTAGAGATATCCATTCCTCTTCAACTGTAATGCCTACTGCGCTATTCCTTATTGCTGTATCTATAGCGTTAGAGAACTTCAAATGTATCTCGTCATCCCCTACTGCTTCCGTATCCCACTTCTTTGCGTATTGATTCTTTCTGACTAATGTCTTGAACTTCAGCCTACTCTTCATCACTACTATATTGTGATCTGAGTCTATATCTGCTCCTGGGTACGCCTTACAATCCAGTATCTGATTTCGGAATCTCTGTCTGACCACGATGTAATCTAATTGAAATCCACCCGTACCTCCCGGCCTTTTTCAAGTATACCTCCTCCTCTTGTGATTTTTAAACAGGGTATTCGCTATTACTAGCTGAAACTTGTTACAGAACTCAATTAGACTTTCTCCTCTTTCATTCCTTGTTCCAAGCCGATATTGTAGTGTAACCTTTTTTTTCTACTCTTTCCCCTACAACGGCATTTCAGTCGCCCATGACGATTAGATTTTCGTCCCCCTTTACATACTGCATTACCCTTTCAATATCCTCATACACCTTCTCTATCTGTTAATCTTCAGCTTGCGACGTCGGCATGTATACCAGAACAATCGTTGTCGGTGTTGGTCCGCTGTCGATTCTGATTAGAACAACCCGGTCACTGAACTGTTCACAGTAACACACCCTCTGCCCTACCTTCCTATTCATAACGATTCCTACACCTGTTATACCATTTTCTGCTGCTGTTGATATTACCCGGTACTCATCTGACCAGAAATCCTTGTCTTCCTTCCACTTCAGTTCACTGACCCATACTGTATCTAGTTTGAGCCTTTGCATTTCCCTTTTCAGATTTTCTAGTTTCCCTACCATGTTCAAGCTTCTGACATTCCACGCTCCGACTAGTAGAACGTTACCCTTTCGTTGATCATTCAATGATATCCTATGGTAACCTCTCCCTTGGCAGTCCCCTCCCGGAGATCCGAATGGGGGCTATTCCGGAATCTTTTGCCAATGGAGAGATGATCATGACACTTATTCTTCTAATACAGGCCACATGTCCTGTGGATACACGTTTTCATTGCCTTCTGCATCCTCATGTCGTTGATCATTGCTGATTCTTCCGCCTTTAGGGACAATTTCCCACCACTAGGACAAGAGAGTGCCCTGAACCTCTATCCGCTCCTCCGCCCTCTTTGACAAGGCCGTTGGCAGAATGAGGCTGACTTCTTATGTCGGAAGTCTTCGGCCGCCAATGCTGACTATTTCTCAAGACGTTCTCAAGACGTTTTGATTATGAATCAAAGACGCTACTCCTAGACCACGGGTGAGCACCCATAAACTCGATAAATATTTAATGTCTAGGAAATTTCAAAGTTTTAAGAACAATCAAAAGGATGTTCACAGCTAAGGAAGTTGGACATTCTTTTTATACACCGAACTTCTTTTTTAAATGTTTCAGCCGCACAATCACTTTATCAGCGGACGGAAAAGTGAAAAGCGATATTTCACCCGATTAGTTTTCATGAAGTGGGTCAGTGCAGTGCGCAGATATTATTGAATGGTACAGCGGGCAAATTTGAAAATAATTCCCTCTGATGAACCGTCGTTGTTGTTAAGCGAACATTGTATTCAAATTCATATCCAAACTGGTATGAGCTTATTCGGCCATAGCCATGGAATGTCAACATACGCCGATTTGTTTCGATCATGCATTGCGACCAGCCATCGAGTATTTACGTTAGAAAACAGTTCCCGTTTGACGACTTGTTTATTGAAGATAGGTTTGATTCCAATACGAATTCAAGGTTTCACTTCGTTTGTGTTTGTTGTTTTGGAGTAGAAATAACACAAAATTTGCCAGACAGTTCTTATAACTCACTTTGTGAAATACGTTTCCTGATAGCATAATGTAAACGGCATTATTGAGGCAAGTGCATAATGATGGCAGTTTTATTCAAGTTATGAAATGCCTATTACGTATTACTCGAACAAGCCAGTTACTATGTAACGGCTTTATGCATCAATGATCCGAAACATTCCTGGTCAAAGAGTACTGTAATCGATATCCACATGTGTTTCGATCTTGATATAATACGTGACGAACGTCGGAAACAAATTAACGATCCTGTAAATTCCAGGAAAGAAAGAGGCGCACGAGGAAAAACAAATAAAAAATATTAGAAAGCGATGGAATTTGAGAAGAACCTCAAAAGATCAAAAATTATGGTTTATAAAGACATAATGGAACAATTTAAATATTTCAACTCGTTATGTTATATAATTTATTATGAATCTGTACAAACAAGGAACAAAAATATTCTCTAATATTACTGGAATAATAAACAGGTGCCGGAATATCAAAGTAAGGTTCTTTTATAAGGCCAAGACTGATCCTACTTTATTGCGTAGAAACGATTAAAGTTTTACAAGTTTAAACCAGAGAAGAATCCATGCTGTAGAAGCTACATATTTCGGAGCAGGAAAAGACTGAAGTAGATTAGACAGAATTAACAAACGTGGCATTAGAAATTATTTGAACATGAATAGCCAATCGTAACGCCTCAAAATCATAAGGTACAAACTTATAGGTAGAAGAAGCTAATGCAGTCCGATGAAAAGATAAGTAGCCCAATAGGGAGAAGACGATTGAATCAATTGAATGAAGTGTAGTAGAAGAGATTCATGATATCAAAATTTTTTCGAATTGTTATCTCTCGTTGGAGAAAGAATTTTAAATTTAAATGATTACTCATGACTGAAATTCTGTTACTTTTAAAGTGTTTGCCATTTATTTGTGAAACATGAAAACGGTATTATGGTCTTGTCGTTCAAATATTCCAGCTCTTTCTAGTAATTTAATCTAGTTCAACGGAAAGGCTACCAGGAACATAGAAGAATTAGATTCATTTTCAGCTCATATAATTATAGCACTTTGTTTCTAAAGCCCGTGATGATAAGGTTAGGTGATGTCGAAATTAGTGCAGTAACAGCAGTGTTGTAGTTCAGTTCGACACACTTACTACGTAGTACTTTGTTTCTTCTGTATCTTGGTGACACGAACTGCTACTGAAAGAATCTGTGCATTTATGCTCAATGAATTCCTGGAACGTCAACAACAATGGGCACAAACTGCAAACACTAAGATGGATATTGGGATTCGTTCTAGTTAGTATTCATAATTATGTGCTACCTTTACGGTTTATTGGGAAAATCGATCACACCGTTAGAAGTACATTTCATGTGAAAGAAAGCATACTAGTTTTCTCCAATAGAGCGGTGTCGTTGCAATTTATGTACCTGACAGGCCGTAAACTCTCCGCAATGAAGACGGAGGCATCTCACACATGGAAAATCGTACACGTGCAAGGCAAGTTCAGAGTGTGTATGCGCGGTGCTTCGGTCTAACTCTTTAATTCGCCTCAACTCGGCGTCCATGGTGAAGACGCCGTGTTATGCTGTCGAGTGCGTTGATAGACGGCTTATTCAACACTCAAACAGAAAAACAGATAAGCGCAAGACTGTCATTAGTGTAATAGAATAACTTGCTCTGAAAAAACAAAGATTTCCGAAACTCTTGAAACTTTTTTTTTTACTTAAACTGAAATAACTGAGAAGATGAAACTTCAACGTTTTAACTTAGAATGCTTAATGCAATTGAACCTTCTAAAACTGATGACTGCAACTGAACGTACTGTCACTTGGCTTGTCTTTATCGTTTGAACACTGACCTACTGATTTTTCCCTGAAAAACACAGCCCAAACTTATTATATTCATTAATGACCAGTACACAAGAATAACGCAATCTGACTATTAATTAACACCAAAGGATGGCCCTGAATTACAAGAAATTCAAACAACAAACCATACATTACATAAGTCACTTACCTCACACAAAATCCTCATGACACGAACTACAGCAAATACAGCAAGTATACAGCCAGCTAAATAAGAAGATTCTAACTAATGTTGGCTTTAACTGCTAATAGACATGCGGTTAGTATAGGAAAGATTTTGTTGCAGAGCAAACAAAGTATTTAGACGACTGTATCTTTATCATGTGATATCCAGTTCCTATTTATATAACCGTCCGTGACATCCAGTTCCCAAAATCGTGAATAATTCCATTACCCGCATTTTACAATCATGTCCAACTAATATTAAATCTCCATGACGGACACACGTCCGGACCGTCCATTGGAGATAACATGCATCTAACCTCCACCACTGCTAACTATTAACTTCCAACTGCCATCAGTGCTGATTATTAACTTACAACTGCAGTCCTTCAAGCCACAGAGTCTCCCACAGAGGGCATACAGTTCTGTCAGTGATATTAACGCAGTCTAATGCGTTGCCAACATACAAACATATAAACAGGCTACTTACACTCTATTTAAATCGGAGTGGGAACTTCCTTTTTCTCTTTTTGGTTAGTTTTTACGATAAACGCAACGGCCTTGCCTCAGTGGATACACCGGTTCCCGTGAGATCACCAAAGTAGAGCGCTGTTGGGCGTGGCCGACACTTGGCTGGGTGACCATCCAGCCACCATGCGATTTTGCCATTTTTCTTGGTGGACGCAGCCTCGTGATGCCAATTGAGGAGTTGCTTGACCGAATAGTAGCGGCTTTGGTGAAGAATACCATCATAACGACCGGGAGATCGGTGTGCTGACGTCACGCCCATCCTATCCGCATCCTCCTTGGAGGATGACACAGCGGTCGGATGATCCCCGTAGGCCACTCGTGGCCTGAAGACAGAGTGCTTTTTTTACGATAAACCCAAATGTCTAAACTACGCTACAGTAACTAAGTGAGTAAGGAAGTCGTCTACTGAAAGACATTACAGCAAACTACATTCAGAAAAGTATTGTGAAATCATAGGGGACGACGGAGAGGGAAAATTTAAGAGGTAGCAAACTCTTGCAGAAGATAATTATGTACCCACAAATGACATTTGTACCAGTATTTTAGCTTATTTATTTTGGTTAAAGGTCCAGCTAAACGAACTTAAGTTTGTATATATTCTTCTCAAATCTGTATTCGTTTTTATTTTTGGTTGTATTATTCCTAACACAGTACTTTAATTTAGGACGAAGAAGATAAACGGTACTGCAAAGTGACTCGTAAAGAGTTATAAAGTGACTCTATAATTAGGAAAAGCTGGAAAGCTGGTTATGGAAGGGCAATTAATAGAGAATATTTTGTTGGACGTAGTGAAGACATTGTATCCCATATTAACTCCGGCATTCAGCGGAATACCACTTTCCAGCGTAACAGTATCTCAGCGAATCAGCGACATTGCTCGGAATTTCCACAAAAAATTGTCAGTGAACATTGTAAACTTCCTTGTGTACCTTATCGCACTTGATTAGAACACGGATATTAGGGACACGGCTCGGTTGTACATTTTTGTGTGGCGTGGACGACGACCTGCATGTAACGGAAGAACTGGATATGATTTCGATGAAGGACAGTCCTGCAGGGCGGATATTTTAGAAACGTTCGAAATGGCAGCTGAAAGAATAAAACTCACCAGGGAAAAGCAGTTTTCTGTAACCACAGACGGGGCGCCAGCAATACTGGTAAAAGTGTATGTGTGAAAAAGTAAGATTATTTTCACTGTGAGGACAGTGTTATCGGCAACCTTTATCATCGACCGACACTGTAGCTCATTTCTGATGCGGTGAATATCGCTCGTTCTCCAGAACATTCGGAACGGTCGGGCTTCATAGCGAATGCTGTTGATGTCGCGTGTTGTCGATAGGGCGTTCGAGGCACCGTGGCTGTTTCGTTGAATGTGATGGGACAGTTGGCGACGGTACCTTCCGAGGCCACACAAACGTTGCCCGCCTGTGGCGTGGTAATAATTAGCAAGTCAAAATGAATCCAGTTGTTTCTTTTAAATGGCGAACAACGTAAAGTTAGTTGTAGTAATTGGCGGGAGTATTGATTATTCTGTGAAGTTGAATTTCGTAAACTAGAAACTTGTGAAAATTAAGCGTCGCGAACACTGTAAGAGTTAATCTGACAAACCAGTTTCATGTGTGTGAGAGTAAAATAGGCTATTTAGTTGCTTCATCTTGTGAATTACGAAAGTAATGGCGCACAATGCTGCTTTACGTTTTATGAACAATTGTTACCACAGTACCGTACTGCCGACAGCATAACACAGGCAACAATTAGAACAATTTCCTATATGTGATACTGGTGAAAATCGTCCGACCACTCTTTACGTAGGCGATCGCCTAAGTTTATACGAAATTTTAAGTAGCAAGAGATGCATCTTGTTAGTCATGTTAAATCTATCTCGTGCTCTCGAATTATTTTTTTCTTAATGAAATTTCAAGTGTTTTAATCTCATGATGCTCTCACTATTATGTCTGATTCAAGTCGAAGCGATCACACATTTACGTAGTAACACTCCACGCCGAGACAATCTCAAGAAAAATGCCTTTCAATTAAAGTTGAGATGGCGGTTGAGGTGAGCTATGCAAGATGGGTACATACTTGTTTAGTGGCTGTGAACGGAGAAAGTCGCAAGTTGCTCAATGGGGCGGCTTGCCGCGGAGGCAGTGACTAATACAACACCCACCGATGACGGAGACTGATTGGAGGGAGTTATTCAACACTGAATGATGAAAGTAGCCTAATTCCACAGTCGCTAGTTACCATGTCTGAATGGAGTCCTTTCCTCTTTGCTTTTTTACCTCTTTGTTGCCTGGTTTGATGCGGCCCGCACGATTTCTTCTCCTGTGTCAACCTCTTCATCTCAGAGTACCACTTCCAACCTAAATCGCAATTAAGATTTACAAAAGTTGCGAACCGTAGAAGTAGTTACCCCAAGCTTAGTAAATCATGACAAAGACGTACAAATCAAAGTCTCAAACATTACTTGTCAAAACTGAAGTCTGTACCACACAATAAAATCAGTCACTTGAAACTAAACGAAAAACTTCCAGCTTCAGAGTCCCCTCATATCAGTTATTGGTTAACTGCAAGGCCAGTTACATCACTGGACTTGCCTTAAGTACGAACAAAATTTCAAATATTTTGCACACATGCGTCTGAAACCGCTGCGAAATCAGTGACGTGAATCATCACCGCTGACTGACATAGGTTGTCCCAGTCTAACGACCAATCACGCAGCAGAGCTCCACTTCTGTGCCTTTTATACTCTCTGGTTACTCCCACTCTTCTGAATAATCGACAGTTTAATAAAATGGAGCTCCATTCAAATATACACACAATTGTAGCATTGTTACATATACTGAGACGAGTCCCCCGTCTTGGTCGGTCATTTGACGTCTTGCAAGGTAGTATATGTTGAACAGAACATTAATAACCAACTGAAGTGCAATAGTCACGGACGTGCATTCATTATGAAATACACAAGAAGATATTGATATACGCATGACACAGTATTTATTTCACTTAGCGTTAATTTCGTCGAGTACAGCGCCCGCTGTTTCGGGACTTGGAAAAGTTTATTTTACTATTAAGCTTTGTGACCGGATGCTCTTTCTGACGTCTCAATCGTCTTGGTAGTCTAAAGGAAGAGAATTCGTGTGAACCGAGTATCCTCTGCCCATTGTGGTATCGTATTTTTATTGCTGGCGTATAGTATTCTCTGAAATTGAAGACCAGCACAAAATTAACAAGAAATAAGCCTGAGAAGCCTACTAAAAGCCCCGCTCAGGCTCGTGAAAGCAGCCGTCCACGGTCATTAACTCTTTATTGCTGGTGATGCGCTTGTCACCCACCTCCCTTTCTCCTTATCAAACGCGGGTCGCCTTGCACTATCCGAACAAGTAAATACATTTGATACATGATGAGTGACATATTCATTTGTAGGGCATTTATTTCTTCTTTATGGTAGTAAATTTAGGTTTTACAATGGAAGTAGCCAATTAACTTTCGTTTTTATTACCCACCACTTTAACTGATTTTGAAAATTATCTCTAAATAATGCCAAAAACTACACATGCCTCAAATTGGAGGAAAGGTAAGCCGTCATAAATTTCATATCGTGGTTGATGTACTGCGTACCTGTGCCGAATTCTAACTTCTACCATGGTTTGCCTATTCACTATTAAGTCTGTTTGTAGATCTGGTTGTGTAATGACCACAGATCTGAGATGTTCAGTGGTTTTAGCTCAAATATTTAGGTATTCTAACGTATTAATTGTGTAGATTTCTCAACTCATAAAAAATAATAAATTTTTTAAATGTTTGCCAAGAATGTTCGAAATAAGTGTCCAAGGAATAGAAAAGCAACTGAAATCATTCAGCAGAGGGAAGTCCACTGGACCTGACGGAATACCAATTCGATTCTACACAGAGTACGCGAAAGAACTTGCCCCCGACTAAAAGTCGTGTACCGCAAGTCTCTAGAGGAGCTGAAGGTTCCAAATGATTGGAAAAGAGCACAGGTAGTCCCAGTCTCCAAGAAGGGTTGTCGAGCAGATGCGCAAAACTATAGACCTATATCTCTGACGTCGATCTGTTGTAGAATTTTAGAACATGTTTTTTGCTCCAGTATCATGTCGTTTTTGGAAACCCAGAATCTACTCTGGAGGAATCAACATGGATTCCGGAAACAGCGATCGTGTGAGACCCAACTCGCTTTAATTGTTCATGAGACCCAGAAATTATTAGATACAGGCTTGCAGGTAGATGCTATTATCCTAGACTTCCGGAAGGCGTTCGATACAGTTCCGCACTGTCGCCTGATAAACGAAGTTAGAGCCTACGGAATATCAGACCAGCTGTGTGGCTGGATTGAAGAGTTTTTAGCAAACAGAACTCAGGATGTTGTTATCAATGGAGAGACGTCTACACACGTTAAAGTAACCTCTGGCGTGCCACAGAGGAGTGTTATGGGACCATTGCTTTTCACAGTATATATAAATGACCTAGTAGATAGTGTCGGATGTTCCATGCGGCTTTTCGCGGATGGTGCTATAGTATACAGAGAAGTTTCAGCATTAGAAAATTGTAGCGAAATGCAGGAAGATGTGCAGCGGATAGGCACTTGGTGTATGGAGTGGCAACTGACACTTAACATAGACAAATGTAATGTATTGCGAATACATAGAAAGGAGGATCATTTATTGTATGATTATATGATAGCGGAACAGACACTGGTAGCAGTTACTTCTGTTAACTATCTGGGAGTATGCGTGCAGAACGATTTGAAATGGAATGATCATATAAAATTAATTGTTGGTATGGCACGTACCAGGTTGAGATTCCTTGGGAGAGTCCTTAGAAAATGCAGTCCATCAACAATGGAGGTGGCTTACAGAACACTCGTTTGACCTATACTTGAGTATTGGTCATCAGTGTGGGATCCGTACCAGATCGGGTTGACGGAGGAGATAGAGAAGATCCAAAGAAGAGCGGCGCGTTTCGTCACAGGGTTATTTGGTAACCGTTATAGCGTTACGGAGATGTTTAGAAAACTCAAGTGGCAGACTCTGCAAGAGAGGCGCTCTGCATCGCGGTGTAGCTTGCTAGCCAGGTTTCGAGAGGGTGCGTTTCTGGATGAGGTATCGAATATACTGCTTCCCCTTACTTATACCTCCCGTGGAGATCACGAATGTAAAATTAGAGAAATTCGAGCGCGCACGGAGGCTTTCAGACAGTCGTTTTTCCCGCGAACCATACGCGACTGGAACAGAAAAGGGAGGTAATGTCAGTGGCACGTAAAGTACCCTACTCCACACCGTTGAGTGGCTTGGGGAGTATGAATGTAGATGTAGATGTAGATGTTCATTTACATTAACATCGTCGATTCCTGTAACGGTAATACTACATTGATCGGATTAGGAGCAATGAAGTAATTAATTCTTCTCACTCTGACGATAAATTTGGTGTTTCCTGATTATTATGTCAAAAGGTCCTAAGGAATTGGTCTGAATTTCGAGAATACAATGTTTATCTCTCTCTCTCTCTCTCTCTCTCTCTCCCTCTCACTCACTTTGTGCCTTCTCAACAAACAAAAAAATTTTCAAATGTGTGTGAAATCTTATGGGACCTAACTGCTAAGGTCATCAGTCCCTAAGCTTTCACACTACTTAACCTAAATTATCCTAATGACCAGCCGCACAGTCCATGACTGCAGCGTCCCAGACCGCTCGGCAAATCCCGCGCGGCTGTGCCTTCTCCTATTCAGTCATTACCAGCAACGTGGTTTCCAAGCTTTTCCCATTCATCGTACTCTGGGAACCCCGTTGTACTAGCTGGTGTCTCTTACCAACGACATGTACTAGCCTGCCTGGGCGCCCAGCATATTTCATCACAAACGTCGCACCAGCGTAGTGAGACTCAGGAGTTGGATTGCAGGAATGTAATCTATTCACGCAATGCAAAGTCATCCATCCATGTATCCTTGCCGTCGTTTCTGCTTCAAGCAACTGAATCCCTGCACCCCCTGAATGAAGCCCGCTATAGTCACATCCTGCCGTCCTCATTACTAAGTGCAGTATGTGTGGTTATTTTTGGTTGTTTGTTGTTGTGATTCCTTTAGCCTTTTCACTCTCCAAGTGCTGATTATTCAGAGAGTACATCTTGTAATGTTACTACTACGGATCTCGTTTTCGTCTAAGTGCGGCGATTCTGCAACAGTCATTCAGTTTCAAAATAGAATTGTTCATCCTCGGGGTGAGTGAGGGTTTGCGACAGTCACTTGGTAGTAAGTACCAAACTATCAGTTTTCAAATGTAATTTGTATCACAGCCTCAAGTTTCACAAAGTTTCTCAGAATCCATTTTCTGAACTATTACCATTATTTCCCATGCTGTTTTGTGAGTCGCACAGCTCCCTTAACGTTTCGGTATCAGTTATTATCTGTCGCCTTTTCAGCGACCTACAAACACTGTAAGGTTGCATTAAAAAGCTACACACCGTTACACACATGTCTGTGACGGTACTGGCCCTTGCGAGACTACTTTGCTAACTGGATACTTTCAACAAAAATCCACTTGAGAAGGACATACCCATCTCGAAAGTTTGTGGAACTACTGCTTCCACTCTAGTGTCACCAAGGCAAAAACAAATTGTTGCCTGAACTGTAAGTGACACCAGTTCAACTTTAGATATATGTTATTGTGCAATACTTTCTGACTGATTTAAATTGGCCCGAGAATGTAATTGACCATTTAACATCTCAACAGATTTATTACATCGATTCCGTCTTTCGTCGAGTTTAGCAGATCTCTGATATTGTTTTATTTCTTGTATACACATATTTTCTGATTACTTCTTCGTAACGACCAGATTACAAACCAGCACATAGCTTTCGTAGTGGCATGTTTATGGCATTATTCACTGCTCTCACACTTCATGACTTTTCCCTTCATAGATACTGGTTGCTCTCAGACTCGGTTTTGGATCATTTCCTAGAGTCAAACCACTATTTTATATTCCTATTGTTTTCTAAGTTAAGGATACTGGATGAAATTTCAATTACCCTCTGTTCTTCCAGTTTACTGCCCGTCAACTGGTATTCCTGACGAAACACGTTTCGACCAATAAAAATGTTTTACTGTATTAGTTTCCATCCTTTGGTAGAGTTATACGGCTCCACACATACGCAAATGCGTCCGGTCTAAGAATCCAATAAAACATAAATGATGCATGTGTAACTAAGTGACAAACTGACATTAAAAAAATTATTTCGAAAAAGCGTTTAGTGCACAGCTTCAGTACGGATCAAAAATTCGTTTAGTTCAAAATGGTTCAAATGGCTCTGAGCACTATGGGACTTAACATCTGAGGTCATCAGTCCCCTAGACTTAAAACTACGTGCCGGCCGGAATGTCTGAGCAGTTCTAGGCGTTACAGTCTGGAGCCGCACGATCGCTACGATCGTAGGTTCGAATCCTGCCTCGGGCATGGATGTGTGTGATGTCTTTAGGTTAGTTAGGTTTAAGTAGTTCTAAGTTCCAGGGGCTGATGACCTTATAAGTTGAGTCCCATAGTGCTCAGAGCCATTTTAGAACTACTCAAAACCTAACCAACCTAAGGACATCACACACATCAATATCTGATGGAGGATTCGAACCTGCGACCGTAGCGGCAGCGTGGTTTCGGACTGAAGCGCCTATAACCGCTCGGCCACAGCGTTAGTTTAGTCATTTATTATAGAATTTTAGTGAGCAGTATTCTTCTACACAATTTGAGTGACATATTACTAAAACATTCATAATGTATTCGTTAACTGCAACTTCGATATAGTTGCAATAGAATAATTGCAACAGAATAGTTGCTATAGAATAGCTAGAAGCTAATATTCATGGGTTTTAAAGTAATTAAAATTTGCAGTTCAGTGGCATAGTTACACACTAGTAACAGCTCTTCATACACAGAAAAGCGATGACAACTTACGGACTTTGTGACTCTACTACTTTAACGATTCATTACGTTGTCAACGAATGGATAAGAAAGGGTAACTGAAAATATAATCACACAGCCCTTTTAGATGGAGATCACCGGACAGTATCCATTCGTTTCATTACCTCATGAAGAATAAGTACTTTCAGTATGTCATTTTTTTGTTAATGATTTGCAGTGTAAGAGGCCGTAGACGGTTTTTGATGTAGATTAGTACGTACACAAAATTTCCTTAATATCCCATTGGAACATCAGATACTACATGATTCCGGTAACGTTGGACTGGGCTCTTATCTAGATGTTAAACAGAGTGTATTTGCATGTCCTCTGAGTAACACTTGTTTGGCACTGGCCGACGGCTGGAATTTAATCTGTTGATTCACTGTTGGTCTGTGTGCGAACATTAAAGTCTCATCGGTTTACGCCCTCCGCTTTAAGGATTTATCGTTAGTTCCAGTTTTTGATTGAACGCGATTGCTGAGATTCAATCAGTCCATTTAGAAACAGCTACGTAATTTCCGCGTTCTTGGAACGTTAAGTGTTACGTGTGAAATTATTAAAGGGTTTCTCTTCGTTTTACGTTGCATGGCGAAGTCAGAGGAGCGAAATAAAGTAACGCAATAGTCAACTTGATAATGACTATCCTTCTTGTACAATTTCCTACAGTGACATTACATACATACGTGAACACTGAAAAAGAGACAATTATTGTAGTCCTTGTACATTTTGTGTGAAGTAATATCTTTTACTCTCACTAGATTACTTTTTAAATAAACTTATAAGTATACAAACGTAAGACAGGCCAAAGGATTGCGAAATTGTCTCCTGCATCCAGGTTTACAACCGTTCGTTTATCAGTCAAGCACTCGCATATATCGGGTGCCTCTCCTAAGTGTTGTCAGGCACATATTCTCTGGTGTTTAGTCAGATACCTGCAATTTTGTTTTTACAATGTGTAGTTGGAATCAGCCCAAACAAACACTGCTCGTCAAGTCCTTAATGGGACACGCAATGCCGACAAAGAGCGTCAGTTTGTTTCCCGTTGCGAGCAAAATGGTTTCTGATGGGAACTTTCGCGTACTCAATCAGTTGAACGGTCCCAAATCAGCATAGTTCAATATCAATTTGGTTGATATTTATTAGCAGGCACAATGAAACACGAAGAATAATGAGTAAAACAGCAGCAGCTGGACTGCGCTACTGCTTGGTGGTAGCAGTCAGCACTGCCTTTCGCGGTGCTGTCACGGATGAATGATACAGAAATAACAGAAGAGATTTTACAGGGAAAGCCATGAGCACGGAGAGAACGTGGTCAGCCGAAAACTACTTGAGAGGACGGAGTCATAGAAGACCTTCGAAGATGGGCTGCAAGAAGTGGAAACCGCAAGCAGCGTACTGGGATAAATGGATGGAGATAGACGAAGAGACCAAGACTCATCATGAGCTGTAGAGTGGCAGAAGAGTTGGGTTGTTTTGGGGAAGAGACCAAACTGGGAAGTCATCGGTCTCATCGGATTAGGGAAGGACGGGGAAGGAAGCAGGCCGTGCTCTTTCAAAGGAACCATCCCGGCATTTTCCGGAAGCGATTCAGGAAAATCACGGAAAACCTAAATCAGGATGGCCGGACGCGGGATTGAACCGTCGTCCTTCGCCGCAGAAGAAAAAGAAGTTATTACCTATCGATAAAACAAATATAGCACTGTCCTAATTTTGGGCCGCTCGATCGAATGGGCACGTAAAATTCGCTTGAAAAATTAGTTTGCTCGGAGCGGAAAACAAGCAGACGCTTTCTGTTGGCACTGCATTTCTTTCGGCAGACTCGAGCTATACATTGCAAAAGCGAAATTACACCTGTCTGCCGAAACACCAGACAAATCCCGCCTAAGGAGATACACCCTGTATAAAATGTTTCAAAGTCTGCATCAGACGTTTAGAGGGAACAACGGCATTGGAAAAATCGTCTGTTCAAGACGAAATGTTCACTGATACTTCCCGGTGTCGCTGTCTTAACATTACGCTGCGTGTGTATGGATTGTGTGTTACCTGTAATCCAGTGGTCTATTCTACATGAAGTGGTTTAGGTAAGGTTCATGACTCATTTCCAAAATACCTTACTCAGCTTATCTACGGCTATCCCTGTGATGAATGGATGAAGGACATCGACTGTTCAGTATAAAACGAAAATTGAACTAAATTACCTGCAACCGCCTCTTTTGCGTTTAATTTATTTATGCAATACGTTTCGGTGTCCGATTACACATTTTCAGGCCAATTGAGCAAAGTAAATTTGGAGGAAACCAATCAATTTTACAGTCATAACAAGAGCCAATGTTAAATAACAGTTGTCGGTAGATGTCTGTGTTACGAGACACCATCCCTTCGTTCATCGACCCAGAGGTTTCTTACATAGACTCTGAAGCACACTTTGTACCATGGCAAGTGGTAATTGAGAATGGTAGCCAGCATGTGAGACTTTAAATGCTATCCAATACAACTCGTTGTAGAAGTTCAGCGGTAAACTGCTGCAGGGTGTACCACCAAGGGAGCTAAATTTTAGTAACTACTCAACTTGGCTCGTTTTACGAAATTTATAAGCAAAGTAACTGTGCTTGGAAGCAGTTCTGTACCACCCAGAAAACTATGCCCAACAAGCCTTCACTGTACAGCGATCTGCAAACACATACTTTTATCTCTACGATCAGAACGAGACCTGTATCTCAACAGCGTCCTAAACAAATCTTCCTTTCTTCATCACACCCTAAAACGTAATATCGTACCTTCACCACGTCCCTAGCCCAATTTCCACTAAGCTAGATAACCTACAAAGTCTCAAAACGATCACGTCTTGTTTGCTGTAGCGTCCACTACCCTCTTCCTTACCTCTACAGTGCTACGTGCTACCATCCATTAAGAATTAAATTAACATTACAAGTGACAAACCATAAGTCTGTTTTAAAATTAAAGAATAAAATTTTATACATGTTAATGCGTTAAGCATAACACATAAAGTATTTATTTCTACTCTCATTAATGAAACTAGAATTTTCCTACTTCTAATGTAATGCAAAATGGTCCCCCAAAAGGAACTCTGCAGATACATGTAAACATATTTTACACCAAAATGAGATTTTCACTCTGCAGCGGAGTGTGCGCTGATATGAATCTTCCTGTCAGATTAAAACTGTGTGCCGGACCGAGACTCGAACTCGGGACCTATGCCTTACGCGGGCAAGTGGTAGAGCACTTGCCCGCGAAAGGCAAAGGTCCCAAGTTCGAGCCTCGGTCCGGCACGCAGTTTTAATCTGCCAGAAAGTTTCATATTTTACATCCATTCTTCATTTAGTTTTGTTTGGTGACAGTGAAACTTTACTCTCTGGCACAATTTTCTACTTGGTCACTAGTTTACACGTACTAAAAATATGTGGAAATATAAAGATGAATGTGTAAGTGCATCCCACGGTGTCTTCCACTTCTTCTTTGTTACTATGAGTGACCACTGACAATACGCTTTGTTAGAACAGTTGGTGGATAATATACTTCTATCCAAAATATTTTTCCAGGAAGTGATAACGCTATTCCAGTGCAGCGTTATGTTTATTGTAAACGCGATAGTTCAATAATAATTTCACATTAATTATTCATTACGCAGAAAAGAGAATTAGAAGCAAATTTTAAAATAAGCTGTTATATTACTCTAAGTGCATATACACTATGTGATCAAAAGTATCCGGACTCCCACAAAAACATATATTTTCATATTAGGTGTATTCTGCTGCTACTTACTGCCAGATACTCCGTATCAGCGACCTCGGTAGTTATTAGACTTCGCGAGAGAGCAGAATGGGGCGCTCAGCGGAACTCACGGACCTCCAACGTGGTCAGGTGATCTGATGTCATTTTTGTCATCCGTCTGCGTGCGAGATTTCCACACCCCTAAACATCCCTAGGTCCACAGTTTCCCACGTGGTAGTGAAGTGGAAAAGTAAAGGGACACGTACTGCACAAAAGCTTACGGGACGAGCTCCTCTGTTGACTGACAGAGACCGCCGAAACCTGAAGAGGATCGTGAGGTGTAACAGACAGACATCTATCCACACCATCACACAGTAATTCCAAACTGCATCAGGATCCACTGCAAGTACTAGACAGTTAGGCGGGAGGTTAGAAAACTTGGATTTCATGGTCGAGCAGCTGCTCATAAGCCACACATCTACATCCACATCTACATCCATACTCCCCAAGCCACCTGACGGTGTGTGGCGGAGGGTACCCTGAGTACCTCTATCGGTTTTCCCTTCTATTCCAGACTCGTATTGTACGTGGAAAGAAGGATTGTCGGTATGCTTCTCTGTGGGCTCTAATCTCTGATTTTATCCTCATGGTCTCTTCGCGAGATATACGTAGGGGGGAGCAGTATACTGCTTGACTCTTCGGTGAAGGTATGTTCTCGAAACTTTAACAAAAGTCCGTACCGAGCTCCTGAGCGTCTCTCCTGCAGAGTCTTCCACTGGAGTTTATCTATCATCTCCGTAACGCTTTCGCGATTACTAAATGATCCTGTAACGAAGCGCGCTGCTCTCCGTTGTATCTTCTCTATCTCTTCTATCAACCCTATCTGGTGCGGATCCCACACTGCTGAGCAGTATTCAAGCAGTGGGCGAACAAGCGTACTGTAACCTACTTCCTTTGTTGTCGGATTGCATTTGCTTAGGATTCTTCCAATGAATCTCAATCTGGCATCTGCTTTACCGACGATCAACTTTATATGATCATTCCATTTTAAATCACTCCTAATGCGTACTCCCAGATAATTTATGGAATTAACTGCTTCCAGTTGCTGACCTGCTATTTTGTAGCTAAGTGATAAGGGACCTATCTTTCTATGTATTCGCATCACATTACACTTGTCTACATTGAGATTCAATTGCCATTCCGTGCACCATGCGTCAGTTCGCATGCAGATCCTCCTGCAGTTCATTACAATTTTCCATTGTTGCAACCTCTCGATACACCACAGCATCATCTGCAAAAAGCCTCAGTGAACTTCCGATGTCATCCACCAGGTCATTTATGTATATTGTGAATTACAACGGTCCTATGACACTCCCCTGCGGCACACCTGAAATCACTCTTACTTCGGAAGACTTCTCTCCATTGAGAATGACATGCTGCGTTCTGTTTTCTAGGAACTCCTCAATCCAATCACACAATTAATCTGATAGTCCGTATGCTCTTACTTTGTTCATTAAACGACTGTGGGGAACTGTGTCAAACGCCTTGCGGAAGTCAAGAAACACGGCATCTACCTGTGAACCCGTGTCTAAGGCCCTCTGAGTCTCGTGGACGAATAGCGCGAGCTGGGTTTCACACGACCGTCTTTTTCGAAACCCATGCTGATTCCTACAGAGAAGATTTCTAGTCTCCAGAAAAGACATTATACTCGAACATAATACGTGTTCCAAAATTCTACAACTGATCGACGTTAGAGATATAGGTCTATAGTTCTGCACATGTGTTCGACATCCCTTCTTGAAAACTGGGATGACCTGTGCCCTTTTCCAATTCTTTGGAACGCTTCGCTCTTCTAGAGACCTACGGTACGCCGCTGCAAGAAGGGGGGCAAGTTCCTTCGCGTACTCTGTGTAAAATCGAACTGGTATCCCATCAGGACCAGCGGCCTTGTTTCTCTATCTCTCTGTCGTCTACTTCGATATCTACCATTTTGTCAACTGTGTGACATCACGTCTGTAAGCGCCAAACGACGACTCGCTTGGTGAAAGGAGCGTAAGCAATGGACGATTCGACAGTGGAAAAACGTTGTGTGAAATGACAAATCACGCTACAAAATGTGGCGATCCGACGGCAGGGTGTGGGTATGGTGAATGCTCTGTGAACGTCATCTGACAACGTGTGTAGTACCAACATTAAAATTTGGAGGCGGTGGTGTTATGGTGTGGTCGTGTTTTTCATGGAGAGAGCTTGCACCCCTTGTTGTTTTGCGTGGCACTATCACAGCACAGGCCTACAGTGATGTTTTAAGCACATTCTTGCTTCCCACTGTTGAAGGGCAGTTGGTGACTGCATCTTTCAAGACGATCGAGCATATGTTAATCCTATAGAAAACCTTTGGGATGTTTTGGAATACCGACATCGTGCCAGGCCTCACCGGCCGATATCGATACCTCTCCTCAGCGCAGCACTCCGTGAAGAATGGGCAGCTGGAACCTCGTTGAACGTATACCTGCGAGAGTGGAAGCTGTCATCAAGGATAAGTGTGGGCCAACACCATACTGAATTCCAGCATTACCCAAGGATGGCGCCACGAACTTGTAAGTTATTATCAGCCAGGTGTCCGGATACTTTTGATCACAGAGTGTATTATATTACAGTGGCTACCGTTTCTCTATATCTCCGGTGGAAGTTCAGTTACTACTGTCTTCGTACTACCTTAGTATATTGATTTCCAGACGTTTCGTTGGCCACAAAGTTAACTTCGGTAAAGTTCTTAGCCACTCGGAAAATACTGATTTTACCCTTGAGCTTAAACAAACTGTTCGGGTAGACTGAATGGTTATTAATGTGTGAATTGTTATCTGGAGAGTGATTTGCAAGCAGAAACTGGGAGACGTTATCTAGTGTGAAATTATGCAGACTGCTGCAAGTTTAAAATGCCACAAAATTTTCTGGGTCGCCACACATTTAATTAATATTGGGAAAATTGGATATAAGAAGTAAATTAATCACTGAACTGACAGGCATAAAAACGTGTTAATATTAATAAAAAGGTCCAAATGAATATGTGGAATGAGCATACAGGAAAAGTTTAAGTAAAACTGTTAAATCAATTAATTGAGTGCAGGCTGTAGCTTAAGCCTCAGCGAAAAGAATAAGATAATCAGACCAAATTTACAATTATAAAGCTTGCCTTCTGCGCTTCAGAAACGCCAGGACGGATTCATTAAAAATAATCTTACAAGAGGGGATGTGTTTGTCTGAGAAACTAGTCATCAATGTTTAACATAGTTTCCTAAAATAAAATACCATACCAAAATTCACAACATAATTCTAAACTATGATATATCGTTGCGTGTTAACAAATTTATCAGCTCACTTACGTTATTATTATATTGCTAACAGAGGTCCATTGCAGTTATATATGTAAAGGAAATCGTATATGTGGATGGGAAAAGTTCACACAAACTTACTAGATTTACACACACTAGAATAGAGATGAAAAGAATTTTACCTGTCACAGTAAGTAAAATGCTCAAATGTTCATCCCAATCGCTATCACTGAATTATTGTGGGTACGACTGCTATGGAACAGTGTCCACCAAACAAATTTCTCTGCACCACTTTGGACTTGAAACTAAGCTACGGTTGTGTGAAACGCCAGAAAATGACGTTGAATATTAATGAACAACCAAAATTACTACGACTCGTGAAAATTTCCAGATTACAAATGTAAACCGTATTGACACAAATAGCAATACAGCATCATGCGTAACTGGGAATAAGTCATATTACACACTTAATTACTAAAACGTGGCATGAGCAAAGCTACACAATCCTTCAGCTGAAAAGAAATGAAAAGCAGAAGAAATAAAAGACATACACGCGAGAAAAGATCACACATACATTCTAGTTAAAAGAAAAGTCATAAAACTGAATTTTAAATCTCTGATGGAGTAACGAACTTCATACACCACGTGTTCTAGTTACGCAAACCAAGGATGGGAAAAACTTACTAAATATAGAAAAATATAAGAATTCGATTACCAAACTTGAAACTGAACTAACAAATCAAATGTCTACATCCAATACAATAGCTACACACCATGACACATTAATACACTCACCAACGCGAAGTCGCTCGTAAGTGTACCGTCTTCACTCGCCGAAGGTCCAGTCCAGCGTGCCGAGAGTACGCTCTTCGTGCAATGAACTTCCCCCAGGCAGTTGGAAGAGACCGGAGGTGTCCTTGCCGCCACCAACTTAACCGCTGTCGAATGACCACCGAAAGGGCACAAATCTCTTTGCCTTGACTGAGAAAGGTACGTTGGCTACACTCTTGCTAGCACAGCAGACAGGCAGATGCTGCACTCCTACTATATATATAAGAGAAATTCAACTTACATATTCACTCACTTATTTATACAGATGATAAGGAAAGAAGGAAATTTTGGAGTACAAAATGTCGGTAATGCACATAGGACTGGATATTTACTGGAAAAAATTGATACTTTAATGTAATTGTGTGCCTCTGAATAAGGCCAAATACAAAGTTCAAAACTAGATGAGATATAATTGAGCGTGACAGCACGAAATACAAGTAAAATAGTATGAAGCGAATCTAACAGAGAGGTCTCAGCTTCTGATAGGTTTGTTAAGCTCGGATTTCCTTCATCAAAAAGCACTCAGCCTTTTTCACCATCCGCTAAAGTTTCCACGCTAAAATTCAGATGCGTCGACTTTTTTAGCATGCTCCTTTCCACGTTAATTTACCGAACAACCTCATTTTCCTTCTTACTATGCTACTTACTTTTTCGCAGCCATCTGCAAGACCTCATCTCTTTGTTAGCTCCTATTTATCGTGAATTATCGCGAATTGCGGATGCTGCCCAACAAATGTATTCTAAGTTTCCAGATTTCTGGTAAACGTGAGAAACAGTACTGCACTTTACGCTGTTAACAAAGATTTGAGTATTCAGTAGTGAAACCCAGCACTTTATATTGGGCAGCAGATATTCATCAGAGACAAACGAAAGTTCAGGAACGCTCCTGTTCTCTTAGTACCCAAACATTCTGTAAAATATGTTCACACTTGCCACATTGTGGGGTAGAGTGTCCTTGAGCTCATTAAGATTCCGACAGAGGTACATACTCACACAGTTATTTATTGACTAAAATGGATTATAGGGTGGACAGCAATGTGCTTGTGGATGTTTCTGTTGTGTACGAGAAAAGTGGTGTCGCCGAGTAACTTTATGGGGATACAGGACGAAGAATTTCTTTTTGTTCCAATGTCCGGCAGCTTGTTTTAAATATTGATAAACGAAAGTTATTGCTACTGGCTAGGAAAAAACATCCCTTTAATAATAAATAAGACTAGCCCTGAAAGTATTTACGCAGCCTAAGGTAAGCAACCCAACTTCGTTTAATCGCACCCGTGGCGGATCATGTAAGTGGGATGGTCTTAAGGGCATAAAATATACTGCGTGAGGACAAAAAAGGGAAGCACCAAGCAGACATGGTTTGATGTCAGTGTAACTTCACACACGTACACAAAATCTACAGGATTGTGAATGATTGCAACTGCCATTCTCTGTGACCAATAGAATTCCCAACAGAGTGATTTAGTGCGGCTCTTGTTTAGTGCTGTTACCAGTCTGGCAGTAGAAAATGGAGGACGTGGACAGCGTTAGAAACTGAGTAGTCACTGTGAAGGACAAAACGAGGCGGAATACTTATGAGAGACAGCGTTATTTGCAGCTGACAGAGTAAAAGGGCGCTCATTTTTAGTCTCCAATTGTCCAATAAGTCGAACCTTGCAGTGTCGAGATTTGTACCGTCTCCAATGACTTCTTTGTCGACGGGACATTAAACACTAAACCTCTTTGATTTTCAAGTTTTGTGGGGCATTCAGACGTGACAGTCAACATTTGTTAGAATGCATCGGATTGTGAGGGCGGTCATACTCGTAGTGAAAATTCCATTCGACCACTTCTGACCATCAGAAGGCAGAACTGCCTTACTGTGGACAACGTATCCCCTTCACATCTGCACCTACCATCCTAGAACGAGTAATGGGCTGGCTGCAACATTGTCTCTCCACTCACCATTGTTCGGACGCAGCAGCACGAATAGGAAATCACCACCACATACTGACGTTGCCGTTAACACCACAACACAAACGGCCGTAGCTGCACTGCCGCCGTGACCAGGAAGCGTCATCTGTTGATGAATGGCATCTCATAGCGTCCGGCGATGAATCCCGTTCTGCGCCATCCCACATACCACTACCAGCGAGACCTGGAACGAGGGTGTAACTTTCGAGGGAGATGTTTTATGGTAACGAAGTACTGAAAAGAAACTAATCGTCAAGTGACTAATTTTTGGCTTCAAAACCACCGCATCGGCAAGTACACAACCATATACTAACTGAATGTCCCGACTGCAAGCCTTGAACTCCGGTTGTGGACCATCGAATTGTACCCTAATGAAATCTTTTGAATCGTAAGGCCTGCCTCAGTAACAATCGATGAATGAATTGCAATACACAAATAAATGTGGTGTATCGAATGACTTGGGAATAGCGCATTCGGATGAAGAAATACGTTGACAGCAATACAAGATCAAATTGTATTTATCTCAAGCTACAAGATGTATCGAACGGTGACCTTCACATCTACATCTGAATCTACATCTACATGGATAGTCTGCAAGGCACATTTTAGTGTCTGGCAGAGGCTTTGTCGAACCACCTTCCTAGTTCTCTATTAAATCTCGTATAGCGCGCGGAAAGAACGAACACCTATATCTCTCCGTACGAGCTCTGATTTCCCTTATTTTATTATGCTGATCGTTTCTCTCTATTTAGGTCGGAGTCAACAAAATATTTTCGCTTTCGGAGGAAAAAATTGGTGACTAGAACTTTCTGAGAAGTTTCCGCAGAAACAAAAAACGCCTTTGTTTTAAAGTCCACCACAAACAAAGAGCCTACAACACTACCTTGAGGAACGCCAGAAGTCACTTCCGTTTTACTCGATGAGTTTTCGCCAGTATTACGTACTGTGACATCTCTAACAGGAGATCACGAATAAAGTCACATAACTGAGACGATATTCCATAAGCACGCAATTTCACTACAAGCCGCTTGTGTGGTACAGTGTCAAAAGCCTTCCTTAAAACCAGAATTACCGTATCAAACTGAGATCCATTGTCAATAGCATTAGACACTTCGTGCGAGTAAACAGCTAGTTCTGTTTCACAAGAACGATGTTTCTTAAATCAATGTTGACTGTGCCCAATAGACCGTTTTCTTAGAGGTAATTCATGATGTTCGAACACAATTATGTGCCAAAATACTGCTGCATCTCGACGTTAATAATCTGGGCCTGTAATTTAGTGGATTACTCCTACTACCTTTCTTGAGTATTGGTGTGACCTGTGCAACTTGTCTAGGCGCTGCAGTCTGGAACCGCGCGACCGCTACAGTCGCAGGTTCGCATCCTGCCTCGGGAATGGATGCATATGACGTCTTTAGGTTAGTTAGGTTTAAGTAGTTCTAAGTTCCAGGGGACTGATGACCTTAGAAGTTAAGTCCCATAGTGCTCAGAGTCATTTGAACCATTTGTGCTACTTGTCTGTCCTTGGGTACGGATCTTCCGCCGAGCGAATCGGTTTTATATGATTGTTTAATATAGAGCTGTTGCATCAGGATACCCTGGTGTACAGTCTGGACCAGAAAACTTGCTTTTATTAAGTGATTTAAGTTGCTTCAATACTCCGAGGATATTTACTTGTGCGTTGCTCATGTTGGCAGCTGTTCTTGATTCGAATTTTAGAATATTAATTTCGTCTTCATTTGTGAAGGCATTTCGGAAGGCTGTGCTTAGTAAGTCTGCTTTGGCAGCACTGTCTTCGATATTATTTCCAATGCTATGAATTGACTCGTCTTCGTTATTTCACAGTGATAGGTTTTACGATTGTTCGAGTTCTTGTGCAAGTGTTTTTATATGGAATATGTGTATCTTCTGTGATTTCCACGGAGCAGGTGAATGCTGTCTGCGTACTGGAGCAGTCTGTCGGTCCGTTGAAATAGAGCAGCGAGTGTGTCGGGTGGAAGGGAATTGATTAGGCTGTTGTTTGGTTCTTCAGCTGTCCATAGGTTTTTCAGTGTACGCTTCGTTGTCTGTCTGACCTAAACTGTGGGTATTAGAGTTTCCTCCCCAGGCCGACCCTTGGAACACTTCTGATCACCACTGTTTGTTCTTTGTGATTGTAATTTTATTTGGTCGCAGGTACTGTACCAGGCCTTCAGCTGTGTATTAATATTGTCTGTTTTATGTTTGGTATAGGGCCTTCAACCGAACTTCATGACAGCAAACACTCCATTCGACTCTGCGCCAGACGTCCGCAATCGATCTTGTCGTCTATGTTGCAAATGGTCAGATCTGCTTTCATCTCGCAAGCAAGACTGGCAGGCCTTTACCACTTCTGTTAGCCGCTCGAAACCAGAGAGAATCTCTTCTGATCCAAAGTGACACTCATCATTGTTACCGACGTGAGCCACCACCTGCAATCGGCTACACCCTGTACTCTACATGTCATCCGGGAGGACGGGTTTCACGTCTGGAATGACTCTACCCAGGATTCGCACAGAATGCACAATGTCCCCTTCCAGGCAGCTATGTCCCTAAGGGGCCCCAAAACGCGTCTAACGTTGGAGTTCCCAACTATTAATAATCGCACTCTCTGTGATTGTCCGGATCTTGCAAGCTTAGAGGTTGAAACAGGACTGGCGACGGAATCTGGTTCAGCGACAGTGTAAGCCACAAACAGCACCTGTAACCTGTTTGTCAGACTTAATAGGGAAGTCTTTCGCCGCCTGCTACGCTCCAGAGCGACTTCCCACTCGACCACAGGTAAGAGGTCAAGCTCAGCGCGGGCAGTAACTGGGTTTGTCACCGGTAAGGACTGATCGGAGGACTCGGACGTACTGGATGTACATTGGATCCCACGGCCGGCACACCATCCACTGCAGCCGCAAGCTGTGTAACCAAAGCCGTCAAAGCCTGGAGCTGAGAGCGAAGTGTCACGAAATCGGCTCGCATCCGCATCCGCACACAACAATCACGCTCCCTATTCATACCAAAAACCGTGCAAAACTGAACCACGCAGGGAAACGGACTATCGGCATTCTATTGTAGACACTGACGGAAATGCAGGAACTGTGTCTAATGATTTAGATTAACCCTTTCGGGACGGAGCGCTTTTCCCAAGAGCGGAGCCATTCGGCGGCGCTGTGCGGATTCCATATCCTTTAGCTTTCTTTCATCGCTTATGAAATCTACAGTTTTTGACTTACCTGTGTAATTTTTTTGTAAATGAAGCTTAAAACACTTTTTTACTGGCATACTATTTTCATTATTGCATATCGGGCACTTTGTGACTTGTCGGTGCTGTTAAAATAGAAAAAAAAGAAAAAATTAGATTTTTTTTTACATTTTTGAGTTGAGAGGTGACGCATTGAATTAGACATATTAAAATTAGTTGTATCTTCTTCCTTAAAGTTAAAGCTTTAAAACGACATATAAAATACAGTTTTATCCCTTATGGGACATCCGTTGGAAGAGAAATAAAAAGTCCATTTTGAGGGATAAAAAGCTAAATTTACTTCATAAAACTGCAAACTTCCATAAAATTTGCTCAAAACAAACATTACAACTTTGGCATATCGATTTTTTATATGCGACCATATTTTACTAGTCCTTTCGGTACTTTGCTACTTAGGTAGGCACATGAAGAGAAGGTTGGACGGACAAGTTTCGCAAAAAAAAAGGGCGACCGTTTTCGCCCTCCTGGCTTAGAGCGATCACTGCAAACGACCCAGTCACCCTGTTTTCCGGTGTATAGTCTTGCGATAGCATGCTACAGGCCGTCCATCCTATGTAGGTCACCATGCTCAGAGCGTGGCCTCTTCGTCGATGTGTTGGTTAAGCTCTGCCGTCACCCACACGCTCCTTGACGAGATCCTTCCGAAACTGCAAATGACTCTTAGCTGTCTGTCCTCTTTTCATTGCTATGATGACATATGGCAAGAAAACGTTGACGATGCCCAGAACAATAACCCTTTTATTAGGATGCGCCCCCTCCTGTGTCGATACTCCAAGGCAGTCCCAAGATACAGCGCCGGGTATGTGACGTGACAATCGGGCCATGTATGCGGGACTCGCGTCCCATACCGACTGCCGCGTCGGGCCACGTATACGGACGCCGGATCCCGAAAGGGTTAATACGCAGAGTTTCAGAAATCTAACTCTCGAAGCACTCAGGTGAAACTAAATAATTCGTCCGTGATTAGGAAGTTGTGATATGTCAACAAATCGGTTTACTTTCCGACGCCAACGATACGCGAGATCTGTGGCTGTTGGATATTAAATTAATACGTGAAAACTCAAGAAACTAGACTATTAAAGCAAGAAGATGACATTATAATGTTCGCTCTTGGTTAGGAACTCGTAAAAGTCATAAAATCGATTCCATCCTAGTCGCTGCATCTGTCTCGGCCGGCTCCCGCTGCCTGACCGTACAATAGCTAATATTTACACATTTAACAACAATATTAAATAATATTGCAGTTCCAGTAAGCACACAGTACACAGGCGAATAATTAATAACAGCCAACGGCATTGTGCAGTTCAGATGGTTCAAATAGCTCTGAGCACTATGGGACTTAACTTCTGAGGTCATCGGTCCACTTGAACTTAGAACTACTTAAACTTAACGAACATAAGGACAACACACATATCCAAAACCGAGGCAGGATTCGAACCTGCGACCATAGTGGTCGCGCGGTTCCGGACCGGAGCTCCAGGAACCGTTCGGCCACTCTGGCCGGCCATTGTGCAATGCACTGCAATGTTATTAAAATACTAACATTATATATATATATAAAACACACACACAGAATTTCCAGCTTTCGCCACCGACGGTTGCTTCTTCAGGAAAGAGGGAAGGAGAGGGAAAGACGAAATGATGTGGGTTTTAAGGGGAAGGATAAGGAGTCATTCCAATCCCGGGAGCGGAAAGACTTACCTTAGGGACTACACTGTGACGCTTTCTATGTGGGAATGACCAGCAACAAACTGTCCATTCGCATGAATGGACACAGGCAGACAGTGTTTGTTAATAATGAGGATCACCCTGTGGCTAAACATGCCTTGGTGCACGGCCAGCACATCTTGGCACAGTGTTACACCGTCCGGGTTATCTGGATACTTCCCACCAACACCAACCTATCCGAACTCCGGAGATGGGAACTTGCCCTTCAGTATATCCTCTCTTCTCGATATCCGCCAGGCCTCAACCTCCGCTAATTTCAAGTTGCCGCCGCTCATACCTCACCTGTCTTTCAACAACTTCTTTGCCTCTGTACTTCCGCCTCGACTGACATCTCTACCCGAACTCTTTGCCTTTACAAATGTCTGATTGTGTCTGTGTATGTGAGGATGGATATGTGTGTGTGTGTGAGTGTACACCTGTCCTTCCCTAAGGTAAGTCTTTCCGCTCCTGGGATTGGAATGACTCCTTACCCTTCCCCTTAAAACCCACATCCTTTCGTCTTTCCCTCTCCTTCCCTCTTTCCTGAAGAAGCAACCGTCGGTTGCGAAAGCTAGAAATTCTGTGTGTGTGTTTGTGTGTTTTATTTATTGTGCCTGTCTACGGGCGCTTTCCCGCTTGGTAAGTCTTACAATCTTTGTCTTTAATATATTTTTCCCATGTGGAAGTTTCTTTCTATTATATATATATATATATATATATATATATATATATATATATATATATATATATATATATATAATACTCTGCAAAAACCACAACAGTAATTGCTAGTCATTTTATTTTCTCTTTCGGGTGAGTACTATGCTGTTCAATTATCGTCTTTATAAAAGTTGTTCCATGGATTTCTTATTAAACAGGCACAACCAATAAAAAGCAAAGCCAGCCTTTTCCTGTAACATTAGAGAAATCTCTGATTCGGCACTCAAAAATCCTAATATACACTTTTATTTACAATCATTTATAGACAATCCATCATATGCATTTGTAGCATGTCTGTAGCTCTGTTACTGTCGTTGTAAACAATAGGGTATTTGATTGTTTTCTGGAAATTACCTTAAATGGTTAGTTACATCATTTTATTCTCATAACATGATATCGGAACTAACAGTAAAAAAAATTTGAAAGCCCGCTAAAACGCTCCATTCCAGTCATGTGTTGCCTGTGACGTCGCTGGCATACTCGCTGCTCCTACTATCGTAAAGTTAATTCTCAGTGACGTCTTGTTTTGGAACTTGTCTTTCGGAAAATGGATTATAAATGTTTTGCGATACCACACTGCATAGTCAAATACACAAAAACTGTTGATAAAAATTGTTTTTGTGTGTTTAAGAGAACGAGAAGATTGGTCGCCCTGTACCAGCAAAATGCTGCTTACTTGATAAAAAATGTCTTGCACTCTGGTGTTAACATTAATTTACCTCAGAGCTACACTTTTCCACCACTGCCAAGATGGATAGCGTCAGTCGACGAAATTAAACTCTTAGTTTAAATCATCGCTACACTCACTTCACTGCAAGCCGTTCGTAGCTTGGTTTGTAGAGCGGCGAACTGTCGAATACTGAAAAATGAAATCTATAGATCGCTGGTTCAAATCTAGTCTGTAACAATATTTTAACTCATTTATAAAACAAATCGACAGTCCTTCCATATCAACACCAAATCACAATTACAAATCCTCACTATACGGATTAGAAAAAAAATTTTCTTGTATTCCTTTGCGTTTACATGCCCTTACATTCGTGATAGTTGTTCACACACGTCACGTTCAAGAAGATATTTTGTAGCTACGTCCCCACAGACTGTTTATTTTATTGAAACAATTCTTTTTATCTTTGCACTGTCCGGCTAGGGTCCTTATGGCTTAAGCTTTTGAAGTGTCGTCATCCTATATAAGATGAAGTTAAGGTAGCTTCAGACACTGACGTTAGTTTACTCTCACAAACAGCATATTTCTTATGTTCGTTACCTGCATGTTGTACGTGCTTTGTATCTCTCCGCATACAGAACCTCATCGTCTTACACCTCACTGTATGGTGATATATTCACTACTAGCAATCTTTCTTAAAAGGGGTAGATGTTGTAAGCAAAAAGAGGGCATTGATCCTTAGTTGTCTGTTTCTCAGGCGAAGATTAATGTGAAGCTATACATAATACATCCAACTATCCAAACAACAGCTACTATGAATTCTTGTTAACGCTGTTTTCATACTTTACACCCTTCCAGGATTGACACGTGTCTTGTTCTCATCAGTAGTCGGATGCACTATACGTTGCGGGACCGAAAATGTGCTTATGGTAGTATCTCTGGTCAGTGACCTGTAGAGTGGATTTAGCGCTAAGATTTGACAAGAATAATTTCATTGTGCTTTGGGTCGTATTTGATGACTGGTAGCGTACTATCTCTATATAATATACGGACCCATTTGCAAAATTTTCACAATTTCTTAATTTTGAGCGGATTTAAATGATACTGCAAGGGGCCGCTCTAAATGAGTGGAGCATAAAATCATCAGTTTTGGTAGGTTTTCTACTATCAGTATTCACAAAATTTCTTTCTATTGTTACTTAAGGTTGTAAATTCGTTTCCCGTCGCTAAATATCTAAATTATTTGCAGAAAAGTACGTAAGAACGTAGCAACTACAGCTGACACTCCTGTAACACACGTATAGCTTCGTGTTAACTCCAGCCTGTGAGGTCACTAGAGCTTATGCCAATAAGATTGTTTTCGGTCACGTGAAGAAATCTTGATATTTGACGATTTTTGAGACATATTTTGTGAGAATATTAATCGTAAATGTGATCTGAATTTCATAATCATTCCAAATAACAACAATCCAAACCATATTTTTAATATATTTTTAACATATTACACTTTCAAACGTTAATAAGGTATGTAATATATACGGTACACTCAATGTGATAATTTTATATGGAATGTTCCTTTTTGCGATTTCTGTGCCGTTTTTGTATTCTCTGTAGCTCTTTTCGAAACAGTTTTAATGTTTTGGTGACTATCTTTTATGTTTCTAATGAGCCTTAAATTCGCCACAGTTGTTCTAGACAAATCCTTTGTTTGGATCAAATCATACACACGACACGGAATTTGGAATGCAGATCGCATTTTCAGGTGCCTGACTGCGTACGAGAAAATCGTACCAGCAAATTTTTTTGTGGGTGGTACAGTTTTCTCGCACACATTCAAGGGCCTGAAGATGCTTCAAAATGGTTCAAATGGCTCTGAGCACTATGGGACTTAACATCTGTGGTCATCAGTCCCATAGAACTTAGAACTACTTAAACCTAACGAACCTAAGGACATCACATACATCCATCCCCGAGGCAGGATTCGAACCTGCTGCCGTAGCAGTCGCGCGGTTCCGGATTGAGAGCCTAGAACCGCTAGACCACCGCGGCCGGCTGATGATGGTATTTAGCACAGTCATCTATACAATTTGATCCAAATAAGCATTTGTTAAATACATCTGCAGCGGATTTATTCATCAATAAAAAATTTAGCAACAACTTTGGGTGTTCCATATATACAGACAATGACCTATATGTGTATAAGAAACGGCACATAACGTTAAGAGGTTCCATCTTCCTTAGTGTTATGGAGACAGTGATGTTACTCCTCGCTTCATGATGTGGAGAACGTCTCATAGGACTTGTTATAGACAGTGGCGACTGAGTGATCTCTGACGGTGAAACGGTAAGTAACGGGCATGCTGCATATTCACTCGTTACCTCTCGTGTGTCATTATGACGGTGCCATTTGTCAGGTTGTGGATTGTTTGGTGATTGTGTAATCCCGTGGATAGCAAAGTTACCTGATCTGCCTCAGTGAAAAATGTGTGGGAACATCTAGGGTGTCAAGTCGGTTCCAGAAGCGCCACCCATGATATCAAAAGCCAGTTACAATTGTGGACCAACTTGTCTCGGGAGTGAGTGCAACAGCTTTATGACATCTTTCCGAAACGAATCATTGCATGTACCCAGGGCAGATATTGATAAATGGGATTCAATTGCCAAATTCTTTGCAAATTTGGCTCCATTTTGTTCTCATGAAAATAAGAACCCATTCCTTCCCAACTCCTCAAGTTGCATTTCGTTTTCTCCTCCCCTTTTGCGTGCTTCATGTTCTCTATTTTGCTTTTTGCTGCTTTTTTTCATGCAGTATACTTGCAAGGCGACTTTTTTTAACGGCACTGAAAACTGCTGCCTTCCGCCTGCACGTTGATTATATATTTAGGGGTAACACTGTGAGACGATAAGAAAAACGGACGCCTAAGTGTTGTTACACGTTAGGCGAGTGGGAGCTTTAGAGGAGGTGTAGCTCGTCTGTAATAGAAGGTCCTAATACGACCTGTTCTTGAATAGTGCAGTTTTAATCTGCCAGGAAGTGTCATATCTGCGCACACTCCGCTGCAGAGTGAAAATTGCATTCGGTAAACATCCACCAGGCTGTAACTAAGCCATGTTTCGGCATTACTCTTTCTTGCTGGAATACTAGTTCTGCAAGTTTCGCACAGGAGAGCTTCTGCGGAGTTTGGAAGGCAGGAGACGAGGAAATTATTTGTCCCTTTTAGAGTAGAACACGAAGAGCTGAACTTTGAAGAGCATAGGTCACTTTTCGCCGTACGAAGCGTACATTGCCTTGTCGACTATTTCTGCAGATGTTGACGAGGAAACAGTTCTCCTGAACCATATTCCCATAGTTTATTATTCACTTCCACACACTTCCGTGATCCAAATCTGCCCCTTCAGACATTTTTTCTCAATGTATAGCCTAACTTTGATTAATGCTTTTCAGCAAAGTAGATGCCATTTGCATATGCAAGTTTAGTTTTGAATTGGTTGGGGTTCGGGTTGTTTTGGGGAAGAGACCAAACAGCGAGGTCATCGGTCTCATGGGATTAGGGAAGGGCGGGGAAGGACGTCGGCCGTGCCCTTTCAAAGGAACCATCCCGGCATTTGCCTGGAGTGATTTAGGGAAATCACGAAAAACCTAAATCGGGATAACCGGACGCGGGATTGAATCGTCGTCCTCCCGAATGCGAGGCCAGTGTGCTAATCACTGCGCCACCTAGCTCGGCTTTGAATTGTGTCAGCCGTTCACGCAGACCTACAATATTTCGGACAGGAAAGCAGAAATTGCTGTTTTTCTTTAGCGCTGATGTGTAAAGTAAAGGTCACCATGATGTGATTGTACTGGAATTAATGGTGACTTGAAAAGAATATTTGCTTGGTGCTATCGGTGACAGTCCACATTAAATGCGGATAAACGTAAGTTATTTCAGATGGGCACGAGAACGTTCCCGTGATGTTGCAGTACTCTGGTTGACTGAGGCAGGTGGCTTAAATATGTGGGTGTAACGCTGTTGAACGACCCCAATGAAACGAGCACATAAGGTCAGTCGTCGAGAAGGCTAATGGCCGACAGGCCGAATGGCCGGATGCCGAACCGGCTTTATACGTGCAATACACTTACCCAGATCTCGCCCGATAAACTATAGTGGCCATGAACCCACCGTATGATGACGTCAGCCGTTTCCAGCGATCGACATTTGGTAAGTTTGTCCACAGGGGTAGAAGTTATAAAATTGCGAATTCGAGATATGTTGCTTTCAGTAACACTTAAAGCTTTCCTTAATATATTATAATGTTCTGCCCTAAACTTTTTTTTATTTTAATACTGTCTCTGCAACCAGAAGAGCATTTAGTTTTACTGAAATAAACTTTATAATCGGTGGTAGAAACATGTGTGTCTCCACTTACTTTTGGATGTATCGTCTGCCTGATGGCTTTACAATACAATTTACCTTAAGAACTAATCTTACCGTCCTCTCTGGGCTAGACACTTCACACGTGTATCGGATGTTCAGGGTACTGGTCTATTTACCTTAAGTTACGCCACGTTTGCGAAATATCCATATAGGCGTAATCAATATTCTTATACATATATACTGAATGTGTGTGCAGCTCTAGTATCAGCTAAATACTGAACCCCAGTTTAGAGCTTGACCTTAGCACTCAGAAGGGTGTCAAAATTGATTTTGTTGGTCGTTAACTGCTAATACTTTGCCTCTGAAAACTACAACCAGAATAACGAATCTTCATTCTTTCCGTTTGCCGGTAGTCTATTAACTAAGAATTGTTACTAGATTGCCCGTTTCTGTATGGAGACTGAATCAATACAAATTCGGAAATTTTAAACAATGTTTGTCATATTGTTACTGTATATCAACATTCTACAATTATTGTACTTTCTTGCTAATATTCTCACTCTAATTTACTCCAATGACAATATAAAACTTAAACACAGCTCCGCGAATATTATTATCACATTTTATTTATTAAACACATCCTGGATGGTTTATGTATAGATACAGAGAAGCTTTGATAGTGTACCGCCGGAAATTCATATCCTCCAATTTCCATCTGCTGCACTATAAATTTTTTTCCTTATTTTTGTTACCTGAAGATATGACATTTCTGTGGCTTTATATATTGTAATTGTTTTCCTGTTTGTATATATATATATATATATATATATATATATATATATATATATATATATATATATATATAAATATAATATGCATTTAAGTTGGTTTGTTTTGTGAATATTATTTGTAGTTATACGCTGGGTCTGGCGTAGTTTAAACTATGCTATCGAACGTTTACATCGATAGGTCGTGTGGAGAACCAAGGTGTTTAGGATCTTTTGTACTGTTAACGCTGCCGCGTGGAGCGCGGGCAGAGCAGAGAGAGTCTGGCTGGAGTACTGCAGTAGAGCAGGTGTGTTGTGTGACGCGGACGGGAAGCGTTAGCTGGCACACATCAAGAGCCCGTTTCGTCTGGAGACCGTGTCGAGAAGAAGGCGCGCCAACATCCAGCTTCTGCAACAGCGACAGCCGACAATGAGTGACTGTCGCCACCTCCTCGATCGACGACTGCAAACCTTCAATCAACCAACAAGGAAGACTGGAAGCAGGTAAAGCTTTAGAACTGTATGGCAGACCTCAGCTTTTAAAATAGTTGCATCACAAAATTACAGCAACTTAGCATGAACCTTTGTTGCCCATTGTCCCAATTGCATTACCAAGCAGGGTCCCTTCCTTATCCGAAATGAACCCGAGTGTCGTTGAAATTCAGACGCCAGCGTTGAAGTAATATCTTTACATTTCACTGCTTTAATTTCAAAGTTCAGTTAATGTATTCATAGCTGGCTACAGTATTTAGATTACGCAAGCACAAATTAAGAGTGCGAGATTGGTTACCATATTTTAGCTTACCTGTGCCTGCAGCTCGGCTTGGTACGTATTAAATGTTACTATTGTTAATTGTTCAGAATCATTTAATTCAAGTTCAGAGTTAAATCTCTTATTTCTAAATTGCGTAGATTCAAGTAGCTTTTGAAATGATTGTTGAGGTAGCCCAAGACTAACCTTATTTTACTGAATTTCGTAAACTTCAGAAACAAATCTCACTATTAATTTCAGTCACTAATTTAACTTTCATTATTCCGCTTTTATTAATTCTTTCGCTAAATTAAGTCAGAGAGTAGCGAAATTTATTACTTCTGACAAACTTTCAGTTTTCACACAACACGTGTCAACCTTCAGTTGCCACGCTTCTAGTGCTAATTATATGTGCAATAACCTTTCTTTTTCAGTTACTAAAGTAATTGTCCAGAGGACTGGCGACCGTAATTATCCCCAAATCTCAAATATCTTATTACCGCTAGTTAATTGTTAACGTAACGGACGCACATTTACTTTCTTTATTAACTTTACCCCTTTTCAAAATTAATTTCCACCAGTTTCATTTACATTTTTCCTTTCATTTAGATGTAACCCTTTCCTCCCTCTTTACCGACAGATTAACTTCGGTGACGATTGCTTTTCCCAAATTCCCATTAGGTACACGCGGTTTAATTTTTCACTGTCATTAAGGTCGATAAGTGAGGGGGAGGTTACAATAGATAAAATTGATTAGTCGGGTCTGTATCACCTGATTACAAGAGTTATGCTATGTGGGGTTATCACTCCCGAAGTACCATGTACACTAAATTATACTTCAAACGACTCATTGATGTATTGGTGTGTGCGTCGTGGAAAAATACGAGTGTTGGAACTTTAATAGTGGCGACTATTTATTTACAGCTCTTACAAAATAGATACGTGTTTCAAAGTTTTACTGACCTTTAAAGTTGTCACCAACATTTCTTATAACCCGTTGCCAGCGATATGGAAGTCGCAAGATACAATTTGCAGTTCAAGTTGTGTTGACAGTTCGAGCGCCGCGGTGTATTGACCAACGAATTTGTAGCACTTCTGAAGCGAATGCCGTGAAGTAATTCAGCTTAGAAATCAAGTTCAACTCATAAGGGTTTAAGTTGGGTTGGGTTGTTTTGGGGAAGGATACCAGACAGCAAGGTCATCGGATTAGGGAAGGTCGGAGAAGGAAGTCGGCCGTGCCCTTTGAAAGGAACCATCCCGACATTTGCCTGGAGCGACTTAGGGAAATCACGGAAAAACTAAATCAGGATGACCGGACGCGGGATTGAACCGTCGTCCTCCCGAATGCAAGTCCATTTTAAGTCAGGGGAGTGCAGTATTGGTATAAAAGCAGCCCCATCAGTCACCGTAAGTGCTTGAGCATTTTCCTGCAAAATGATGGTTAGGTCCTTCAGAAAGTGTCATGACTTGTGTCTCTAAGCTGGTAGTTGGTTGTGTTCCAAAAATGAACAGCATAGAGACAGAAGTAACGACGCTTTCTGCAGGACCTTACCAGTATTTTGCAGGACAAAGCTCAAGCACGTAAAACGCAAGCTGTTACTGAGTTGTTCTTCTGCCAATATACCGCGCCGCTCGAGCTTTCAACACAACTGGCACTGCTAAGAGTATCCTACGAGCTCCACATCGCTGGCAATGGTTTATAAGCAATGCTGGTGACTACTTTGAAGGTCAGTAAAACTCTGAAACACGTATATATTTTCTACGAGCTGTAAATAAATAGTTGCTGCTATTAAAGTTGTAACCCTCATATACAATTCTGCCATATACCAATCATAACTCCTTGGCTACACTGATTTACAGATATTATTAGAAAATACATTGTACAAAGGCAGTAATTGGTATTTGTGGCAGAAAATACATGTCTTCAACGTAAGCAAAAGGTATTGAGGTGGGATCAAGTATCATATGTATGTGTCTTAATTGGGGAAAGACGGGGCATTCTACAGCTATGCTCGCTGCACTCTAGACCAGTCACTCTGCATGTGATGGTGTATAATACAGACCCCATGTTATTCCATGAATGCTAAGAACATTAGTAACTTAAGGAAATCTCTCTGAGGAGCGTTTTCCCTCAGACCAGGGCGTTATGGAAGTTCTGTATCATAACGAAAAATATGCAAACGAATCAATATGTTGAGCAGAGTACAACCATCCTTTATAATGCATCTTGTCAGATACTCTACCGAAGAATGGTGGCTAACGGGTGTAATGTAGACTAGTAGTCGAGCTAGACAGGTCAGGTATTGACTGTAGCCAGAATAAAATCGGCTTTGTAGCTGGAATGTATTACTCCCACCCACATATGTCTGGCCACATTTATACAGGGTGTAGCACATAATTTTATATCTCGTACCGTTATATGTACCCACATCAATGTGTTGGTTGTTGCTGTTCTGCGTCGAAAACTCTTCCCGCAAACAACTCACAAATTTCGCTACCCGATGTTTTCTGCACAGGTAGTATTGCACCAAAAGAGGACTACGCCTGTAAGTATAGACTAACCGTTTTGCGCTCACACGTCCACACTTCAATACCTGACACGCTGCACATGACAAAATAAGCATTAATGGCTTCCTCTTGCCGCATGTAATTGGAGATTTTTTTTTTATGTGTCTGCCTTGAGACTGGTTTGATGTGACCCGCCACTAATTCCTCTCCTGTGCCAATCGCCTCATCTAGATTTAGCGCTTGCAACCTACGGCCTCAATTATTAGCTGGATGCATTAAAACTTCTGTTTTCCGCTACAGTTTTTACCCTCTACAGCTCCCTCTAGTAATGCGGAAGTCATTCTGTGTGGTCTTGACAGATGTCCTAGCATCGTTTCAGTTCCTCTTGTCAGTGTTTTCCATTTACTCCTTTCCTCGCCGAATATTCACAGAAACTTCTCATTCCTTATCTTATCGGCCCACCTAATTTTGAATATTCTTCTCTAGCAATTCATCTCAAATGCTTCTGATCTCTTTTTTTCCGGTCTTCCCACAGACCACGTGTCACCGCTACACAATGCTGTGATCCAAACATATTCTCAGAAATTTCTTCCGCAATTAACGCCTATGTTTGATACTAGTGTACTTCTCTTGTCCGGTAATACACTTTTAACCTTTGCTTGACTGCCTTTTATGTCCTCCTTGTTCCGTCTGTCGTCTGTTATTTTGCAGCCTACGTAGCAGAATTCCTGAACTTCATCTACTTCGTGATCACCAACCCTGATGTAAAGTTTCTCACTTTTCTCACTTCTGCTGTTTCTCATTATGTTCCTCTTTCTTCGATTTACTTTCGGTCCACATTCTGTAGTCATTAGACCTTTCCATTCAGCATGTCCTGTAATTCCTTTTTCACTGAGGATACCAAAGTCATCGGCGAATCTTCTAATTTACATTTTTTCACCTTGAATGTTAATTCCCTCTTCAACCTACGTAGCAGAATTCCTGAACTTCATCTACTTCGTGATCACCAACCCTGATGTAAAGTTTCTCACTTTTCTCACTTCTGCTGTTTCTCATTATGTTCCTCTTTCTTCGATTTACTTTCGGTCCACATTCTGTAGTCATTAGACCTTTCCATTCAGCATGTCCTGTAATTCCTCTTTCACTGAGGATACCAAAGTCATCGGCGAATCTTCTAATTTACATTTTTTCACCCTGAATGTTAATTCCGTCTTCAACCTCTCTTTTGTTTCTGTTATTGCTACTCAAAATTGTTCAAATGTATGTGAAATATTATGGTACTTAACTGTTAAGGTCATCAGTCCCTAAGATTACACACTACTTAACCTAAATTATCCTAAGGGAAAACACACACACCGATGCCCGAGGGAGGACTCGAACCTCCGCCGGGACCAGCCGTATAGTCCATGACTGCAGCGCTCTAGACCGTGCGGCCCATTGCTACTACGATGGAGATAGAACAGCAAAGGCGAAAGAATGCATCTTTGTCTTAGACTTCTTTTAATCTCAGTACTTCTTTCTTGGCCTTCCGCTACTATTTTTCTTCCTTCGCTCTTGTAAATATCGTATATTACCCGTCTTTAGGTGTAGCTTACCCCTATTTTACTCATTATTTCAAACATCTTGCACCAGTTGACACTGTCGAACGTTTTTTCCAGGTCGACAAATCCTACGAACGTGTCTTGATTTTTCTTTACCCTTACTTCCATTATCAACCGACACGTCATAGTTGCCTCTTTGGTGCCTTTCCTAAAGCAACGGATCCTCAGTTTTCGTTTCCATTCTTCTTTATCACTATCACTGCGGATGCAGAGGCGTGCAGCTATTACCTGTAGGTTGGTAAAGCTCCCACCTGTTATAAAAACGGGCCATGCAGCGCGGAGGGAACAGACGTTGCCATTGAGTCAGAGGACTGTTCTGTCTGGCGCCACTGGCCATCTCGACTATCCCTCTTGCGGCCTCATGTCTCTGAGGAAGAACTGATATCTGTGGGGTGTGCTCTTAGAAGGTCATTGCTTGAGCTTTTTATATGCGTGAATTGCTGGCCCGAGAGGAGGCACGAAATTTGGCGATTAGCGGTAGCGTCGCCGCAAGTAGTCACGAGGTCCGAGTGGCCGAAGCCACGGGCTGCGCAAGGAGGGCCTGCACAGAGCGAAGATACTTGAGTACTTCATAGGGTCAGCGTTGACTACAAGCAGCAGACCTACATCCCGTCGGTTGGTTGGCCACATTCTTGTCGGACGACAGCAAGTAGCATGGCAGCCCTCTTCTACCTGGCTTTCATCGGCACCACTCAGTAACCGCTGCGACGCACTGTGGTTCCATTGAACTGCTTTCTGATAAAGGGGAGTAAGATGCTGTAATCCTCGTGGTGATTTTTTTCATTGTATACCTGCCCTCCTTATTATTTTCTGGTTTTTACCCGATCCTCAGAGTTTACTCGGTCGGCACTGAGCGTAAATATAGGCAGTAGTATTGTACAAAGACTGCAGTTATCGTTTGAAAATTTGTCCCAGTTTTATACTGCCTTTCCTTTTTGGTATGTACCCGATCATTAATGTTTTAATTAATGAGCTCTTGATCGTTTGCCGCGTGTGGTAGCCGTGCGGTCTGAGGCACCTTATCACAGTTTCGTGCGGCTCCCCCTGTCGGAGGTTGAACAGTTCTGTGATAGGGTTGTTCTTATCGGAATCGACAGCAAACTAGCACCGACAACTATGCTTCAGGTATTCATGCCGACGTAGCAAGTTGAAGATAAAGAGATAGATTAAGTATATAAGGATATTGGAAGGATAAGACAGTACGTAAAGGGAGATGAAAAACTAATAGCCACGAGAGATTGGAATGCAGTTGTAGGGGAAGGAGTAGAAGAAAAAGTTATAGGAGGATATGCGGTTTTGACAAAGAATGAGAATGGAGAAACACTAATTGAGTTCATCAATAAATTTCAGCTAATAACAGCGAATACTCTGTTCATGAATCACCAGAGGAGGAGGTATACTTGGAAAAGGCTGGGTGATAGGGGAAGATTTCAGAGATTCGGAAATAAGATACTGGATTGTAAAGCGTAACCAGGAGTGGATAGAGACTCAGATCACAATGTAGTAGCGACGAAGAATAGGCTGAAGTTTAAGAAATTAGTCAGAAAGAATCAATACGCAAAGAAGTGGGACATATAAGTACCGGGGAATGACGCGATACGGTAGAAGTTCTCTAAGGCTACAGATACACCAATAAGGAGTAGCTCAGTAGGCAGTACAGTTGAAGAGGAATGAATATCTCTAAAAAGGGTAATCAAAGAAGTGGGAAAGAGAAACATAGATACAAAGAAGGTCACTGCGAAGAAACCATGGGTAACAGAAGAAATGCTTCAGCTGATCGATGAAGCAAGAAAGTACAAAAATGTTCAGGGTAATTCAGGTATATAGAAATGCAAGTCGCTGAGGAATGAAATAAACAGGAAGTCCAAGGAAGCTAAAACAGAATGGCTGCATGATAAAGGTGAAGAAATCGAAAAAGAAGTGATTGTTGAAAGGACTATTTCAGCATACAGGAAAGTCAAAAACCCTTCGCTGAAACTAAAAGCAAGGGTGGTAACATTAACAGTGCAATGGGAATTCGACTGTTAAATGCCGATAAGAGAGCTTATAGGTTGAAAGAGTTCATTGAAAGCCTCTTTGATGGGTAAAGTTTGTCTAATGTGATAAAACAAGAAAAGGGAGTCTGATTAGAAAAGGCAGGGGAACCAGTAATAGAATCAGAATATAAGAGAGCTTTGGAGGACTTAAGAACAAATAAGACAGAAGGGATGGATAACATTCCACCAGAATTTCTGAAATTAATGGGGGAAATGGCATAAAACTACTATCATATTGGTGTGTAGAATGAGTTAGTCTGGCAACATACCATCTAACTTTCGGAGAAATATCATACACATAATTCCTAAAACTGCAAAAGTTGACAAGTGAGAGAATTTTCGTAATATAAATTTAACAGCTCATGCATCAAAGTTACTGACAAGAATGATACACAGATGAATGGGAAAAAATTGAGAATGTGTTAGATGTCGATCTGTTTGCTTTAGGATAGGTAAAGGCACCACAGAGGCAATTGTAACGTTGCGATTGAAATTGGAAGCAAGACTAAAGAAAACTCAACTTAGGTTCTCAGGATTTGTCGACCTGGACAAAGCGGTCGGCAATGTCAGATGGTGCAAGACGTTCGAAATTCTGAGAAAAACAGGGGTAAGCTATAGGGAGAGACGGGTAATATACAATATGTACAAGAGGGAATAATATGTGTAGATGACCATGAAAGAAGTACTTGGATTAAAAGAGGTGTGAGACAGGGACGTTGTCTTTCGCCCACACTGCTCAATCTATACAGCGAAGAAACAATTATGGAACTAAAATTCAAGGTGTAAGGAGATCAATGATACTATTTGCTGATGAGTTTGCCATTCTCAGTTAAAGTGAAGATGAATTACAGGATCGCCTGAATGAAATAAGCTGTCCAATGAGTACAGACTATGGATTCAGATTAATTTGAAGAAAAACTAAAGTAATGAAAAGTAGAAGAAATGGCAACAACAAGAAACTTAACGGCAGGCTTGCCAGTCACAAAGTAGATGAAGTTGAGGAATTCTGCTACGTAAGCAGTAAAATAATGTATGATGTACGGAGCCAGGAGGACATCAAAAGCAGAGTAGCACTGGAAAAAGGGACATTCCTGGCCAAGAGTAGTCAGCGAGTATCAAACGTAGGCCTTAATTTAAGGAAGAACTTCCTAAGAATTTACGTTTGGAGCACAGAATTGTATGGTAGTGAGGCATGGACCTTGGTAAAATCCTAACAGAAGAGAATTTAATTTAAGATGTGGTGCTACAGACGAATGCTGAAAGTTAGGTGGACGTATAAGGCAAGGGATGAGGAGGTTCTGATCAGAACGGGAGAGGGAAAGCATATTTGGACAACATTGACAAGGAGAAGGGACAGGATGACAGGACATCTGTTGAGACATCAGGGATTGACTTCCATAGTAGTAGAGGGAGCTTTAGATGGCAACAGCTGTAGAGGAATAAATGTAGCAAATAACTGAAAACATAAGTCGCAAGTGCTACTCCTAGATGAAGAGGTTGACACAGGAAAGGACTTCGTGGCGGGACGCATCAAACCAATTAAGGACTGATGACTGAAAAAAGAAGGTTCTAACTATACCCGGACAGTAGGGAGGGTATCGAGATGCCGCAGGTAGACCGTTTCGGGTCATGCGAGGTGCTAGAGGAGGCGCTTAGAACCCTGTAGAATATATAGGTTGACTCTTACTGTTCAAAAAATTCCGGAACATTCGTAATTTGGCGCCAGTGTTGTGACGGAGCGAAATGCCGGGGTTAATGTGTAACTTCCGGAAGTTTCACTGAGGTATGTCTAGCTGTATTGCACACTTTGTGGATTCCGAGGTGCCAATGCATCTGCATTAAATTTTGCGTGAAACTCAAGAAAACCGTAGCAGAGACATACCAAAAGAGGTAAGAAGCCTACGGTGATGAGTGATTAGGCCGTAGTCCGTGTACGAACGGGTCACACGATTTCAAAGTAGCCGGACGGAAGTTAAAGGTAACCCTTGTTAACGAAGCCCTTCGGCGTCTACCGAAGATGCTCATGTCAGGAACATCAACGAAATCGCGCATGCCAATCCAAAACTGACAGCCGAGAGATTGCAGAGTTATTCATCATTCCAGTTGGATCATATCATGAATTCCTCAAAGAGGGTCTTGGAATGCGTCGTGTGGCCGCCAAGTTCGTTTCACGGCTCATGAGGCAAAACCAGAAAGACCTGCGTCTCGCAATCTGTGAAGAGCTTTTAGTTCGCGCAGATAAGAACCAGACGTTCCTTAAGAGAATCATAACTGGTGATGAGACGTGGGTCTACGGTTATAATCTTGAGACCACCATCCGGGTCGGGAAAGGTTCTGCAAGACCAAAAAAAGCTCTTCGAGTCAGGTCAAATGTCAAAGCCATGCTGAGAGTTTTATCTGACTGACTTCCATCACGTATTCGAGCCACAGGGACAAACTATTAAGCGATGATACTATCGGAGTGCCTTGCGACGCCTGCGAGAAAATGTGAGAAGTAAACGTCCTGAAATGTGGCGAGTCAATTCATGCCTCTTGCATCATAATGTCGTACGCGCACATTCATCCCTGTTAGTGCGTGATTATTGCACAACAAAATATCACCTCTTCTGCTTCATCCTGCGTATTCTTCAGACCTGGCCCCTACGGACTTTTATTTCCAAAGTGGGAAACCTCGTCGAAAGGATAAGATTTGCAACGATAGACGAGATTAAAGAAAATTCACAGACTGTGCTTCACCCAATCCAGCAAGACGCGTACCAAATCTGCTTTCAGAAGTGGAAACGGCGTTGGGAGAAGTGTATCCATTCTGGAGGAGAGTATTTCGAAGGAGACCATGAGCAATAAGTGAAACGTAAGCGCAGAAAAATTTTGTGGCCAATGTTACGGAATTTTTTGAACTGATCTCGTATTTAAATAGCACCGTTACCGGTCTCGAACCGACAGGTTGTAATGGTTCACCCTTTTTTAACATAACACTTTTTTATAGAAATGTGCGATACCAAAAAGTATTTTAAATCTTCTATAGGTTAAATGTATCTCAGATATTTCACTAAACGAATTTAATTTAATTTTGTATACGATTCAGCTATATTTAGGTCTAAAATGTACAAAAAGAAATTAATTTCAAACTTCCTGTCAGATTAAAACTGTGTGCCGGACCGAGACTCGAACTCGGGACCTTTGCTTTTCGCCAGCAAGTGTGAGCACTTTCCCGCAAAACGCAAAGGTCCCGAGTTCGAGTCTCGGTCCGGCACACAGTTCTAATCTGTCAGTAAGTTTTATATCAGCGAACACTTCGCTGTAGAGTGAAAATCTCATTCTAGAAATTAATTTGTTAGTACTCCGTATGTACAGTTAAAATTACACTTATTTTAAAAATATTAGAAATTTCGAAATGTCTGGACTACTTAAAACTCATATTATTAATTACACAATCTGAAGCAAATTATTAAATTTGTTTCTGGACACATTTACAGATTAATGACTTATTTTAGCGAAGATTCTTCTTTTGTCGAGAACATTTCTAAGGACTTTTGCTTTGTAAACTCTTTGGAATATTGTGAGTACCGCACAATGTGAGCATGCACTTTTATTTTTTAATTTTGTCTACAACAATGTAAAATGGCTCGCTCTGAGCACTATGGGACTTAACTTCTGAGGTCATCAGTCCCCCAGAACTTATAACTCTTACTAAACGAAGGACATCACACACATCCATATCTGAGGCAGGTTCAAATGGATAAAATGGCTCTGAGCACTATAGGACTTAACATCTATGGTCATAAGTCCCCCAGAACTTTGAACTACTTAAACCTTACTAACCTAAGGACATCACACAACACCCAGCCATCACGAGGCAGAGAAAATCCCTGACCCCCCCGGAAATCGAACCCGGGAACCCGGGCGTGGGAAGTGAGAACGCTACCGCAAGACCACGAGATGCGGGTGCCCTAGGCAGGTACCGAACCTGCGGCCGTAGCGGTCGCGCAGTTCCAGACTGTAGCGCCTAGAACCGCTCGTTCACTCCGGCCGGCAACAATGTAACAGTTATTTTTTTTTTTTTTTGAGAATGGAGATTCTGAAATCATTATGATATAGAAGAATAGGATATAATGAAAGAAAATCGTAGCAATAGATCATAAGTTATTTAATCATCTGGAACACAGTAGGTCAAAATTTCAGCCGCAAGATTACACCCCTAGGCGCAAGAGCTGTTGTCAAGAACAACAAGAGAAAATGAAGGTAAAATTTTGCTTTCTATATCTTACGCCTCTAAAAGCCTTTTAAACTAATGAAGACACTAAGAAAAATTAAATAGTGATGTGTGGGAGGGTAAGATTACTTGCTTTGTAACACCATAGCTCTAACTGTCTACTGATTCCTTTTGCCTTTTGCTTTAGTTTAATGTTATAACATTGAGTATCTGTAAATGTATTTGAATCAATAAAACAAAATTGTATACTCCTTTCTTTGTTTAAATCTTTGATGTCGTGGTTTGATCCTGTGCAATGTAGTATATCTGTCAGTTAAATACTTTGTCCCATTTGGAGGGAACAAAACTTAATATATATAATTCTAATATCTCTGTGCATAATTTTTTGTAGAAATGTCAATATGTGCAAATGTTCTGTTTTATTTAATGTGTTTGGTTGCTGTCATGTAAACTGCTGATCCTCACTTAGGGCTCTTAGTTACCCTGTATGTAAAAGATAATGTGGTTCCCCTCGGGAACGGAACTTAGTAGCGTGCGCAAGTTGTGGTTGGCCTAGGTAAGAAAGGTGGAAACAAGAGTCAGTCGGGGACGAGCTACCATACTGTGCACTGCCCATGTTAAAGTTGTATATTGTGCTGGTTCCGAGAGAGGCTTTTCCTGCCGCTTACCAATGTCTCGGATGGATGGATAAATAGCTGGAATGATTCTGGAATTGGTATCCATCACCGCCACCAAGAAAGGACAGAGTCTAGCAATTCCGCCTGCAAATCCACCTACCAATATGCAGTTGCCACCACATTGCACAATCACAGTAATGGAATGCTATAATAATGTACAGAGAAGGATCAGGTTATTGGATGTGTTAGTGTGCTCAAATATAACTTATAGTTGAATTCACTTACCTACCTTGATTTTTTCCCTGTCACAACACCTCTCACGTTCCTCTCCATTTAAACTATGATTACCGAGTGTCCTAGTTTGTGAAACAAATGAAAGCCTCAGAACAGTAAATAATGTTGTTTGATCTTTGGTAACAAGGGAGTGTTCAGATTTACTGTAGATTTAGTGAGATTGTGGGAGGTAGTAAATGTAGTCTTGTGAAGCCACCCCAGGGATGGAAACAATCTAATTTAAAGTTTTGTGGAGTTTCAAAGTCACCTATTTAATCATTTACTTGAAAGTAGAAGACTGTGGTAATAAAGACAATTTGCAGTTTCTTTTAAAGATTAAAAGCTCTTAAAACTGAGGCTTATAAAGTGTTGCTTGGTTAATGATCATAGTGCTGCCTGTAGTGTATTTCAAAAGGTGAGTCAGTTTCTTACAAATTTGTCAGCATTATGTTTCACTGTAGTAAAAGTGGCAAATTGCGATAGTGGATTGTTATATATTCACGTTTGCTAAATGTTTCTATCTCTTGCGTATTGGCAGTGCATATTAATAGTATAACCGGATCCACAGTTTGTCTATTGTGCTAATGCTAGGTAACAAGTAACGGGAAGACCACTATTTATGAAAGCAATAATTTCTTTATTCCAAAGATAGCGAGAAGCAACCTATTAGTGGATTCCAATTAACTTTCATTTAAAATAATAAACTATTTAATTGAGAGAGACTTAACCTATGTCCAATTTATGACTCTGCAGTGAATGTTAATAGTAATGTTTTAAAGACGATTTAGTTTGAACAAACGCTGGAAGTAATAGTGTGTTTCGGTATCTGTTATATTTTTGCAAACTGTTTGTGCTGCTCTAGCTGTTAGTTTCAATCTTACCGTAGGTTGTGTTTGTCCGTTGAAGATACTCATACCTACATTCTTAATCAAGAACCTTAATCTTTCTCTTGCATAATTAGGCTGGCGACCGTTTACCTTACTCTTTAAACAGTGTAGCTATGTAAAACATAATTTGTTAATGTCTGAACGTTAACGTAATTCTGACATTCACTTCCGATAAGCCACCTCCGTTTGGTAAAACGCGGTCAGTATAACAAAATTCCTCTCAGAGGGTAACACTGCTCTGTTGCGTTATGCCATAATTGCTGTAACAAGATAGTTTTATTTCACGACCTGCCTTCAACTTTAAGGTTATGGTTCAGTAGTAGCCAACTCAAGTGTTATACTTGGTTCTACCATGACAGGACTAGTTGTTCTGTCGGGGCATAGTACGTATTAAACCAAATTATGTTTTTGATTACATAAGCTACGTAGATGCTATTGCAGTGCTGTAGTTTCATCCATGGAACAACTTTTAATTCTTGCTTTATATTTTAGACAGTTCAACGCATCTTTCAAATCAATAAACAAAAGATTTTTTTTTTAATTTTACAGTTCTGTTATCTCATAAATCATCCGGAACTTCCAATTTTTGTTCGAACTGAAAGTAATAGTGTGTTTCGGTATCTGTTATATTTTTGCAAACAGTTTTTGGTGCTCTAGCTGTTAGCTTCAATCTTACCGTAGGTTGTGTTTGTCCGTTGAAGATACTCATACCTACATTCTTAAACAAGAACCTTAATCTTTCTCTTGCCTAATTAGGCTGGCTACCGTTTTCCTTATTCTTTAAACAGTGTAGCTAGGTAAAACATAATTTGTTACGGTCTGAACGTTAACGTAATTCTGACTTTCACTTCCGATAAGCCACCTCCGTTTGGTAAAACGCGGTCAGTATAACAAAATTCCTCCCAGAGGGTAACACTGCTCTGTTGCGTTATGCCATAATTGCTTTAACAAGATAGTTTTATTTCACGACCTGCCTTCAACTTTAAGATTATGGTACAGTAGTAGCCAACTCAAGTGTTATACTTGGTTCTTCCGTGACAGGACTAGTTGTCCTGTCGGGGCATAGTACGTAATAAACCAAATTATGTTTTTGATTACATAAGCTACGTAGATGCTATTGCAGTGCTATAGTTTCATCCATGGAACAACTTTTAATTCTTGCTTTATATTTTAGACAGTTCAACGCATCTTTCAAATCAATAAACAAAAGTTTTTTTTTTAATTTTACAGTTCTGTTATCTCATAAATCATAGTATGATATGAGAGACTATTTCATCCGGAACTTCCAATTTTTGTTCGAACTGAAAGTAATAGTGTGTTTCGGTATCTGTTATATTTTTGCAAACAGTTTTTGGTGCTCTAGCTGTTAGCTTCAATCTTACCGTAGGTTGTGTTTGTCCGTTGAAGATACTCATACCTACATTCTTAAACAAGAACCTTAATCTTTCTCTTGCCTAATTAGGCTGGCTACCGTTTTCCTTATTCTTTAAACAGTGTAGCTAGGTAAAACATAATTTGTTACGGTCTGAACGTTAACGTAATTCTGACTTTCACTTCCGATAAGCCACCTTCGTTTGGTAAAACGCAGTCAGTATAACAAAATTCCTCTCAGAGGGTAACACTGCTCTGTTGCGTTATGCCATAATTGCTTTAACAAGATAGTTTTATTTCACGACCTGCCTTCAACTTTAAGGTTATGGTACAGTAGTAGCCAACTCAAGTGTTATACTTGGTTCTTCCGTGACAGGACTAGTTGTCCTGTCGGGGCATAGTACGTAATAAACCAAATTATGTTTTTGATTACATAAGCTACGTAGATGCTATTGCAGTGCTATAGTTTCATCCATGGAACAACTTTTAATTCTTGCTTTATATTTTAGACGGTTCAACGCATCTTTCAAGTCAATAAACAAAAGATTTTTTTTTAAATTTTACAGTTCTGTTACCTCATAAATCGTAGTATGATATGAGAGACTATTTCATCCGGAACTTCCAATTTTTGTTCGAATCATTCTTTGCCATCATTTCGTCGTTAGATCGTCTCGGCAGTTTCATTTGGGAAGTGAGCTGCAGTGGTTGTAGGTAACGGTGCGTGCACTCCGCCTCGCGCTTCCGTGCCGCGAGCGTTCGCGTCGGCGACTCGTGCCTCAGGAGGCAGCTCTCTCGGCGTCTGACGCCGCCCCCCACCGCCCGCCGGAGGACGTGCGGCGCCTCCCCCGCGCCGTCTGATCTCTTCCGCCCCATCACTGCGACCTCTGCGAGCGCGGCGGCGCAGCTGGCTGTATCGGCCGCCGTACGACTTCCTCGCGGCGTATTCGCGCGCGCATATTTCCCCCCTCGTAGTCCCCATCAAATCTCGCTCGCCCGCCTCTGGGCTCGCAGATGGGCGGCGCTGTGTCGTTCGTTTCCCCTCGAGCGGCTCAGTCGCTGCCGCCCACGACCGGCGTTCGCGAACGGGCAACGTCGCGTTCCTATGCTCAGACGCCCGCCTACGCGACCCGGCAAGATACAATGACACTCTGTTCATAAGCGGAAAAGACGACTACGCGATATTATCATTCGCTCTTCCTGTTACGCTTTTTCCTTTACTGGAGTTCCAACCGAACCCCCTTTCGGATGGTAGCTTTGCTGTCATATACAGGGTGTTACCAAAAACGTACGGCCAAACTTTCAGAAAATATTCCTCACTCACAAAGAGAGAAAATATGTTATGTGGACATGTGTCTGGAAACGCTTACTTTCCATGTTAGAGCTCATTTTATTACTTCTCTTCAAATCACATTAATAATGGAATGGAAACACACAGCAACAGAACGTACCAGCGCAACTTCACTTTGTTACAGGAAATGTTCAAAATGTCCTTTGTTAGAGAGGATACATACATCCACCCTCCGGCGTATGGAATCCCTGATGCGCAGATGCAGCCCTGGAGAATGGCGTATTGTATCACAGCCGTCCACAATACGAGCACGAAGAGTCCTTACATTTGGTACCGGGGTTGCATAGACAAGAGCTTTCAAACGCCCCCATAAATGAAAGTCAAGAGGGTTGAGGTCAGGAGAGCGTGGAGGCCATGGAATTGGTCCGCCTCTACCAAATCATCGGTCACCGAATCTGTTGTTGAGAAGCGTACGAACACTTCGACTGAAATGTGCAGGAGCTCCATCGTGCATGAACATGTTGTGCCGTACCTGTAAAGGCACATGTTCTAGCAGCGCAAGTATACCGTATGAAATCATGATAACGTGCTACATTGAGCGTAGGTCGAAGAACATGAGGCCCAATCAAGACATCGCCAACACCGCCTGCCCAAACGTTCACAGAAAATCTGTGTTGACGACGTGATTGCACAATTGCCTGCGGATTCTCGTCAGCCCACACATGTTTATTGCGAAAATTTACAATTTGATCATGTTGGCATGAAGCCTCATATGTAAAGTGAACATTTGCACTGAAATGAGGATTGACACATTGTTGGATGAACCATTCGCAGAGGCCAATCAGTTGCTGATATTGCCTGCACACGCTGTACATGGTACGGAAAGAACTGGTTCTCCCGTAGCACTCTCCATACAGTGACGTGGTTAACGTTACCTTGTACAGCAGCAACTTTTCTGACGCTGACGTAAGGGTTATCGTCAACTGCAGGTAGAATTGCCTCGTCCATTGCAGGTGTCCTCGTCGTTCTAGGTCTTCCCCAGTCGCGAGTAATAGGCTTGAATGTTCCGTGCTCCCTAAGACGCCGGTCAATTGCTTCGAACGTCTTCCTGTCGGGACACCTTCGTTCTGGAAATCTGTCTCCATACAAACGTACCACGCCATGGCTATTGCCCCGTGCTAATCCATACATCAAATGGTTATCTGCCAACTCTCCATTTGTAAACATTGCACTGACTGCAAAACCACGTTCGTGATGAACAGTAACCTGTTGATGCTACGTACTGATGTGCTTGATGCTTGTACTGTAGAGCAATGAGTCGCATGTCAACACAAGCACCGAAGTCAACATTACCTTCCTTCAATTAAGCCAAATGGCGGTGAATCGAATAAGTACAGTACATACTGACGAAACTAAACTGAGCTCTAACATGGAAATTAAGCGTTTCCGGACACATGTCCACATAACATCTTTTCTTTATTTGTATGTGAGTAATGTTTCCTGAAAGTTTGGCCCTACCTTTTTGTAACACCCTGTATGCACACGTGCAAAGAAAAAAGTGCTACACCCATAACGCTTCGACTATCAGTGGTTTCTGCTTGAAACAGCAATTTTATTACTACTATTATTTTTTTTTCAGCAACGTGTGTCAAAACGACCCATGCCATTGCAAGACAGAGACATCTGCTGGTAGGCGTGTAGCGCATTGTAGCGGACAGAGGGTTCAAGCAAGAGTGGGCGCCGAGGTTGTGCTGTGGTTATACAAGATTGAGTCAAGCGGTCTCTTTATGGTGACCATATGCAGAAGATCGTTGACAGTGAAAGGAAGAAAGGAAGTATATACAAACATCATAAAGGTTTTGTATCGTCTCGGATCCGAGAGTTCCGGCACCTGTACAGAAAATTAGAATAGAGGTCAACATAAATATTATTTCCGCCATTTTTATTGTTCATGAAAACAATACATTGCACGTTGTACCACCATACGGAGAGACCTTCAGATGTGGTGGTCCAGATTTCTGCACACACCGGCACCTTTAATAGCCAGTAGCACGTCCTCTTGTATTGATGTATGCCCGTATTGGTCGTGGCATACTATCCACAAGCTCATCAAGGCATTATTGGTCCAGATTGTCACGCTGCTTAATAGCGATTCGGCGTAGATCCGTGAGATTGGTTGGTGGTTCACGTCGTACAGAAACAGCCCTTTTTAATCTATCGTAGGCATTTTCGATAGGGTTCATGTCAGGAGAACTTGCTGGTCACTCTATTCGAGCGATGTCGTTATCCTCAGGGAAGTCATTCACAAGACGTGCATGATGGGGGTGAGCATTGTCGTCAGTGAACACGGATGCCTCACTAGTATGCTGCCAATATGGTTGCACTGCCGGTCGGAGGATGGCATTCACGTATCGTACAGCCGATAAGGCGCCTTCCGTGACCACCAGCGGCGTACGTCGGCTCCACATAATGCCACTCCAAAACAGCAGGAACCTGTACCTTGCTGCACTCGATGGACAGCGTGTCTAAGGCATGCAGCCTGACCGGGTTGCCTCCAAACACGTCACCTACGATTCTCTTGTTGTAGAGATATGTGACACTCATCGGATAAGAGGACGTGATGCCAACCCTGAGCGGTCCATTCGGCATGTTGTTGGGCCCACCTGTACCGCGCTGCATGGTTTCGTGGCTGCAAAGATGCCACAGTTTGAGTCGTAACACGACGTCCTGTGACTGCACGTAAAGCATTGTTCAACATGGTGACGTTGCAGTCAGGGGTCCTCCGAGATTAATCATTAGGTAGCAGTCATCCACTGCAGTAGTAGCACTTGGGTGGCCTGAGCGAGGCATGTCATCGACAGTTCCTTTCTCTCTATATCTTCTCCACGTCCGCACAACATCGCTTTGCTTCACCCCGAGACTCCTGGGTACTTCCATTGTTGAGAGCCCTTCCTGGCACAAAGTATTAATGCGGACTCAATCGTGTACGTCCTTCCTCATGGAATGACTGGAAGTGATTGACTTTTGGACCCCTTCCGTCTAATAGGCGATGCTCATGCATGGTTATTTACATCTTTGGGTGGGTTTGGTGGCATCTCTGAATGGTCTGAGCGACTGTATCTGTGACGCAATATCCACAGTCAAAGTGTATCTTCAGGACTTCTGGGAAGTGGGGTCACGCAAACCTTTCTTGATCATTGTAGTAGTATACGGTAAACTCAGACCAAATAAAGTGCCAACACAACTTTATCAATACAATGGGCACGCCTCGTCCCCCTCCCCCCCCCCCCCTCCCCCCAGTTGGTGGCAACGCTGACGTTTATTCTCGAATGCAAGCGACCGTAGAGGTTCCAAATGCCGTCTTGCAACAGATAATCCAAAGTATCGTTCACCTTTTAATACAACTCGGCAATAGTTCTTGCAGGCTCAGGAGAACGGGTATGTTCCCTTTTCACTACGTCCCACACATGTTCAGTATGCCAGAGGTCTGGTGATGTTGCTGCCCACAGCAGCTAATGTGCACAGTGAAGGGCACATTGTGTCGCAGCACCAGTATTTGGATATGCATTGTCCCCCTCAAAAATTACATATACCCATTAGCATGGGGATAGTAAAATGTAGAACGTAGTTCTTACTGTTTACTTTCAGGAACACCAAATGTGAGCACGAGATGTAACTGATGCCACCTAGCTCCGAACCATGAAGCCTGGGACGGGACCTGTCAGCCCTGGGTGAACATAATCTGGAACAGTCCACTTACTAGGCCTACGCTGTACACAGGTAAGTCCATCACTCACAAACAGATCATCCTCTCATCACTGAAGACAACAGAGCGCCATCCCGCCCTACAGTCAGCTCCTTCACACCAGAGTGTGTTTACGGTATGCTGGTGCTAGCGGCGCACTTGATCTTCGTCCTACTGCAAGATGACGACTCCCACAAGTACCCAGCTTTCTTCCCTAGGTGTTCTGTCGGCCACTGCCCGTCTCAAAATTCATTATTCTTCGAGTGCACCTTTACTAAGTGGACCTCCAGAACCTGATCTACAGGATTTTGGAATGCCCCACAGACCACAGTCTAAAGTAATGACGCACTGTAACGTCATGCATCCCATCGATATGTTCAACTAGTCCTGAGGCAGTCTTCAAAAGGGTGATGTTGGTCAACAGGAGCACGTAAACGTAGACGGGTCATGAATGTAGCACTCACTGTTCATCTCTAAATCCTACAGAATCGAAATATAGGGAGCACAGATAGGCCTCCAGAGGGCCACCTTTCACCTAAGACTATGGGGAGTGAATAACTAACCCAACCACTCATTATTCACATATTGTAAGATTCTGATAAGAACAAACCTAACACACTCTGTACTCTAACTTCCTACTCGTAAAGAATCTTAACTCTAGAAACTTCCTGGCAGATTAAAACTGTGTGCCGGACCGAGACTCGAAATCGGGACCTTTGCCTTCCGCGGGCAAGTGCTCTACCACTGCGCTACCCAAGCACGACTCACGCCCCGTCCTCACAGCTTTACTTCTGCCAGTACCTCGTCTCCTACCTCCCTAACTTTACAGAAGCTCTCCTGCTAACCCTGCAGAAGTAAAGCTGTGAGGATACGGCGTGTGTCGTGCTCGGGTAGCTCATTGGTAGAGAACTCGCCCGCCAAAGGGAAAGGTCGCGTGTTCGAGTCTCGGTCCAGCACACAGTTTTAATCTGCCAATAAGTTTCAAATCAGAGCACGCTCTGCTGCGGAGTGAAAATCTCGTTCTGGAAACATCCCCCTGGCTATGGCTAAGCCATGTCTCCGCAATATCCTTTCTTTCAGGAGTGTTAGTTCTGGAGGGTTAGCAGGAGAGCTTCTGTAAAGTTTGGAAGGTAGGAGACGAGGTACTGGCAGAAGTAAAGCTGTGAGGAGGGGGTGTGAGTCTTGCTTGGGTATCTCAGTGGTAGAGCACTTGCCTGCGAAAGGCAAAGGTCTCGAGTTCGAGTCTCGGTCCGGAACACAGTTTCAATCTGCCAGGGCGTTTCATATCAGTGCACACTCTGCTGCAGAGTGAAAATCTCATTCTGGAATCTTACTCTTGTTATAATATTTTCTGCTGCTTTTGATATTACCCTATTGTGGGGACCTGGAATAGACGGAGAGGCTTCGTAATGCCGTAGCCCACACCGGTCCACAACAGGCAACAGCAGTCTAATCACCTCAACCGCCGCCCCACACCGAACCCAAGGGTTATTGTGCGGTTCCGCGCTAGTGAACGGCTCCCCCAACCCCCCCACCCCCGTCCTCTCCTCGCCGTCTCATTCCAGACGAATGAATGTACGCCAAATTTTTGCGTGGTAGCGTAATTATGGTGTACAAATACGGGAAGACAGTGTTTGCACAGCAATCACCGACATCGTGTAACAGAGGCGAAAGGAGGGGAACCAGACCACATTCGCCGAGGCAGATGGAAAACAGGTTGGCCGCCACATCGGACCTCGACAAAAATCCACCGGGAGGATTCGTGCTGGGGAGCGGCATGCCTTCCCACTCGGAAAGCAGCGCGTTAGACCGCGTGGCTAGCTGGGCGGGCATATACTCATCGGACCAGAAATCCTTGTCTTCTTTCCATTTCACTTCACTGAACCCCTACTGTATCTAGATTGGGCCTTTTTATTTCCATTTTTGAAATTTTCTATCTTCCCAACGACGTTCAAGCTTCTGATAGTCCATGCCAAGACTCGCACAACATTATCCTTTCGTTGATTATTCAGTCTTCTTCTCATGGTCCCCTCCCGTTGATCCGAATTGGGGAATGTTCTCGAATCATTTCACAAGAGTAATACGTTAGCTTGCCGTAAGCAAGCGTCTGATTGTGTACGCGAAACACAATTATTTCGCTTCGAACCTTGATTGTTTGTGATCTTATAGTACGCAGGTCTGTTTCTCAAAAAACTGTACTTGGAAAGAAAGGTACGAAAACATCACATTCAACGAAGCGTCGAAGTGAATGTTATCAAACGTCCAAAGGATAGATATGAAGCTAAGTACAGATCGAAAAATCTCGATAACTCTCCTACGAAACTTAAAGAAAGTGGCCACGATTCTGATGTGAATTACGGACTGAGCTACAGGATCATAAATTTCTTGGCGTTTTCTCAATTACTTCTCAGCACGACGCAACGCAGTCATCACGTCGCAAGAACGAAGTTGTCAAGGTTTAGGCTTCACTATTCTTATGTTGTTGTTCTTGTGGTCTTCAGTCCTGAGACTGGTTTGATGCAGCTCTCCGTGCTAATCTATCCTGTGCAAGCCATTTCATGTCCTAGTACTTGCTGCAACCTACATCCCTCTGAATCTGCTTAGTGTATTCATCTCTTGGTCTCCCTCTACGATTTTTACCCTCCACGCTGCCCTCCAATGCTAAATTGGTGATCCCTTGATGCCTCAAGAGATGTCCTACCAGCCGATCCCTTCTTCTAGTCAAGTTGTGCCACAAACGTCTCTTCTCCCCAATCCTATTCAATACCTCCTCATTAGTTACGTGATCTAACCACCTAATCCTTAACATTCTTCTGTAGCACCACATTTCTAAAGCTTCTATTCTCTTCTTGTCCAAACTATTTATTGTCCATGTTTCACTTCCATACATGGCTACACTACATGCAAATACTTTCAGAAACGACTTCCTAACACTTAAATCTACACTCAATGCTAACAAATTTCTCTTCTTCTGAAACGCTTTCCTTGCCATTGCCAGTCAACATTTTGTATCCTCTCTATTTCGACCATCATGAGTTACTTTGCTCCCCAAATAGCAAAACTCATTTACTACTTTAAGTGTCTCATTTCCTAATCCAATTCCCTCAGCATCATCCGACTTAATTTGAGAACATTCCATTATCCTTGTTTTGCTTTTGTTGATGTTCATCTTATATCCTCCTTTCAAGACACTGTCCATTCCATTCAACTGTTCTTCCAAGTCCTTTGCTGTCTCTGACAGAATTACAATGTCATCGCGAACATCAAAGTTTTTATTTCTTCTCCATGGATTTTAATACCTACTCCAAATTTTTCTTTTGTTTCCTTTACTGCTTGTTCATTATACAGATTGTATAACATCGGGGAGAGGCTACAACCCTGTCTCACTCAATTCCCAACCACTTCTTCCCTTTCATGCCCCTCGACTCTTATAACGGTCATCTGATTTCTGTACAAATTGTAAATAGCCTTTCGATCCCTGTATTTTACACCTGCCACCTATAGAATTTGAAAGAGATTATTCCAGTCAACATTTTCAAAAGCTTTCTCTAAGTCTACAAATTCTAGAAACGTTCGTTTGCCTTTCGTTAATCTTTCTTCTAAGATAAGTCGTAAGGTCAGTATTGCCTCACGTGTTCCCACATTTCTACGGAATCCTAACTGATCTTCCCCGAGGTCGGCTTCTATGAGTTTTTCCAATCGTCTGTAAAGAATTCGGGTTAGTACTTTGCAGCTGTGGCTTACTAAACTGATTGTTCGGCAATTTTCACATCTGTCAACACCTGCTTTCTTTGGGATTGGAATTACTATATTCTTCTTGAAGTCTGAGGGTATTTCGCCTGTTTCATACATCTTGCTCACCAGATGGTAGAGTTTTGTCAGGACTGGCTCTCCCGAGGCCGTCAGTAGTTCAAATGGAATGTTCTCTACTCCCTGGGCTTTGTTTCGACTCAGGTCTTTCAGTGCTCTGTCAAACTCTTCACGCAGTATTGTATCTCCCATTTCATCTTCATCTACATCCTCTTCCATTTCCATAATATTGTCCTCAAGTACATCGGCCTTGTGTAGACCCTCTACATACTCCTTCCACCTTTCTGCTTTCCCTTCTTTTCTTAGAACTGGGATTCCATCAGAGCTCTTGATGTTCATACAAGTGGTTCTCATGTATCCAAAGGTGCCTTTAATTTTACCTGTAGGCAGTGTCTATCTCACCCCTAGTGAGATAAGCCTCCACATCCTTACATTTGTCCTCTAGCCATGGCTGCTTAGCCATTTTTCACTGCCTGTCGATCTCATCTTTGAGACCTTGGTATTCCTTTTTCCTGCTTCATTTACTGTATTTTTATATTTTATCCTTTCATCAATTAAATTCAATATTTCTTCTGTTACACAAGGATTTCTAGTAGCCCTCGTCTTTTTACCTACTTGATCCTCTGCTACCTTCACTACTCCATCTGTCAGAGCTACCCAGTCGTCTTCTACTGTATTTCTGTTCCCCATTCCTGTCAATTGTTCCCTTATGCTGTCCCTGAAGCTCTGTACAACCTCTGGTTTAGTCAGTTTATCCAAGTCCCATCTCCTTAAATTCCCACCTATTTGCAATTTCTTCAGTTTTAATCCACAGTTCGTAACCAATAGATTGTGGTCAGAGTCTACATGTGCCCCTGGAAATGTCCTACAATTTAAAACCTGATTCCTAAATCTCTGTCCTACAATTATATAATGTATCTGATACCTTTTAGTATCTCTGGGATTCTTCCATGTGTACAACCTTCTTTTATGATTCTTGAACCAAGTGTTAGCTATGATTAAGTTATGCTCTGTGCAAAATTCTAACAGACGGCTTCCTCTTTCATTTCTTAGCCCCAATCCATATTCACCTACTATGTTTCCTTCCCTCCCTTTTCCTACTGTCGAATTCCATTCACCCAAGACTATTAAATTTTCGTCTCCCTTCACTATCTGAATAATTTCTTTTATCTCATCACACATTTCTTCAATTTGTTCGTCATCTGCAGAGCTAGTTGGCATGTAAACTTGTACTAATGTACTAGGTGTGGGCTTCGTGTCTAACTTGGCCACAATAATGCGTTCACTATGCTGTTTGTAGTAGCTTACCCGCAGTCCTACTTTCCTATTCGTTATTAAACCTACTCTTGCGTTACCCCTATTTGATTTTGTGTTTATAACCCTGTATTCACCTGACCAGAAGTCTTGTTCCTCCTGCCACTGAACTTCACTAATTCCCCTACCAAACTTTAACCTATCCATTTCCGTTTTTAAATTTTCTAACCTACCTGCCCGATTAAGGGATCTGACATACCACGCCCCGATCCGTAGAATGCCAGTTTTCTTTCTCCTGATAACGACGTCCTCTTGAGTAGTCCCCGTTCGGAGATCCTAATGGGGCACTGTTTTACCTTCGGAATATTTTACCCAAAAGACGCCATTATCATTTAACCATACAGTAAAGCTGCATGCCCTCGGGAAAAATAACTGTTGTAATTTCTCATTGCTTTCAGCCGTTCGCAGTGCCAGCCCAGCAACGCCGTTTTGGTTATTGTTACAAGGCCAGATCAGTCAATCATCCAGACTGTTGCCCCTGCAACTACTGAAAAGTCTGCTGTCCCTCTTCAGGAACCACACATTTGTCTAGCCTCTCACAAGATACCCCTCCGTTGTGGTTGCACCTACGGTACGGCTATCTGTATCGTTCAGGCACGCAAGCCTCCTCACAATCGGCAAGGTCCATGGGTCATGAGGGGAGGACAATACTTATTTCAACTTCTGGCAGTTTGGGCAAACAGTACTTATTGCTTGTCCAAACTGCCAGAAGTTGTTACACCAAGTCGTAAGTTACTGCGGAAGGCATATGAAATCGGTCCTCGAATCTTCCTAGTAATGCGCCTGCTTGGAGCTGGGATAAACGGAATAGCAAAGTTCTCTGGTTTCACGGAATTGCCACGACCAGTATTTCAGTCGTTCTATAACCATAGGATATTATTTCGATCGCAACGACAGCCATACGACAGGCCAGTGTTGGGATAGCAAATTAATGGTATGAGTGTTCCACAGTAGAATTTTTTTATTTGCTCATATCTACAAGACATTTCTAAACTTCAGTACGTTTTTTTCGGAATATGATTTCTCTCTATTTTTTTATTTGAAAATTTAACCTCGACTTGGAAATAAGATTTAAAAGTGAACCAAGCAGCGAGTTTACGCTTAGTTAATTTAAACAGAAGCTATTAACAAATGACCTTTTTTGGTGAAAATTGAACGTCTAATTCAAACACACGGAAATTACACAGAAATCAAAATTTCTAAACTCCGTGGTTCACCAGCTACCCTCGTTTAGATACCATAGACTTTCTTTCTTTTTTCCAGGTTCAAATGGGCAACAATTATGGTGCGTGCCACAGATCGCCCCAAATTCAACCTGTATCGGGAGAACTGCTGCAATATCACCGATTTAAAATTTTTCTGTCTTTTTTTGTAATATGCTTCAATATATGCTCAATAGCTTCTCCATTTACTATTTCTCTATCGCTTTCCCTTCTGCCTTGAGAAAAGTATTAAGGAAATGCGTTTTTGGGCCGTTACAGTGGTTTTACTCCTTAACACGTAGTAAGTGTTGTTGTTAAGAATGATGTCTTCATGTCTGGTGAAGTAGACGTGTACCCGAGATTGGACCCGAGGTGTAGAGCAATTTTCATTGTTGTATTTCTCACTTTTGCAGTCATCATATCCGGCTCCAAGATCCTTTCCTCAGAACATTAGAGGTTACAGCATTATGCTTATGAAGCAATCAGTCGTGTGATGTACCAGTAGCGGACCGGAAAGAGCACCAAAATTGAAATCCATCGGTTTGATTGACTGATACGATTCGAGGGCGTGCACCAAGATCTAACTTCCTTTCATTAATACTTTAACAAAGGTGCATTAAATTTGCTCAACATTCACCAAATAGCAAGCTATCACTACATACTGCGACAGTCAGAATTATATGGAAAATGGCGCACGGGGTAGCCGAATGGTCGAAGGTGTCTTGTCACGGTCTGCGCGGCTCCTCCTTCGGAGGTTCGAGTCCTCCCTCGGGCATGGGTGTGTGTGTGTGTGTGTGTGTGTGTCGTCCTAGCGTATGTTTGTTTGAGTTAGATTAAGTAGTGTGTAAGCTTAGGGACTGATGACCTCAGCAGTTTTGTCCTATAAGACAACCACAAATTTCCTATTTATATGCCAAACTAAAAGGAAAAATTAAATGAAAAGGAGGACAAAGTTCTTGGGTTGTCTTGGTTGCTCCGCCATACCCGTCTTCCTGGTGAAGTAGAGTTGCCGTCTTAATCATATCGGAAGGGCTAGTCATGGAAGACAGACGTGTATCTGACGCGGAATGTTATGTTTCAGCTCAGCAAAGTTTTGGTCAGATCGGAAGGGGTAGTCACTGGGTAAAGACGTGTTGCCAGACGAGACATTTATAATACAATTTTTGATTTATTCAGTAAAGGGCTAATCACTGAGGAAGTGGTTGCCATGGGAGTCAGATGTGTTGTCGAAAATAGACAGTTATACATAGTGGTCCATTGATCGTGACCAGGCCAATATCACGAAATAAGCGTCAAACGAAAAACCTACAAAGAACGAAACATGTCTAGCTTGAAGTGGGAAACCAGATGGCGCTATGGTTGGCAGGCTAGATGGCGCTGCAATAGCTCAAACGTATATCAACTGCGTTTTTAAAAAAATAGGAACCCCCAGTCTTTATTAGATATTTGCGTAGTACGTAAAGAAATATGATTGTTTTACTTGGACCACTCTTTTCGCTTGGCGATAGATGGCGATGTAACAGGTAGGTTTTTTTAAATTAAAATATAGAACGTACGTGCGTTTGAAGATTTTATTTCGGTTGTTCCAATGTGATACATGTACCTTTGTTAGCTTATCATTTCTGAGACCGCATGGTGTTACAGCGTGATTACCTGTAAATCCACATTAATGCAATAAATGCTCAAAATGATGTCCGTCAACCTCGATGTATTTGGAAATAGATGTAACTACATTCTTCTCAACAGCGAGTAATTCGCCTTCCGTAATGTTCGCACATGTATTGACAATGTGCTGACGCAGATTGTCAGGCGTTGTCGGTGGATCACGGTAGCAAATATCCATCAACTTTGCCCACATAAAGAAATCCGGGCACGTAAGATCATGTGAACGTGCTTCGACGACCAATCCACCTGTCATGAAATATGCTATTCAATACCGCTTCAACCGCATGCGAGCTATGTGCCGACATCCATCATGTTGGAAGTACATCGCCATTCTGTCATGCAGTGAAATATCTTGTAGTAACATCGGTAGAAAATTACGTACAAAATCACCATACAGTGCACTATTTAGATTGCCACCGATAAAATGGGGGCCAGTTAACATTCCTCCCATAATGCCGCACCATACGTTAATCCGCCGAGGTCGCTGATGTTCCACTTGTCGCAGCCATCGGGGATTTTCCGTTGCCCAATAGTGTATGTTATGCCGGTTTACAATACCGCTGTTGGTGAATGACGCTTCCTCGCTAAATAGAATGCGTGCAAAAATTCTGTCATCGTCCCGTAATTTCTCTTGTGCCCAGTGGCAGAACTGTACACGACGTTCAAAGTCGCCATGCAATTCCTGGTGCAATCGATGTCGATATAGCATTCTCAACACCGACGTTTTTGAAATTTCCCGTTTTCGCGCAATTTGTCTGCTATGGATGTGCGGATTAGCCGCGACAGCAGCTAAAACACCTACTTGGGCGTCAACATTTGTTGCAGGTCGTGGTTGACGTTTCACATGTGGCTGAACACTTACTATTTCTTTAAATAACGTCATTATCTGTCGAACGGTCCGGACACTTGGATGATGTCGTCGAGGATACCGAGCAGCATACATAGCACACGCCCGTTGGGCATTTTGATCACAATAGTCATACATCGATATCGACCTTTTCCACAATTGATAAACGGTCCATTTTAACATGGGTAATGCATCACGAAGCCAATACCTCCGCACTGGCGGAATGGTACGTGATACCACATACTTACACGTTTATGTCTATTACAGCGCCATCTGTCACAAAGCGAAAAAAGTGGTACAACTAAAACATTCATATTTCGTTACGTACTACACTAATATGTAAGATGAAATGGGGGTTACTATTAAAAAAAAACAAAAGAAAAAACGATGTTGATATCCGTTTGACCTATGGCAGCGCCATCTAGCAGACCAACCATAGCGCCATCTGGCTCCCCCACCCCGTCAAGCAAGACGAGTTTCGTTCACTTTTGTTTGATGCTTTTTTCCTGAGATATTTGGCCCGGTCACTAAAAATGGACCACCCTGGATATACAAATGCACCAAAGTGATAACCAGGTTGGAAGAGATAATCATGGTGGACAGACAGTCGGTCATATCTTAATTATGAGCAGGAATAACGAATTGGAACATTTTAGGAATCCGTAAGGTGTAATCGGTTACTTGTGTCGCTAGGCAAAGTTTGTGAGTATGTTAATGAAGTCTGACATGTTCAGAAGGCACTCAGAAGGTACTGGGTGAAAATTTTAACTTGCAGTACTTCGTGTACCCGTGGTCTAGGGCTAGCGTCTTTGATTCATAATCAAAACGTCTTCGGTCCTGGGTTCGGTCCCCACTACTGACTAAATTCTGATAAATAATCAGCATTAGCTGCCGAAGACTTACGGCATAAGAAGTCAGCCTCAGTCAGCCAACGGCCTTGTCAAAGAGGGCGGAGGAGCGGATAGAGGTTCAGGGCACTCTCTTGTCCTAGGGGTGGGAAATTGCTCCTAAAGGCGGAAGAATCAGCAATGATCAACGACATGAGGATGCAGAAGGCAATGGAAACCACTGCATTAAAGACACGTAACGTGAATCCACAGGACATGTGGCCTGTAGTTGAAGAAGTGTCATGATGATCTCTCCATTGGCAAAAGATTCCGGAATAGTCCCCCATTCGGATCTCCGGGAGGGGACTGCCAAGGGGGAGGTTACCATGAGAAAAAGATTGAATAATCAACGAAAAGATAATGTTCTACGAGTCGGGGCGTGGAATGTCAGAAGCTTGAACGTGGTAGGGAAACTAGAAAATCTGAAAAGGGAAATCCAAAAGCTCAATCTAGATATAGTAGGGGTCAGTGAAGTGAAGTGGAAGGAAGACAAGGATTTCTGGTCAGATGAGTATCGGGTAATATGAACAGCAGCAGAAAATGGTATAACAGGAGTAAGATTCGTTGTGAATAGGAAGGTAGGGCAGAGGGTGTGTTCAGTGACCGGGTTGTTCTAATCAGAATCGACAGCAGACCAACACCGACAACGATAGTTCAGGTATACATGCCGACGTAGCAAGCTGAAGATGAACAGATAGAGTAAGTGTATGAGGATATTGAAAGGGTAATGCAGTATGTAAAGGGGGACGATAATCTAATAGGCATGGGTGACTGGAATGCAGTTGTAGGGGAAGGAATAGAAGAAAAGGTTACAGGAGAATATGGGCTTAGGACAAGGAACGCAAGAGGAGAAAGACTAATTGAGTTCTGTAACAAGTTTCAGCTAGTAATAGCGAATACCCTGTTCAAGAATCAGAAGAGGAGGAGGTATACCTGAAAAAGGCCGGGAAATACGGGAAGATTTCAGATAGATTACATCATGGTCAGACAGAGATTCCGAAATCAGATACTGGATTGTAAGGAGCACCCAGGAGCAGATATAGACTCAGATCACAATATAGTAGTGATGAAGAGTAGGCTGAAGTTCAAGACATTAGTCAGGAAGAATCAATACGCTAAGAAGTGGGATACGGAAGTTCTAAGGAATGACGAGATACGTTTGAAGTTCTCTAACGCTATAGATACAGCAATAAGGAATAGCGCAGTAGGCATTACAGTTGAAGAGGAATGGACATCTCTAAAAAGGGCCATCACAGAAGTTGGGAAGGAAAACAAAGGTACAAAGAAGATAGCTGCGAAGCAACCATGGGTAACAGAAGAAATACTTCTGTTGATTGGTGAGAGGAGGAAGTACAAACATGTTCCGGGAAAATCAGGAATACAGGAATACAAATCGCTGAGGAATGAAATAAATAGGAAGTGCAGGGAAGCTAAGACGAAATGGCTATAGGAATAATGTGAAGTCATCGAACAAGACATGATTGTCGGAAGGACAGACTCAGCATACACGAAAGTCAAAACAACCTTTGGTGACATTAAAAGCAACGGTGGTAACATTCAGAGTGCAACGGGAATTACACTGTTAAATGAAGAGGAGAGAGCAGATAGGTGGAAAGAATACATTGAAAGCCTCTATGAGGTTGAAGATTTGTCTGATGTGATAGAAGAAGAAACAGGAGTCGATTTAGAAGAAACTGGGGATCCAGTATTAGAATCGTAAATTAAAAGAGCTTTGGAGGACTTACGGTCAAATAAGGCAGAAGGGATAGATAACGTTCCATCAGAATTTCTAAAATCATTAGGGGAAGTGGCAATAAAACGACTATACACGTTTGTGTGTAGAATATATGAGTCTGGCGACATACCATCTGACTTTCGGAAAAACATCATCCACACAATTCCAAAGACGGCAAAAACTGACAAGTGCGAGAATTATCGCACAATCAGCTTAACAGATCACGCATTGAAGCTGCTTACAAGAATAATATACAGAAGAATGGAAAAGAAAATTGATAATGCGCTAGGTGACGATCAGTTTGGCTTTAGGAAAAGTAAAGGCTCGAATGAGGCCATTCTGACTTTACGGCTAATAATGGAGGCAGGGCTAAACAAAAATCAAGACACGTTCATAGGATTTGTCAACCTGGAAAAAGCGTTCGACAATATAAAGTGGAGCAAGCTGTTCGAGATTCTGAAAAAAGTAGGGGTAAGCTATAGGGAGAAACGGGTCATATACAATGTGTACAACAACCAAGAGGGAATAATAGGAGTGGACGATCAAGAACGAAGTGTTCGTATTAAGAAGGGTGTAAGACAAGTCTGTAGCCTTTCGACCCTACTCTTCAATCTGTACATCGAGGAAGCAATGATGGAAATAAAAGAAAGGTCCAGGAGGGGAATTAAAATACGAGGTGAAAGGATATCAATGATACCATTCGCTGATGACATTGCTATCCTGAGTGAAAGTGAAGAAGAATTAAATGATCTGCTGAACGGAATGAACAGTATAATGAGTACACAGTGTGGTTTGAGAGTAAATCGGAGAAAGACGAAATTAATGAGAAGTAGTAGAAATGAGAACAGCGAGAAATTTAACATCACGGTTGACGGTCACGAAGTCAATGAAGTTAAGGAATTCTGCTACATAGGCAGTAAAATAACCAATGACGGACGGAGCAAGGAGGACATCAAAAGCAGACTCGCTATGGCAAAAAAGGCATTTCTGGCCGAGAGAAGTCTACTAATATCAAATACCGGACTTAATTGGAGGAAGAAATTACTGAGGATGTACGTCTGGAGTACAGCATTGTATGGTAGTGAAACATGGACTGTGGGAAAACCGGAACAGGAGAGAATCGAAGCATTTGAGATGTGGTGCTATTGATGAATGTTGAAAATTAGGTGGACTGATAAGGTAAGGAATGAGGTGGTTCTACGCAGAATCGGAGAGGAAAGGAATATGTGGAAAACACTAATAAGGAGAAGGGACAGGATGATAGGACATCTGCCAAGACATGACTTCCATGGTACTAGAGGAAGCTGTAGAGGGCAAAAACTGTAGAGGAAGACAGAGATTGGAATACGTCAAGCAAATAATTGAGGACGTAGGTTGCAAGTGCTACTCTGAGATGAAGAGGTTAGCACAGGAAAGGAATTCGTGGCGGGCCGCATCAAACCAGTCAGCAGACAGACGAAAAAAAAATTCAGGTTCAGTTTAAGAGAATGCGAGTGGCATCCCTAAAGAAAACAGTAAACGGTTCAGTTTTTTTCGCGGCATCCGCTACTTGCTACTAGTTCATTATGGCCTCCAGACAACGCCTCTACCACCAAAGTTATGCTGTCTTTTCAGGGGACATCTTTAGAATGCTGCAGGTTGATCAAAATTATCAGAACTCTAAGCATTTCACTCAGAGTGGTGAAAGGAGGTAGACACCTCTCGTGTAGTACATTGCATGAAGAGGCACAGTGGTTAGCACACTGGACTCGCATTCGGGAAGACGATGGTTCAAACCAGCGTCCAACCATCCTGATTTAGGTTTTCAGTGATTTTCTAAATCGCTTCAGGCCATTGTCGGGATTGTTCCTTTGAAAGGGCACGTCCGCCTTCCTACCACATCCTTTACTAATTCGACGGGACCGAGGAATTCGCAGCTTAGTCTCCTCCCCTTAAGCAACCATCCATCCATAGCAATGGTGAAACTTCCTGGCAGATTAAAACTGTGTGCCCGACCGAGACTTGAACTCGGGACCTTTGCCGTTCGCGGGCAAGTGCTCTACCATCTGAGCCACCGAAGTACGACTCACGCTCGGTACTCACAGCTTTACTTCTGCCAGTATCCGTCTCCTACCTTCCAATCTTTACAAAAGCTCTCCTGCGAAACTTGCAGAACTAGCACTCCTGAAAGAAAGGATATTGCGGAGACATGGCTTAGCCACACCCTGGGGTATGTTTCCAGAATGTGATTTTCACTCTGCAGCGGAGTGTGCGCTGATATCTGCGAGACTTGAAGGAAGAGAGTCGCCGAGGTTCTGGTAGGTACCAACATGGGGGGGGGGGGGGGGTCAGGCTGACACCAGATCCCTGGCTACCTGCGCCAGGTTTCTCGGTTGAGGACCCATGGCACGACCAGCCCGGTCGAAGTGGTCACTGGTTAATGATTGAGTTTAACTTCATAGTTTGGTGGCCAGAGGAATCGGGTAAACCCAAGCCTAGTGCATGCATATGTATGTGTACTGCATCCTGTATAACAAAATACACTGCCTTCTGGCAGGCGCCATCGAACTGGGGAAAAACAAGCTGTCTGTGTGGTGTACATGGTCTTCGAGGACCGACGAACTGTTGCTCCATTTTGCCATCCAGGATGATGAGACCATCCAGGGAACACTGCGAAAACATTCCTGAGACCATGATGCTCCCTCCTCCTACCTAGACAGCTTTGCTTTCAGACGTTCACGCCGTAGTCTGATGTAGCATAGAACGTAATTAATCTGAAAAGGCCAACTGTCTCCACTCAGTGGAAGTTAATTTGCTGTAAAGATGTGCAAGGTTTAGGCGATAAACAGAAGTCCTAATGCGTGCATAAACCAGACGCCTACTGTGGAGGCTCATACACAGCAACGTTTACAGATCGGTCGTTGAGGAGACATTGGTGGCAGCCCTTTATTACCTTTGAGCGGTCGGTTCCTCAACAGTTGCACGTCTATTCCCCGGTACACATCTTTGCAGTCGACGTTCAACCCTGTCATCCATGGCCTATAGTGCACCACACAACTGCATCCACGCCGGTTTTGGAGAGCGCCATTTCGATATTCACGGTATGCTTTAACCATGGCAGCATATGAAACATTTACAGGCTCAGCCGTTTCGGAAATTATTCCACCCATGGCCCGAAAGCCAATAACCATGCTCCTTTGGACATTAGATCAAAATCTCCGTTTGAGCATTGTAACAGCTGCACTGTTCTTCGCATTACCCAGACAACTTCCACTGCTAGTTCTCCCACCTGCCGTCTCTGAGAGGTTATTACACAATGACTACGAACGTACGCGGTGGTCACATAAACGCGACTGTGCTGTGTACATTGATATGACCTCACACGTCAATGTGCGGTCTCAAAAGTCCATGAATCTGTAATATCTCTGATCTGCAAGTGGTAAGACTGGCGAGTGCTTACATCATCTTTCAAAAAGCAAACGTCTTTAATGAACATTACCTGCCATAAGAAATGAAGCCCCCAGAATGTGCCGAAAAAACAAAATGAAACCTCAGGGGTCGAGAGGGGATGTGAAGCTATTCACTGATTGGAATATCGAGTCAAATGTACAAAAGCTTTGCAGTGTGAGCCCATTTATCAGTATGACGTCGCACATCCTCTGTCCTGGACGAATGCACTGATTCGGTTGGGAAGATGTCAAAAACTGGGAGTATCGCGTCAAAAGCTGACCCACAACTGTTGTAACCGGTCATTGACATACCAGATGCTGGCACTGGCTTGGAGTAGACACATCATCAGGGACAGATATGGAATATCTGAAAATCACGTAGACAGTTCACAGTGACATGCGCCGTGTATGGATGAGAGTTATCCTGTTGAAAAATGGAACCGTGGTACACTTGTACGTCTGTGACATGCCATTGTGCCATCAGGCTCCCTTCAGTGACGTGATACCATATCTGATGACTCGCTACATCCCAACGTTTGGAGTAACACCACCTTGTAAAACCATGTACAGCAGAAACGTTAGTCATCACTCAACGTAAGGCGACGCCATTCGTCATCAGTTCACGTTTTCCAGCCATGGCACCACCCCAAAGGCAGCCTTTTTAGTTGTGGAATTAACGACAGCCTGCGTATGGGACAGTAATTCCCTAGTGAGGCTTATGCTGGTCAGTGATGTGGGATGTCGCAGAATGTAGCAGGGAGTCCATTACTTGGTTTCGGTTGACAGGTGCCGAACTGAGTAGGTATCAAAGTGCTTGGTACAAATCACAGTCATACTAGCCAATTGTTGTTAGACGTGTTCGACCAGAACCTTGAAGATGAGTATGCCTGTCCTAATGTTTCCATGCAGTCCACCATCTGGAAAGTGTCACATCCGAACGCCTCACATCAGAAAGTTAATATCTGTCAATTTAATGTGGTATTTGTTCAGATCTTGGGGTATATAAGTGACTTATTAAAATCAGACTTCAATAGATCTGGCTAGTGTCACATCCGAACGCCCCAAATCAGAAAGTTAATATCTGCCATTTTAATGTGGTATTTGTCCATATCTTAGAGTATATAAGTAACTTATTAAAATATGACTTCATCTGATACTCAGAGCCATACAATTGAGCCTGCTTAGGTGTTCCTCTAGATAGGAGTACAGCCAGTTTACCTGCATTTCTCATTTGTTAGTCTCATGTGACGTTGTTCCGTAGCCAAACCTGATCATTCACCTTACATGCAAACACTGTGGTCAATTGGTTAACTGATGCATCACGAGGATTGTACTCCCTCATCTAGTATGCTTTTCATGATCTTTTAGCTAAAGTAGAATGCATCCCATTTGCATCGTACAGTTACAAATGATGATTACATTTCGTCGTGACCCAGCCAGGAAGCTTGCTGACATTTCATGTACCACCCGGTGGAGTGCACGTGTACCAAGCTATGTTTACGTCTGACCATGCCTTTTACCTAGTTTACTTTTTCTTTAAGCAGGCGGCGTAATTTGTGGCTTATTTATGTGCTTCTAGTTATGTCTTGAACTCTATTTTCTTATTTTAGAATCTCTGTACCAACATGACCGAATCAAGTTGGAACACTCCTGAGCGTATCGAAATTTTTTAATATTGTATTCTCATTTACCGGGTACTAGATATAAATTTACTGGACCTCATATTTTATCCTCTCCTGTTTTTGTCGCCACGCCCGTTTTCCCCCTACCTTCTTCTTCAGTTACTTTCCCTACATTACTGTTTCAATCATCCATTGTTGTATCGCTTCGCATATCGAATTCCTAATTTAAAATCTTCATTTTTTTATTTTACGCTGGCGATGTAGTGATGCACATTTGAAATATTGTAGCTAGCGGTGATCTGGTGTCATTTACAATGGGAATAATCGCTTAACGAAACTCTGCGCGCTGTCCTTCTATTCATGGCGATTCATAGACCGAGCGAGATGGCGCATTGGTTAACACACTCGACTCGCATTCGGGAGGACGATGGTACAAACCTGCGTCAGGCCAGCATGATTCAAGTTTTCCGTGATATCCCTAAAGCGCTTCAGGCAAATGCCGTGATGATTCCTTTGAAAGGTCACGGCTGACTTCCTTACCCATCCTTCCCTCACCTGATGGGAGTGATGACCTCTTTGTTTGGTTCCCTCCACCAAATCAGTCAACCAACAAACCGAAGAATCATAGTTCGTTGCATCATTTTTTGCCATTTTTGAGACTGCAGCATATCCATCTGACCAGAAATCCTTATCATATTTCCATCATATTTCCTGAGCAATACAGTATCCAAACTTAGCTCTTGCATCTTCCTTGAAACACTTTCCAGCTTCCCTACCACAATGAAACTTCTGACGTGTACAATCTTACTCTCATGATCACCTCCCCATTGCTACTCATCTCCGGAAAATCCGATGGGGGCTGAACTCGAATCTTTTGTCAGTGGAGTGACCATCATGATATATTTCCAGTTATAGTCCATATGTGCTGTGGATACATATTACGTCTTAATTCAATTGTTTCCACGGCCATCTGCATCCTCTCATTGGTCGTTTTTCCGTATTTTATGGGCAGTTTCACTAACCTTACACCACAGTGACCCTACGAAGCTTTATCATCCTAGAATGAAAACCCATTCAAAACTTAAGGGCAACTAACCAAGTACTGGAATGCGTCAGGAATCGGACATTGGAGTGGAGAGAGGTGAGAATAAAATGGATATACACGCAGAACAATGGATAGTAGACAGACGAAGTAAGTACTTTACTGGAAATCAAGAAATAAAAGATCGAAAACGAGATCTAACAGGTTGTGGCTAGATGACACCGAGAACATCTAGCTACAACATGGAAGGGTGTATCGTAAAATAATGCATGGTTTGGTCTGTAGGAGAGTTTATCCAACAGTGGGTATTAAAATGGCTCCCGCATTATTTCTGCTTTGGGCACCTTTAGCTAGCAGGACGGGAGAGGTACTTTCTCATAATCCCGCCCTTGCCATTGAAGTGGAACAGAAGAGGCCAGGACAGAGAAGGACAAAAACCATCCGATATATTTTATTTACTTATCACAATCGTACTCGAGGATAGTGGTACATAATGTACATAACAGTGTGTAAGGAGGAAACAAAAGTTAATTTCTGGTTTCCATCCCCCTTAGGAGCCAAATAAAATCGTTTCTTATTATGGTGGACGAATCCTTCACAGGATTCCCTTTTCAGCAACTTCAGTATTGTTCATATTTATTCGTTGTTTGTAGTTGTCCGCGTTTTACCGCCTTGTAACTACGTGACTTATAGATAATTAAATAATGAGTTACTACCACAATTTTGGGCCAAACAAAACTTTCTATAAATTCGAAGCTATACTACATAGATAACTTTAAGTAACTTTTGTGCAAATATTTAGAACGCGCCGGCCGCAGTGGCCGAGCGGTTCTAGGCGCTACAGTCTGGAACCGCGCAACCGCTGCGGTCGCAGGTTCGAATCCTGCCTCGGGAATGGAAGTGTGTGATGTTGTTAGGTTAGTTAGGTTTAAGTAGTTCTAATTTCTAGGGGACTGATGACCTCAGAAGTTAAGTCCCATAGTGCTCAATTGAGCATTTAGAACGAATCTTTTGTTTTGAATTTCAGTTTCTCGACATGAATTAAATGTATTATGTTACTGTTCGCTGCTTGGGCATGACTAACAAAAGATGGCGACAAAATAAGTACTTATTATAATATAGCAAACAGACTTATCTAGAGCAGGCTCTTATTCCGTTCCGATAGAGAACTTTAAGTAGCTACCAATGTTCATTGTGGCGCATAAAGTGAAGATATATCTTGGTTTGTTGAGTTTCAATAGTAAAAATCAGGGTGGAAGAATGCCTCCTATCGAAAGAACCAGAGACTTAACGTTCACATCTGTGGAATGGTTGGTAATTAGTTTTCTGTTGCTTCATTACCTCACAACATGCTCCCAGCAGAGAGCAGTCCAGCTCACTAACATGCAATCTGGCGATCTGGAATTAAGGAGGCCGCTACCTCTACTCGGCTGAATTCCAGCGAACTACATTCCTTGAGCAACTGAACTCCCAAACCGGGTCCTCTCAGCTGAATGCCTCAGTGTCTCAGAATTTAGTAGCCTTAGTCACGGACCTGGGCCGTTATGTCGTTATACGATATTGCAGACCGTCTTGTATGTGTTTTGTCTGGTACGATTCACACTGTTTATTGCCGAGATTAGTGCATATTAGTTACGTAAGACTAAGTCTCATCAGCAATAATTTTTTTAGGTGTAGTACAATTTTTAAACCCCCAATAGGGTAATCTTGTTCCAGTGCTTCAAGTACTGTCTAGGAACGAAAAACAGTTTAGTTCCTCTATCCAGGAACTGTAATTATTATGCACGTTTTAATATTTAATTACAGCTACTTACTTTAGGAATTATAAATGACATTATTTGCTTTGTCGTATCATTTCAGAACATTTTATCTGAGCATTATTTCGGCGTTTATGATTGGTCCTCTTCCCCATGAACCATGGACCTTGCCGTTGGTGGGGAGGCTTGCGTGCCTCAGTGATACAGATGGCCGTACCGTAGGTGCAACCACAACGGAGGGGTATCTGTTGAGAGGCCAGACAAACGTATGGTTCCTGAAGAGGGGCAGCAGCCTTTTCAGTACTTGCTGGGGCAACAGTCTGGATGATTGACTGATCTGGCCTTGCAACATTAACCAAAACGGCGTTGCTGTGCTGGTACTGCGAACGGCTGAAAGCAAGGGGAAACTACAGCCGTAATTTTTCCCGAGGACATTCAGCTTTACTGTATGATTAAATGATGATGGCATCCTCTTGGGTAAAATATTCCGGAGGTAAAATTGTCCCCCATTCGGATCTCCGGGCGGGGACTACTCAGGAGGGTGTCGTTATCAGGAGAAAGAAATCTGGCGCTCTACGGATCGGAGCGTGGAATGTCAGATCCCTTAATCGGGCAGGTAGGTTAGAAAATTTAAAAAGGGAAATGGATAGATTAAAGTTAGCTATAGTGGGAATTAGTGAAGTTCGGTGGCAGGAGGAACAAGACTTCTGGTCAGGTGATTACAGAGTTATAAACACAAAATCAAATAGGGGTAATGCAGGAGTAGGTTTAATAATGAATAGGAAAATAGGAATGCGGGTACGCTACTACAAACAGCATAGTGAAAGCATTATAGTGGCCAAGATAGATACGAAGCCCACACCTACTACAGTAGTACAAGTTTATATGCCAACTAGCTCTGCAGATGACGAAGAAATTGAAGAAATGTACGATGAAATAAAAGAAATTATTCAGATAGTGAAGGGAGACGAAAATTTAATAGTAATGGGTGACTGGAATTCGAGTGTAGGAAAAGGGAGAGAAGGAAACATAGTAGGTGAATATGGATTGGGGCTAAGAAATGAAAGAGGAAGCCGCCTAGTAGAATTTTGTACAGAGCACAAATTACTCATAGGTAACACTTGGTTTAAGAATCATGAAAGAAGGTTGTATACGTGGAAGAACCCTGGAGATACTAAAAGGTATCAGATAGATTATATAATGGTAAGACAGAGATTTAGGAACCAGGTTTTAAGTTGTAAGACATTTCCAGGGGCAGATGTGGATTCTGACCACAATCTATTGGTTATGACCTGTAGATTAAAACTGAAGAAACTGCAAAAATGTGGGAAATTAAGGAGATGGGACCTGGATAAACTGAAAGAACCAGAGGTTGTACAGAGTTTCAGGGAGAGCATAAGGGAACAATTGACAGGAATAGGGGAAAGAAATACAGTAGAAGAAGAATGGGTAGCTCTGAGGGATGAAGTAGTGAAGGCAGCAGAGGATCAAGAAGGTAAAAAGACGAGGGCTGCTAGAAATCCTTGGGTAACAGAAGAAATATTGAATTTAATTGATGAAAGGAGAAAATATAAAAATGCAGTAAATGAAGCAGGCAAAAAGGAATACAAACGTCTCAAAAATGAGATTGACAGGAAGTGCAAAATGGCTAAACAGGGATGGCTAGAGGACAAATGTAAGGATGTAGAAGCTTATCTCACTAGGGGTAAGATAGATACTGCCTACAGGAAAATTAAAGAGACCTTTGGAGAGAAGAGAACCACGTGTATGAATATCAAGAGCTCAGATGGCAACCCAGTTCTAAGCAAAGAAGGGAAGTCAGAAAGGTGGAAGGAGTATATAGAAGGTTTATACAATGGTGATGTACTTGAGGACAATATTATGGAAATGGAAGAGGATGTAGATGAAGACGAAATGGGTGATACGATACTGCGTGAAGAGTTTGACAGAGCACTGAAAGACCTGAGTCGAAACAAGGCCCCCGGAGTAGACAACATTCCATTAGAACTACTGACGGACTTGGGAGAGCCAGTCATGACAAAACTCTACCAGCTGGAGAGCAAGATGTATGAGACAGGCGAAATACCCTCAGACTTCAAGAACAATATAATAATTCCAATCCGAAAGAAAGCAGGTGCTGACAGATGTGAAAATTACCGAACTATCAGTTTAATAAGTCACAGCTGCAAAATACTAACGCGAATTCTTTACAGACGAATGGAAAAACTTATAGATGTGGACCTCGGGGAGGATCAGTTTGGATTCCGTCGAAATGTTGGAACACGTGAGGCAATACTGACCTTATGACTTATCTTAGAAGAAAGATTAAGAAAAGGCAAACCTACGTCTAGCATTTGTAGACTTAGAGAAAGCTTTTGACAATGTTGACTGGAATACTCTTTTTCAAATTCTAAAGGTGGCAGGGGTGAAATACAGGGAGCGAAAGGCTATTTACAATTTGTACAGAAACCAGATGGCAGTCATAAGAGTCGAGGGGCATGAAAGGGAAGCAGTGGTTGGGAAACGAGTGAGACAGGGTTGTAGCCTCTCCCCGATGTTATTCAATCTGTATATTGAGCAAGCAGTAAAGGAAACAAAAGAAAAACTTGGAGTAGGTATTAAAATTCATGGAGACGAAGTAAAAACTTTGAGGTTCGCCGATGACATTGTAATTCTGTCAGAGACGGCAAAGGACTTGGAAGAGCAGTTGAACGGAATGGACAGTGTCTTGAAAGGAGGATATAAGATGAACATCAACAAAAGCAAAACGAGGATAATGGAATGTAGTCCAATTAAATCGGGTGATGCTGAGGGAATTAGATTAGGAAATGAGACACTTAAAGTAGTAAAGGAGTTTTGCTATTTAGGAAGTAAAATAACTAATGATGGTCGAAGTAGAGAGGATATAAAATGTAGACTGCCAATGGCAAGGAAAGCATTTCTGAAGAAGAGAAATTTGTTAACATCGAATATAGATTTAAGTGTCAGGAAGTCATTTCTGAAAATATTTGTTTGGAGTGTAGCCATGTATGGAAGTGAAACATGGACGATAACTAGTTTGGACAAGAAGAGAATAGAAGCTTTCGAAATGTGCTACAGAAGAATACTGAAGATAAGGTGGATAGATCACGTAACTAATGAGGAGGTATTGAATAGGATTGGGGAGAAGAGAAGTTTGTGGCACAACTTGACTAGAAGAAGGGATCGGTTGGTAGGACATGTTTTGAGGCATCAATGGATCACAAATTTAGCATTGGAGGGCAGTGTGGAGGGTAAAAATCGTAGAGGGAGACCGAGAGTACACTAAGCAGATTCAGAAGGATGTAGGTTGCAGTAGGTACTGGGAGATGAAGAAGCTTGCACAGGATAGAGTAGCATGGAGAGCTGCATCAAACCTGTCTCAGGACTGAAGACCACAACAACAACAACATTATTTTCATTATCTAAGAATTGCTGGGATGTTTTCAGGTTGATTACAACATTTACATTCAAACAAAGAAAGAAAAACTGGTCTTTTATGGGTTACGCTGTTACGTAGCTTGATCCTCAATAATAAGACAAGGAAGAGAGGAGTGGATAGGGGAGGTGAGGGAGAGGTTAGGAGAGTTGGGAAGGAAGGAGAGGGCAGTGAATGAGAGGGAAAGTACGAGAGACGAGGGATGGTTAATGGAGAATAGAGGATGCGAGGAGATATAATGGATAATATTCCATCACTTCATGCCAGAATGATTAAGTGCATCATTCGTGTCCGTAGAAATCTTACAGTTAAATGTGCCTATAGTATTGGATTAATATTTAAGCAGGTTCCGAAAGATAAAGTTTCACTGTTTCCCTAAATCACTTGAAGTTCCTTTCTATAAATCGCAGCCGATTTCGTTCATTTTCTTATTGTCCTTGAACATCAGTGCTTACGTTAACAGATAACCTTCGTTCCACCTCGTAGTTTAGACACCTGGCTAACACGCTTTAGGAGGTGAGTTTAGCTGTTACTTATTAAAACTTCGTGCTGAAGCTATACTATATGGGGGCAGGACGTCATTCATTCAGTTAATGTTCCGCAGAATATTTATTCGTTTTTTATCGAAATGATTTGTAACGAGTCGGTTTGCAGGATATGCATACATTACACACAAGTTTGAAAGTTGACCATTGTCGGAATGCTATATAGCACAGCGTCTCAATGTTAATAAACAAAGCACTTTGGTGTTTGTCACTGTTCATGCAACAAGTGACACACCGGATCTTAGTTTTATAGTCGGTGTTGTGAATAACTCCATGAGCGACTGTGAACATGTGAGAGATATAAACCATACACTCTTTGCGTCTTCAAAATATGAAGATCAAAAGGAATAACTAATCCCTCGGCTGAAAAATGAGTAGCGCAGTGTCCTTCTGCTATGATCAGTTTCTTATATCAAAAATATGTACTTATGTAAGTTTTGCTAATTTCCTCACATCGTGTGAACTCCTCATGTAGCTGTTTTTGCACTCTCCACGTACTATTGAACAGAACAGAAAAGTAATCAGAGATTAGAAATTAGAAATATCTGAAATTAAAATGTGGACTGTTTATTAAATGTTGTGGTATTCCTGTGACTATTATGAATGTGCCTCGCTATTCTAGTCTTTCGTTGTATACTGATCTTACAAGTGTGTGCTGTGCAGCAGGCAGTGTCACGTATTTACAACCAAAAGCTAAGTAAAGGAAAAAGCGTGAACCAGGCCTAGTAACAAAGCAAATATAACTGCCATCTGGTTTCTGTACAAATTCTAAATAGCCTTCCGCTCCCTGTATTTTACCCCTACCACCTTTAGAACTTGAAAGAGAGTATTCCAGTCAACATTGTCAAAAGATTTCTCTAAGTCTACAAATGCTAGAAACGTAGGTTTGCCTTTCCTTAGTCTTTCTTCTAAGATAAGTCGTAAAGTCAGTATTGCCTCACGTGTTCCAGTATTTCTACGGAATCCAAACTGATCTCCTCAAGGTCGGCTTCTACTAGTTTTTCCATTTGTCTGTAAAGAATTCGTGTTAGTACTTTGCAGCTGTGGCTTATTAAACTGATTGTTCGGTAATTTTCACATCTGTCAACACCTGCTTTCTTTGGGATTAGAATGACTATATTCTTCTTGAAGTCTGAGGGTATTTCGCCGGTTTCATACATCTTTCTCACCAGATGGTAGAGTTTTGTCAGGACTGGCCCTCCCAAGGCCGTCAGTAGTTCCAATGGAATGTTGTCTGCTCCGGGGGCCTTGTTTTCACTCAGGTCTTTCAGTGCTCTGTCACACTCTTCACGCAGTATCGTATCCCCCATTTCATCTTCATCTACATCCTCTTCCATTCCATAATTTTGTCCTTGAGTACATCGCCCTTATTTAGACCCTCTATATATTCCTTCCACCTTTCAGCTTTCCCTTCTTTGCTTAGAACTGGGTTTCCATCTGAGCACTTGATGTTCATACAAAAGGTTCTCTTATCTCCAAAGGTCTCTTTAATTTTCCTGTATGCAGTATCTATCTTACCCCTAGTGAGATAAGCCTCTAGCCATCCATACCTAGCCATTTTGGATTTCTTGTCAATCTCATTTTTTAGAAACATGTATTCCTTTTTGCCTGCTTCATTTATTGCAATTTTATATATTCTCCTTTCATCAATTAAATTCAATATTTCTTCTGTTACCCAAGCATTTCTACTAGCCCTTGTCTTTTTACCTACTTGATGCTCTGCTGCCTTCACTACTTCATCCCTCAAGGCTACCCATTCTTCTTCTACTGTATTTCTTTCCCCCGCTCCTGTCAGTTGTTCCCTTATACTCTCCCTGAAACTCTGTACAACCATTGGTTCTTTCAGTTTATCCATGTCCCATTTCCTTAAACTCCCAACTTTTTGCAGTTTCTTCAGTTTTAATCTACAGCTCATAACCAATAGATTGTGGTCAGAGTGCACATCTGCTCCTGGAAATGTCTTACAATTTAAAACCCGGTTCCCAAATCTCTGTCTTACCAATATACAATCTATCTGAAACCTTTTAGTATCTCCAGAGTTCTTCCATGTATACAACCTTCTTTCATGATTCTTAAACCCAGTGTTAGCTATGATTAAGTTGTGCTCTGTGCAACTACGTTTCCTTCTCTCCCTTTTCCTACAATCGAATTCCAGTCACCCATGACTATTAAATTTTCATCTCCCTTCACTATCTAAATAATTTCTTTTATTTCATCATATATTTCTTCATTTTCTTCGTCATCTGCAGAGCTAGTTGGCATATAACTTGTACTACTGTAGTAGGTGTGGGCTTCGTATCTATCTTGGCCACAATAATTCCTTCACTATGCTGTTTGTAGTAGCTTACCCGCATTCCTACTTTCCTATTCATTATTAAACCTACTCCTGCGTTACCCCTATTTGATTTTGTGTTTATAACCCTGTAGTCACCTGACCAGAAATCTTGTTCCTCCTGCCACCGAACTTCACTAATTCCTACTATATCTAACTTTAACCTATTCACTTCCCTTTTTCAATTTTCTAACCTACTTGTCCGATTAAGGGATCTGACATTCCACGCTCCGATTCGTAGAACACCAGTTTTCTTTCTCCTGATAACGACATCCTCTCGAGTAGTCCCCACCCTGAGATCCGAATGGGGGACTATTTTGCTTCCTTAATATTTTACCCAAGAGGACGCCATCATCATTTAATCATACAGTAAAGCTGCATGCCCTCGGGAAAAATTACGGCCGTAGTTACCCCTTGGTTTCAGCCTTTCGCAGTACCAGCACAGCAAGGCAGTTTTGGTTATTGTTACAAGGCCAGATCAGTCAATCAACCAGACTGCTGCCCCTGCAACTACTGAAAAGGCTGCTACCCCTCTTCAGGAACGACACGTTTGTCTGGCCTCTCAACAGATACCCCTCCGTTGTGGTTGCACCTACGGTACGGCTATCTGTATCGTTGAGGCACGCGAGCTTCCGCACCAACGGCTAGGTCCATGGTTCTTGGGGGGGGGAGGCAGATGATATTAGTGTCTAATAAAACATTGTTCTGTGAGTTAGAAAATGCTTTACAAAACAAACAATTCACATTACATTTGCGATTGGCTTTTTTACTAGTCACATTCTTTATGCAAAGAGTGATTCATCAAACATTTTTGCAGTCACGTAATTAATTCGGTTCCGAGACACATACCATAAATAACGACTTCTGGTATTTTAGCTGCGGGCATTACAACTGTTCCGGGTTGATTATTTATGGCGACATTCATTAACGAATATACATATTGGAAGGTTTATTTAAAAATGCACTTTCACGACGTCTCAAAGCGATCGATAGGTACCAATTTTCGCTGATTACTTTTTTCCACTCAATAATTTACAGCTAAGTGAGGAGCTATCCCGTACAATTAAGCCTATAGATATTAATGAGTGAAATTTGTCAAAATACCTTGATGTGTTCATCTGATTGTTTTCCAAACGAAAACTTATTGGAGGAGAGAAAGTGACCACATGTAGGTATTTATCAAGTTCTAATTTCCTTAGTAGTTGTACGATGCAAACAATTATTTTCTTGTACCCAGTCATTCCAGACAGTTTCTCTAGACATCATTATTATGAATCCTTAACTTACTATCATATTTCACTTTTTCACTGTTACATCCGACATCTTCAGTTACTTACGTTTAGAGGCTGAAGCCATGTTATCAAGAGCTCGTCGTCATCACACACATTTAACAATGGTAAAGGGGCTGTAAATAAGGCAATGAAGGCCAAATAATGACATTTGGTGTGACGCATTCTCCATAAAATCTATACGTCATTTTTACAAAGATAATTATTGTATGTCTGTAATCGATAAGTGTTTCAGAAAATATTTTACGTCTACAACTCACTTACTTATATATTTATTATCATTATCGACCATTCATAATCCCCGTCATCACACAGGCCCAAAAACTGCAAGGAAGGTGAAAGTTGTATTAATAATGACACACATCAAGAAAGTCGTCTTTAGTTTGTGCTGCACAATGTGATAAAGGATATTTTTGTATATACCACAAAAGTACTGCTTTAAAACTTTATTTTGATTCAATCAGTTACTATTTTCTTTTGTCTTTTGGTGAACTTAAAATTAGTAAAATTAAAATATTTTAAAATATTTTATAGTAAATATTAAAATATTTTAAAATATTATACAGTACAATAGCAACACGTGCTAAATACTGTTTTACGCTGTAAGGTCTGCCGTGCGATGACGAAAACGTAGAAACTACTTCAGAAGACTAAAGGGTAATACCAGGATTTGCTACTATGTATAAAAATTTCTGATACATTGTGGGCAACAGCTGTATTGATTCGACTGCCACAGATGCAAGATAACAGACACACTAACTGCCTTCCATCCGTATACCGATCAGTATTCTTTTTCCCCAAAAGGAAACACAGAGCTATGCGGGGAACAAAGCTAATTTGCTCGATTACGACAGGTACAGTCTAACACCGATCGTCAGACTCAGTGTGACGGCCCGTTCTCTAATTTTGTGTGCCAATTGCGTTAACTGACAGACGTTGCGTACAGAAAGACAGTGCAACAACATAACGAAAAGTCGTAAAAAAAATTAATTTTACTCAAATTGTGCCTTAAATTATTCAATGATATATTAAGCAAGAACATTCTGAATTTGGCAGTGATTAATGTAAAAATCTACGCTTTCGGTAATTTTTAGACACGCGGGATATTAACCTATAGACTTGAAAATTTCATGGTAGATGTATTTTATTGTAAAATACCGCCCTAAAGTTACTGTTGTGCTGAATTCATTAATGTTCCAGTTCTTCATGAAAATATAAAATGTAGCCCGTTATAAGCAAATGTGTTATACACCATCTAACACTTAGAGATTAGTCAGCAAGTAAAAACTTCACCTTTACGTTCCAATTGCACATTAATGAAGTTTCACCAGCTTTTAAAATAATGGGTTTCGTACTGCTTGGTTCACAGGCGAAAGAAACCATCAAGTCCATTAACAAGCTAAAAAAAACAACAACTAAAAAACGATGCAGTATGAAGAACATATCAGGACGTTACGGAAATCCTTTTATTTCATGTATATGTAGAGACAAGCAAATCATTACAATTTCAGGTAAATTGGATGATTCACTTAACAGAAAGAGTTCCACAAATTGAGTAAGTAATTAATGACTTGTTCCATCTCTGTCTCTTATGGAATCAGTTATTAATGGAGTTATTGAATGTCGTTAATATCGCGCCAGGTCCTGTCCAATTGGCGGCTTAAATGGTCAAAATCCCGAATTGGTTGGAAGACTCTGCTTATAATGCTCCAAACGTTCTCATTTGATCCGGCTCTCTTGCTGCCCAAAGTAGTGTTTGGCAAGTACGAAAACTAGCAACAGAAACTCCCTCTGTGTGCTATATTGCGGAAATGTAAGCCCCGTATGGATTGCCATGATACCACCGAAATCAGGCGTAGAAAATGGTACATGTGCCGTCGACCGGAGGGTCTCCAGTCAAGTCTTCGCTGGTCGTCGACTCTCATTTCTAAACAGGGCTCATCATTGAAAACAGTTCTACCCCAGTTAATGAGATTAAAGGTCGAAGAAGTGTCTGGAGACGCTCTGGACTGATGTGAAAAACGAGCCCGACTATCACCCACCATACGGCCCGACAACCAGTCGGTCTAGGACATCATTTCTTTTCGTCTTGATCTCTTTGGTTGTCCTCCACAGCACACGTACAGCACAGCGGTTTGCCGGCGATATTCTACACGCCGCTTTGCTGCCCTTCATGGCAAGCCATCCTGGGCCTACATTTTAGCAAGATAAAGTGCGCCAGCACACTGCGAGAGTATCACCTGCTTACTTCAGGCTTTCGAAGATTACCCCGGTCAGCTACGTCGCCGAATCTCTTCCCCACTGAGAGTGTCTGGAGCCCCTCCCATTATTTCGTGATTCTGAGAATCTAACGCTCCAGCTGGACAGAATTTATCATCGTATCCCTCAGGAGGACATCCACCAACTCATTCAACGCCAAGCTTGCATGAGGGACAGAGGTGGAACAACGCGTTATTGATTTGCTCAATTCGTGAAGCTCTTTCTCTGGAATACATGGTATTTTTCTGAAATTGTAATCATTTTGTTCGTCTGTACACGTTCATGACATTTACCGATTTCGGTTACATTCGGATAATTCCTTCGTGGTGCGTTGTTTCTTTGTCTTAAATAGTATTTGTAGAGACAGTAGGTATTTAAATAGACATCAAATTTCACCAGGTTATTGTAGATGTCGTGATCAAACAGAGGATGAATCGGTGTTACAATCGAATTCAAATTGGAAGACTGAGATTCTGTTGTTCCGCGAGTGCACTTTTTGGGCATACATTTCAAAATGGTTCAAATGGCTCTGAACACTATGCGACTTAACTTCTGAGGTCATCAGCCACCTAGAACGTAGAACTAGTTAAACCTAACTAACCTAAGGACATCACACACATCCATGCCCGAGGCAGCATTCGAACCTGTGACCGTAGCGGTCGCCCAGCTCCAGACTGCAGCGCCTAGAACAGCAAGGCCACTCCAGCCGGTGGGTATACAGTTAGCTGCATTAACAGTGAGAACTAGAACGAAGCAGCGTCCGCACCGAATTACAAAAGGATCAGCCGTGTATGCAGAAGGACTAGACTGCCATAGTCGGTCGATATGTGCAGCTCTTGAGGGAAGGCATTAATGGGTAACCGGCACTTGTGAGCAGGACGTGGGCTTAGAACGAATCCGCATGGCAGGAGCTACAAATGGCGAGTGAGTCTACGTGAGTATTATATTTCCATTTTATGGATATATATTTTGGTGTTGTGTTTATGAAAGGCTAAAGACACTAAAACGTGTTACTGCTTCAGACTTTTCGGTACTGAAGAGTTACTGTGTGCCGCGTTTATGACAAATCAGCTAGGCGTTTAGACTATTAGTCTTTCCACCTTTTAAGTGAGCAAAGCTGTCACTTGTTAAACAGGCCTATGGTTCATATGAACAGAACTATTGTGAAATTTGAAATTTTCCCGGTGTGTGAAATGTTCAGAGATATATCGGAATTGCAGCCGGTCGTCGTAAACTTAATTCCACGATATTTCGACTGTCATATTCAGGTGAGCCATCGAATACTGATGAAGACGTTCGGACGTCGGTCACGGTTGTAGAAATACCACACCGGTCGGCGGTAGCGGCCTCGCTGGTGCAACTGTTAAGATAAGCTTTCTCGGCGTTGCCGTTCTCCGCAGCCAATGGAGTATTCTAACGTGTTCGTCTGGAGCAAACCTCGGAGACGATGCGATTCCACGCCTTATCCAGCTGTTAACCGCTGTCACGGATCATTAGATTTTCCGCGATGGAGTTTTCAAGGGTTTCTTTTATAATGGAGTTCCAAAAAGATGTTTCCGTGACCAGAGTTAATGTTTTGTCATACTCCAGTGAATGGCCTTTAGAGACGCAATGCCCGCAATTAGCGACTTGCTGAGCCGCAAAAGGCAAGTAAACGTTGATATTTCGTGCAGCAATCTTCCACTGTGCCTGTTGTTTGTCCTGTATATGCCGTATCACACTGGCAAGGTATTCTGTAAATTCCCGCCTTCCGCAATGACAAATTATCCTTCATTGATATCAGCAGATCAAATATCGTAGACTGTGGGCGGAAAATCTGTTTCAACTGAAAATTACTAAGGATTCTTGCTATTCTGAAGGAGACACATCGAGCGAGGGGAAGAAAAGCTGGGGGCTTCGTTCGCTGCAGCTGGTCCCGGTGGAGGTTCGAGCCCTCCCTCGGGCATGGGTGTGTGTGTGTGTTTGTCCTTAGGATAATACAGGCTAAGCAGTGTTTAAGCTTAGGAAATGATCACCTTAGCAGTTGAGTTCCATAAGATTTCACACAGATTTGAACAGCTTCGTTGGCGCTTCTCCTCTTTATTTACTTTCCGTTCCTTCATTTCAGCTGAGAATGCACTGTTAATTTGTTATTGCGGAAGGTGTGAATTTACAATGTGGTATGGCTTCTACAGAACAGACATCACGCATAGTGGAAGAACGCTCCACAGAATACACTTGTTGCAGTCGCCTTTTGCAGTCCCGCAAGTCTGCCATTGCGGAAAATAGTGTCTCCGACGGGAATGCAATGGAGCACGAAAGAAAAATATATTTTGGACAAAGCAACATCTTTTTTGGACGCGATTATAAAAGATTATAAAATAATCCCTTGAAATACGCATCACGGAAATCTGACTAACCGCGACAGGTGTGGAATCCCGTCATCTCCGAGATTCGCTCCCGAGAAGCCGCCAATTTACTCCGTTGACAAGTCTGCAATTGCGGAAAATAGTGTCTCCAACAGGATTTCAATGGAGCACGAAAAAAACATATGTTTTGGACAAAGCCACATCTTTATGCGACGCGATTATAAAATAATCCCTTGAAATATGCATCACGGAAATCTGACTAACCGCGACAGGTGTGGAATCCCGTCATCTCCGAGATTTGCTACCGAGAAGCCGCCAATTTTCTCAGTTGACTCGGCGAGCGGCAACGTCAAAGACAGCTGATCTTTCCAGTTCCGCCTCTGAGGGTGCTGCCACCGGTCGGTGTGGTCCATGTGTCACCGTAACGCCGCTTCCACGGCAACACTCTCAGTGCACTATATAGAGCAGAGAGGAGAACGTCTTCCTCATTCTTCGATGGCTCATCTATAGATGATTGGCAGGTGTCCAGTCGAAATAACGTGGAGTGGAGTCTACGACGACCGGCTGCAATCCAGAAATCTCTGCCGGCCGATGTGGCCGAGCGTTTCTAGGCTGTTCAGTGCGAAACCGCGCTACTGCTACGGTCGGAGGTTCAAATCCTGCCTATGTCATGTATGTGTGTGATGTCCTTAGGTCAGTTATGTTTAAGTAGTTTGAAGTATAAGGGACTGATGACCTCAGATGTTAAGCCCCATACTGCTTAGAGCCATCGGAACCATTTTTGAAACGAAATCTCTTCGAATACATTGTTTTTGATGAAACTTCAGTAGTGCTGAGGGCTGATTAACATCTATATGAACAATTTACTGCTTTTTGTGTGTTTGTCAAAAGGAATTAAAATTACATGAGCGTTTTAAAAGAACCGTGTTTACGTAAGTTGTGTTAAGAATTTCCACATTGTAGCATACTGTCATTAAGTAAGATTTTTTGGCTTCTGCAAGCTGAGAAGTTCTAGGGCAGAATGAAAACTATAGGTAATTCTTAGCATCTAACCTGCAGTTCACTTTATGGGTCTTTTTCAAGCCTTTATTGTGTGGGTGAAATAAACACTGGAGTTAGCTTTTGATACTAATTTTCACTCTTGCTCGGAGAATTTATAGATCTGCATCCACGAATGGTAGGAAATAAAACCCTCCGCCCCACAGTATGTTCGCTGAAATGCCTACGATAGTTAACGTAACACCTTTTACGGTTTACTTTCAAATAGATTTGTAATTTTGGTCTAATGTCAATATTTTATGATCTCTTTACAGTTAGCAAAGCTGTGTGATGGTTTTCAGTATTTTGTACTACGTCATTAGCCTCGATACTGATAATGACTGAAAAAGTCGTCAAGATGTCAACTGTAACATAGGAAGAGCTCTCTCACTTCAAATGTCTATAAAGAATAGCAATATTCATATAATACATATATCATATAATACACAGCTACACTGATTTTAATTTTACAGCCTACTTCGGTTGCAATTTGACTATCATCGCGCCATCTGTGCCAAGGGAGATAAAGTGCTTATTAGTGCGTAGAAGTAACATTTCATACTGCCCAACAAATTTTTTTTCATCAAGTATACATGCACTGGACACAGTGTATCACTTACGTGTGAAAAGAATGTACTTGCAAAGTACATATTTAACCGAGAATATCACAACTACGTTACGTATCAAAATCTGGAAGCAGTTTTTTGGCGTACCACGTTTTATAGTCCATCATGTAGTTCACTTTATTGTGAATAGCAGCGTAATCACGTAGATGTAGATGAACGTGCCTGGACAGTGTAGAGCCCTAAGAAGCTGTAGTGTTGTTCCAAGCTTGTTGACAAAAAAAAAATGGTTCAAATGGCTCTGAGCACTATGGGACTCAACTGCTGTGGTCATTAGTCCCCTAGAACTTAGAACTACTTAAACCTAACTAACCTAAGGACATCACACACATCCATGCCCGAGGCAGGATTCGAACCTGCGACCGTAGCAGTCGCACGGTTCCGGAGTGCTTGTTGACAGTTTATCGGTGTTTGAAGACAGGAATACGTCATAGGCTGTAACAAAAGCTATACCGAAATGGATGTTTTTAAGATTTTGATTAATTATTGCAGTTGTGAAGTGGACAGTTGTGTATAAATTTTGTAAGTATATTCTTCCTTTCGTCATGTGACACTCAACGTACCAGGTGCGACAGTAAATTAATGAGACTGATGTGAAAACAAAAGTTTGCTTACCCTTTTTGTCAAAGTAGTTCGCTTCTGATTGCACACACTTTTTCCATCGCTTCTGGCATTGATGGTAACATTTCTGGAACTCATCTTCTGTAATATCCACCAACACCCTTGTCACAGCTTTTTGCGCATCTTGTGTTGTTTGAAAATGGTGTGTTTCCCTTGAACATAGAAAAAAGTCGTACGGAGCGATATCTGGTGAATAAGCTGGCTGTGGTAGTACTGAAATTTGTTGTGAGGTTAAAAAATGGTCTACTGACAAAGCAGTATAGGATGGCGCATTATCGTGATGCACAATCCAATTATTAGCAATGTTGGTACGGACACGAAGAACTCTTTTATGAAGTCTTTCTAAAATTTCTTTGTAGTAATATTGGTTAAGTGTTCGTCAAAGGGGCACTCACACCTTGTGAACAATTCACTTACAATCAAAGAAGCAGACAAACATTAATTTCACTTTTGAGTTTGACATGCGAGCTTTTTTTGGTCTGGGTGATCACTTTCGGCACCATTGCGAATTTCGGCGTTTGGTCTCTGGATTGTAGTGAAAAAAACAAACTTTCATCACCAGTGATAACACGACGGCTCACCAGTTGTTGACTGATTTCCGTTTGCTCTAACAGATCGGCTGCCACATTGTTCCGTGTTTCTCGCTGTTGTGGTGTGAGATTTTTTGGGAACTATTTTTGCACAAATCTTTCTCATACCAAGATCTTCAGTTATTATTAGACGAACCGTTTCTCGATTGATGTTCAGTTCTTCTGCAATCATTTTCACGGATAATATTCGATCAGATCGTACGAGTTCACGCACCCTGCCCAAGTTGGCATCCGTCCGTGAGGTTGATGGTCGTCCACTGCGGTCTTCATCTTCAACATTCGTTCTGCATTCACTAAACATTTTATGTCTACGAAAAACTTGAGCTCTTAACATAACCTCCTCTCCAAGAGCCTTATGAAGCTTACCGTTAGTTGTCGTCTCGTTTTCTCCCAGTTTTAACACAAAAAAGTAATGTCATACCGTTACGCAACATTATGCGGTTCCATTTCCTTAACGAGAGACACAAACACGTGTTAAAGTATTACAGCACAACTCATCACTGAGCAGTTGAATCCATGTTCCGCCTATAATATAAGCAGCTTATAGATCAAGGTCAAGGGTATTATGCCTACACAAGCCTTCAGGGTTGCCACATCTTGCAAAGAAAATCAGTCTCATTACTTTATTATCGCACCTCGTCTAATGGAATAGTTCTAGATCAAAACGTTTTGTGAATTCTTGTATACTGTTAGTGTATGCACTGGATGTCCCGAGGACTGTCGGACCATGGCTGAAATCGATTGTCAAAATACGTATACCTCCGTATTGGTTGATGCACTTCCGGTCTTTTATTCTATCTGTTCAACACCGCCTATAGAAAACGCCTTCAGTGCTGTGAGTGGATCGGGAGTTTGAGTGAAACGCTAGCAAGGCGCGGTCCATCCCGTTCTGGGGGCTCCCAGAGGAAGACGGCGCCGGCGGTCTGTTGGCTGAGAAGTTTCCTATCACCTGGAATTAGATTTATGCCACGCGCCAGTAAGAAGTTTCCTTCCGCCAGAAACATGAGCCTCTCTCCTACACCGCGGTGGATCACCGAGGTGTGGAGCAGGTATTGTTGCCTCAGAGGTCGTCCAATATTGATACTGGGAAGTTAGTCCGCGGCGAAAACTCGAGAAAGTCAACGCCCGCCTCTGGCCCAGTCGAAGCGAGTGCCAACCAACTTCCCACCGCCGGCTCTGCTGCTGTCTACAAGGATCCTGCTCGTAATACCACCTGCTACGGCAAAGTTTGTTCCTATACAGTATTGAACGGTACTTCAAGACTTAGCAATAAAAATGCTTTCTTTCCACACACTGCATTTGATAATTACGCTACCTTCACCGATAAATAGATTATCAGTTCCACTCTTCTCTCTAAGAAAGGCAACAGTGGTGAAGTAATATTTTTATAGAATTGTAAGGAAGACAGAAACTTGCTTTTACTTCGAAGCCCATTCGTATTCACATTCGTATTGAAGCAGATGTTAAGTTATATCTGTGGTTTCGCGCAGGAGACTAAGGAAGCAAAGAAGGCACAGGAAGAATGTATAACATAATCGAGGGTATCAAGTAGTGTGCTAAACGTTGTTGCGACATGGGACATTTTGCAAGTCACTAATGGGTGCCTATGTTGTGAAGACATGTTTGGTGATTTTCATCAGTGGAAATAACATACGCAAGACTCAAGTAATGCATCTAAAACTGAATCTAATGAAAGTAATGCATGCTATAAAAAGCTGCACATAACTTTTTTATGACTGAAACAACGTTTCTTAAAGGACGACAGTGAGAGATTTGCTATATCCATTAATCAACAACAATGAACTGATTTCCAAAAATCAAATATTTAACTAGGACTCTTGCAATGATTATTCGCAAACTCAGAATGATAGGTCAGACATTAGAATGACAATGACTCGTGAAAACTTAACCATAAATGTTTGAAAATGAGCGCTTTAATCACGTCAAAGTGAGCAGCCCCTACACAAAAAAGGAAATGTACTGACCGATTCAAGGACTCATCATCGCCCAGCCCAAACCGCTAAAGAGAGGATTATAAGTAAAGTAAAGTAAGTAAGGAAACTGGAAACTGGAGACAGTGTTGATATTATACTGCAAACATCATTTAAGAAGGGACTTTTCGAAATTCCCAGGGTATCAAATAGGGGATAAAATAGGGCTTGCAAATTTTCACGAAAATATTATATTGTATTAACAAAATTTTAAAGCTAAATTTATTAAAATATGTATTTGATTTCGCAGTAATAAATAAGGAAATATGTGTTAGGAAATGAAAATTTTTATGGATATATCATAACAAAACCTCAAGTGACAGGTTCAGCAAAAGTGTCTGACGCTAGTTACCAGAATTGGGTTTGTTCAAAGGACCATTCTGAGAACATCATGCTTCTGAATCCTTAATTAGCGTGGAAGTTTGAAACGGTACTGCACTTTGTGCAATAAATCAAAGAAATCTATTTTTCTTTGTCAGAATTGCCCTTTAATAGATTAATTTTGTGTAATGTCCTAAATAATTTTTCAAATTTATTTTTATTCTGAAAATTATGCAAATGAGTGTAAAACAGTGGGCATTAAGCTAGTTTACAATAAATACGGAAGAATAATGTGCAGAAGAATTGTAAAGATAACGGAGGATCTATTGAATGAGAATCACTTTGGTTTGAGGAATGTTAAACGATTAGAAAAGGTGTTGTGACGTTGCACTCGACGCTTGAAGTAACACTTGACGGTTATCAACAAACGATCATATGGTTCGACGGCCTCGTAAATGCGAAAAATTGAGAAAATGTTACAAATTCTCAGCAAAATTGATGTGATCTGTAGGGAAATACGAGTAATGTAGAATGTGTAAGAGATCCAAGTTTGAAAAATACCAATGCAAAACGATGAATGAAGTGCTTGGACTTCGAAATTCGATTTGTGATAAACTTAATACCGAAACTGGAACTACAAAGTAGAAATGAAGGAATTCTATTATCTTCGAAGCGAAATAAAACGTGGTCGAAGCAAGGAAGAGATAAAATAGTGACCAGTCGGGCAAAGTGGCCATTCCTGTCCAAAATGAGACTACTAGAATCGCCTTAATTAGAGGAATAAATTACTAAGGATTTCTAAGGATGCAGCGTTGCACTGAAGTGCATCATGAACTGTGGCAAAACGGAAAGGAAGAGGATCGAAACATTTGAGACGAGATGCTACAGAGCGGTATTGAGAGTTTGATGGACTGATGATTTAAGAAATGAGATTCTTTGCCTAATCAGTGAGAAAAGGAACATGTGGGAAAGATAGACAGGATAGGGGTAGAGACATCGAGGAATATTTTCCATTGTACTTGAGAGTGCTATAGCCAAATACAGAGATTATGGAAGAAGTCTATCCCTTCCACCTTGTTTGAACGCAAATATTCCCAAGTTCTTTCAAGTTTTGACTATAATTCTGGATCATATATGTCATCCATCTCTTCTTCTGTCATGTCATTAAATAACTTCGTCCACTCATACAGCCCTTCAATATGCTCTTTCAACCCAATTGCCATATCCTCAGCAGTTAGTAGTAGAATTACTCTTGCAGTCTTAATGTTGACAACATTGCTTTTAATTTCACGGAATGTTGTTTTCACTTATCTGTAGGTTGAATTTGTCCTTTCGACACCCACTTCTGCTTCGATTTCTTCCCATTTCTCCTCAAGCCATTTCACGTTAGCTGTCCTGCATTTCCTATTTAATTTATTCCTGAGTGACATTATCGCTCTATTCCAATGTTTTCTGATGATTTTTGTGCTTCCTTCTTTCGTCGATCAACACGTGTATCTTGTGTTACCCAAGGTTTATTCGCAGTTACCTTCCTTGTATCTATATCTGTCTGTCCAATATCTTTTACTGTCCTTTTTAGAGATTTACATTCCTCTTCTAATAAATTGCATACATTAATATTCGTTGTTGCAGTATCTACAGCTTCACAGAAGTTCAAATGTAGCTCATCATTTCTGAGTATTTCTGTACTCACTTCGTTCTCTTAAACTGTCTGCAGAGTAGCGATGCGAGGCGCCTGGAATTCTTTATTGTGGGCAAGAAATACAGGGTGTTTCAAAAATGACAGGTATATTTGAAACGGCAATAAGAACTAAACGACCAGCGATAGAAATACACCGTTTGTTGCAATATGCTTGGGACAACAGTACATTTTCAGGCGGACAAACTTTCGAAATTACAGTAGTTACAATTTTCAACAACAGATGGCGCTGCAAGTGATGTGAAAGATATAGAAGACAATGCAGTCTGTGGGTGCGCCGTTCTGTTCGTCGTCTTTCTGCTGTAAGCGTGTGCTGTTCACAACGTGCAAGTGTGCTGTGGACAACATGGTTTATTCCTTAGAACAGAGGATTTTTCTGGTGTGGGAATTCCACCGCCTAGAACACAGTGTTGTTGCAACAAGACGAAGTTTTCAACAGAGGTTTAATGTAACCAAAGGACCGAAAAGCGATACAATAAAGGATCTGTTTGAAAAATTTCAACGGACTGGGAACGTGACGGATGAACGTGCTGGAAAGGTAGGGCGACCGCGTACGGCAACCACAGATGGCAACGCGCAGCTAGTGAAGCAGGTGATCCAACAGCGGCCTCGGGTTTCCGTTCGAGGTGTTGCAACTGCGGTCCAAATGACGCCAACGTCCACGTATCGTCTCATGCGCCAGAGTTTACACCTCAATCCATACAAAATTCAAACGCGGCAACCCCTCAGCGCCACTACCATTGCTGCACGAGAGACATTCGCTAACGATATAGTGCACAGGATTGATGACGGCGATATGCATGTGGGCAGCATTTGGTTTACTGACGAAGCTTATTTTTACCTGGACGGCTTCGTCAATAAACAGAACTGGCGCATATGGGGAACCAAAAGGCCCCATGTTGCAGTCCCATCGTCCCTGCATCCTCAAAAAGTACTGGTCTGGGCCGCCATTTCTTCCTAAGGAATCATTGGCCCATTTTTCAGATCCGAAACGATTACTGCATCACGCTATCAGGACATTCTTCGTGAATTTGTGGCGGTACAAACTGCCTTAGACGACACTGCGAACACCTCGTGGTTTATGCAAGATGGTGCCCGGCCACATCGCACGGCCGACGTCTTTAATTTCCTGAATGAATATTTCAATGATCGTGTGATTGCTTTGGGCTATCCGAAACATACAGGAGGTGGCGTGGATTGGCCTCCCTATTCGACAGACATGAACCTCTGTGACTTCTTTCTGTGGGGACACTTGAAAGACCAGGTGTACCGCCAGAATCCAGAAACAATTGAACAGCTGAAGCAGTACATCTCATCTGCATGTGAAGCCATTCCGCCAGACACGTTGTCAAAGGTTTCGCGTAATTTCATTCAGAGACTACGCCATATTATTGCTACGCATGTTGGATATGTGGGAAATATCGTACTATAGAGTTTCCCAGACCGCAGCCCCATCTGTTGTTGACAATTATAACTACTGTAATTTCGAAAGTTTGTCCGCCTTAAAATGTACTGTTGTCCCAAGCATATTGCAACAAACGGTGTATTTCTATAGCTGCTCGTTTAGTTTTTATTGCCGTTTCAAATATACCGGTCATTTTTGAAACACCCTGTATGTGACGTCGTGGGAGATGGCCTGTTAGATGGTCTGCAATTACTCTGTAATGGAGCTCTGAAATCTGCGCAGATTCCAACGTGTGACACTCCCGTTCGCCAATCATACCAAGGATCAGTTTGACTCACTTTTACGGCAGCTCGAACAAAGAGATCAAACGTCAAGATGGCAAACCTGATACGAATAAGACTGTCTTCGGCACAGGGAACCATCTGAGATGACTGAGTTCTAAACTGTCGGTGCAGCTAAGACTTCACCACTGGCTCCCCTGTCAAGACCAGTCCAAAGTGCAGTTAAGTTACAACAAGAGTCAAGATCGGAAACCCCTACAGACTGAAGCCTGGTTCAGAAACCCCTGTTTCTCCACTCGTCCCCATCCATCAAAACTTACTAAACTCCAAAAGTCCACCAACGCAACTGCTCCCATATATGTTTCGTGCCACTCACACGTCATCGAGCGCCACGTCTCTCCTCCAACGTGTCTGCTCTACCTCCTGGCCAATCCTGGCCTGAATTAACAACATTCTTTTCTCTGCACAATGACCGTCCAGTCACTGACTCGTAAATTTCCGTGCATTGAGGAGAAAACGTTCTGCTTTAGAACTGTGTTTCCCACACCCACTTTGGGTAGCACATTTTGAGAGCTTTCGTTCATGCTTCAAGGTGAACAATACATTTATCAGAGAGATCATTTTCTTGACGAGCCAAACGTTGCAGCATATCCGACCAGGGACGTCTCCCAAACAAAGGGAAGTGCATTTGTATCCCAACAAAGAGCAACACAGAGCCACCGCAAATGTTTCATTTAGTCCCGAAGGCCTAAGGCTTTCCAAAAAACCTTTTGGCTATATCTAGAGCGTCCAGAACAAGCCGAACATTGAACCTTATGGATTTTTATGGGCATCAGCTCTTTACACAACGGGGGTTTATGACACTGTCAAAACTCCTTGGTCAGGCGACCAACTTTCTGTCCTGCACACCTATCCGAGCCGTGGCCAGAAACTTTTAACAGGTAGATCCAGGTAGGGAATTTTTCATCTCTTCGGCCGAAACCATCGTCTACACTGTGTCCGCGGTAAGTGCTTTGAAATGTTTGTAACAGCAGCACATGGTTTCCAGAGCCCCAAATGTCCACTGCAAGAATTGCTGTTACGTGAGCAAACGCCCTACCTGTTCTCAACTCCAGAAAATAGTGTTTGAGAAGACCTACCATAAAAATGCTGCATTCATTACCAATGTACATGCTCCAATCAGTGCCTGCTCATGTTTATAACTTCGTGTCAGTTCACAAAAAATGTCTAGTGTGATATAGTCTAGAATATGAAAATAAGTGAAAGAGTGACTTGTCCTCTCATAGTTTGAAACACGTAATGCGAATCTATTGATATGTTAGTTTCACGAACGTGTCCAGGGAAAGAAGACGTTTTCACCTTGAACTTCTAGAATGTTGACGAAACAGGGTAAGTATACCATTTTCCATTAAAACAAAATTATTAAGAGAACATGGGTTTAACAATCTCGATATTCTAGATGGAATGCAGGAACAAATTATGCTACCAGAAAAGAAGATACAACACTCTCCAAAATACGTATACATGAGTGAAATATAGTTCCTATTTTCAGAAAGCAGTTTAAAAATGAACTTTAGCAGTACAAAAGTGTGCAGAAAGTAACCGTAGACTATGGGACAGCCGTGAAAGTAAAGCATGAAATGTATCGGACGATGCGACACAGAAGGATACCGAATATTTAATGGTTTTTATAATTTTAAAAAGGAGGACAATATCTGTGCAATCAAGGAAGAAAAGGATATGAGGAAGATTTACAAATGAGATGTGTTAGAAGATTACATCTTACAGGAGAAGAGGAACTGCGGTTTTGAGAAAGTGTTACTCTGGTTTTACGTCGGGTATATAAAAATTCTTAAATCAAAAGAGCGGATTCAATGAGGACAAGGAAATTTACTGACACGAAGGATATCATTGTAATCTGTTCCAAGACAAACTTGTATTTCTGACAGACCCGCATTCGAACCTCAGTTTCCTGATAATCACGAATCAGACACCAAACCTTTAGTTAGTCTTCGGATTATCAATATTTAAATATGCACAATCTTTTCTAGTAATCAAATTTCTTATAATAAATTGGGCATAGTTTTGAATAATATTATTTATCAAGAATTTTACAGTTTCCTCTCTTAAACAGAGTGCTAAAAGGTACATTGTTCGCCGTTAAATTGCTATTTGTCCGCCAGCAAATCATTTCATAGTACCAGTTTAGTTATTTCATTGTTTTCATTTCAATGCTGGTCCGTTTATGTGTAACCTAAATGTGTGTACCTCATTACTGTGTTACATAATAGTCACGATTATATGAAACTGTTTATGGGATTACTTTATAATTAGATAAGCGATTTGAAAATTCTATAATTGTTACCCTCACGTACAATAGAATGTTAATAGGCAAAGTGGAAACTAATTAAGTGTATATTAACTGAGCGGGCTTGCATTGTCCAATATGAAAGGATGACCTACTGGTAAACTTGCCAAGATGGTAATTTGTAGTGCATCGAAGATGGAGGGGTACAAGCTGGGGAGAAAATAAGAGCATAGTTTCTTTGCTAGGAACCCCCTGGGAAATACAAGCCCACTTGGTGTCCAGAAATAGTGTTACATACATCTTTTTATTGCCACTTAATCACATTGAAAAGTGGAGTACTGCTTGGGCTGTAAAAGACAGCCTCTACAAGAAGAGCGTTTGGAACACTTTAGTAAATGTGTTGTAGAAAGGAATATAAACAGAACAATTCTCGAGGAGACTATGTAAGCCACACCCACGTGGCTGGAAGACAGAATCAAGCTGACAATCGATTAAAGGAGTGGTGGGTGTCAAGATGGCGATGCAGAAGTCACTGACAAAACGGGAGAGAAGCTGCTTTTGTTTCGGCATCCTTTGTAGGTGACTCTTTCGTCAATGGTGTAATAGTCGAGTAAATTAGAAGACCGAATCACCTGCCTAATCTGGTGCAGTCTGGCAAAAGTTTATATTATTGACAGAAGATTAATGAAAGTCCATGTGGCAGAAATTTAGCGAGAGAATACGATGAACAAGTCTTTACAGCTCTACCTTTAGAACAACAGTGATAAGAACATTCATTTTAAAATTTACTTTACAGATAACTGGCAGTCCACTGACCCATTTAAATACGAACAGGTAGTGTACTTAAATGGCCGAATCAGGTGATTGCATAAACTGTGCTTTTTGGGAAGGTTAATAATGCCGCATAGATGAGTGTATACGTACGTGCAGTTGAGAAAAGTAGTTAGACAAATTTTTTATTTATAAAAGTTTTGTTTTTTCAAATAACGAAATTGCTCCTTTCAGTGCAATGCGCTTCGGTGGCTATACACCAGCGGCGTTGTTCTCAGTCTGATAACAGCAACGAAATGCTCCAGCTGGTAGCGCCATCAACATGTCTGTCACATTCTTTTGAATGTTCTCTAGAGACTCTAAATGACGTTCTTTAAGACATTTTCCTATTACTTGAAAACAAAAAAAGTCACGAGGAGCCAGATCAAGCGAATAGGGAGGCTGTGAATTAACAGGAATGCCTTTTGATGTCAAAAATTATGTGATGGAAGTGGTCGTGTGAGGTGGCGCGTTGTCTTGATGCAGTATCCACTTGTCTGCAATGTCCAGTCTCACTCGATTCACCCTTTTAATGATTCTTTCTAGCGCATCACTATAAAACAATTGGTTGGCACTTTGTTCTGGAGAAACCGTCTCACAAGAACACGCACACGTTCGACGTATTTGTCGATCTTCGAAGTTTGGAGATATCCAGAAGCGAGGTTCATCTTCATCGTGCTCTCTGTCCTTATAAAATGACTTATTCTAGCTAAAAACTTGTGCTTTTGATAAGGAATGTTCCCCATATGCTTGTTTCAACTTCTCATGGGTCACACTCGCAAATTTCGCAAGCCGGCCGATGTTGCCGAGCGGTTCTAGGCGCTTCAGACTGGAACCGCGCGACCGATACGGTCGGAGGTTCGAATCTCGCCTCGGACATGGATGTGTGTGATGTCCTTAGGTTAGTTAGGTTTAAATAGTCGTAAGTTCTAGGAGACTGATGACCTCAGGTGTTAACTCCCATAGTGCTCAGAGGCATTTGAACCATTTGAATTCCCCAAGTTTAACCCAAAACTTGATGGGATAAGGTTGCTCTAAATTCCCCAGTTCCATTTTCGTAACACACAACAAAAACATAGCTACATTGACTGCGCTCTCAAAACTCAGATGATGGTTGTATGGAACTGAAACTCCGACTGAGCATCTGTAACGGATGAACACACCGATCTGCACAACTAGAATAACACAGTGTTGCCAGATCACTTGCAGTCTTGTCAGTTTCATTACTTTACTCACACGATTTGACTTCAATGACATTTCGCAAATATTATGTCAATTACATAGACCACCCTAAATACAGGGAGACATGGCCGCCATTGCCATTTCCACCAGTCCCCTAAAAGTCATGTAAAGTAATGTTTGTGGCATTGACAAGCATGTACGAAATATGGCCTCCATTCGAGCTTTGAAGTAGCACAGTCGGATACCCAAGGCTTACCAGAGATCGTAACAGGACGTGTACCACCTAACTAATTGAAATAATATCACCTGCTATATTTTCTGGGCACATGAAAACTACTTCCTAATAGATCGCGGATAGTAAGATAGAGTATGGGGTCTGATGACAGTGTCGATACTAGTTGTATCGGTTGTAGAAAATGATTGTTCTTGAAATTTAAAACCCCTTTGTCCTCTTCCGTTGGTAATTATTTCTAAATTAATGCTTATTTTACTTGATCCTTCACTTGCTAATTACCCAGTGGCAATAACCCACATCGTCTTTATTATATACTCACAGATCAGACACTCATCATTTTACCTTTTTGGGTTCGAACTGGATGGAGGTCTGATTTTAGTGCTACTTAATAATGGCCACATCGCGAAATCGGTTAATACGTCAGAGATGAGAAATGAAATAGAGGAAGATTCACGTAAAAAATTTGATATTGTTTATGGTGGAAAAATGCCTTTATCCTTTGCAATACTTTACTGCAGCTGTAAAACATGCAAAAGGAAATCAATCACTTAAAAATCTAACTGTGATATAGTCTACTAAAAGTTCATGATGCAGTCAGATTTATTCTGTAAGTCATTTCATAAATTAATGAACGTATTAAGGAAGAAACGACAAGAATAGAGGTTTTGAATAACTTAATAGTGTAATTTCATATGGTAAGTACGAGTTAACGAGTCGATATAAATTCAGTGTTGAGATTACGTATGTGTATAGTGTACGTTGCTACTATGCATGTAGTTCCAGTACTGCTGACCTGAAATTAATTGTAACAAGCTCAACAGTATTTTAATATTATTTAACTTTACAGTTCGGCATGGTATGCGATAATTGTCAGTAATTGAAGTAAGTGCAGCTCGCTGTAGGAGAGCGAGCTACGATGTCTCTTAAAAGAAAATAAATAAAATAAAAATAAGCCAGACAACCTGACTTTGAGAAATTTAAGGCCTCTTTAAACCTTACCTCCATTTAAACTCGTGTGAAAATTTCGTTGGGCAAGGGCCGGACTCGAGGCATATATACAGATAGTGGGTCAGGAGTGATGCGTTGGCTTTTCTCGATGCCAGACGTGGGCGCCGCGTTAACAAGCGGATCGAGAGACCGTGCTGAGCTCTGTTGTAATAAATCTCTCGCAGAGGGCGCGTACGAATATTCTGCTGACCCTCATTTCTGTCCGAGGCCGGAGAGATAGCACCGGCCACCGCCGTACACTCGCACACAACTGCGCCTCTTTGCGAGCAGATCTGTTTTTGTAATACGTCATTGCACCCGGCTGCCCCGCGGGGCTATCGGTTATTCAAGCGAACGCAATCGATGGGAACTCCTGAATTACGGGTCGCACCGAGGGCTCGGCTGATGAATGTGGCGTCGCTGGCGGCCGGTATAGCCCGGATCGGCTCACACCAGCTCGCGACAAGTGAGCGCCTATTCTCCGATTAGCCAATCCGTTTCCGTCGTCTCTCCACTCTACCGCTGCGAGGGAAGTCCGCCAGCGACGGGCAGTGCTTTGCGTGTCGTAGTGTGAGGCTGAGGGAACGAGAGTTTGAGTGGAAGAGGGTGAGTGAGCAATAGAGAGAGCTAGAGAGAGAGAGAGAGAGAGAGAGAGAGAGAGAGAGAGAGAGAGAGAAAGGGAGGGGGACGGTGGACACACAAGCGTCGTCGCCGGAGCCGCCTTTTCTGGTGATTGCGTCTATTGACTCCAATTGAATAGAAAGCTTCGTACGCTGAATCAGTTGTCTGAGAATTCCCAGATAACGATTCGTCCACAGTCTTTCGCAACTGGCTTCCGTACTTTTCTACACAGTTGTGGTTAGCAATGATAGAGCATACGTTGCAATCTATAGTAAATGAAGGAAACACTGACGCGAACGACTTGTTAGTTTTCTACCTATGCTTTCCGTACTTCGGCATGTAACGAATCAAAAAATCTGAAACAGACAGAGAAGCGAAAGACAACTGGTTGTTAGTCCAAAGAAGGAACTTATTTGGATAAATATTGCTAGCAGCGAAGAATATGTAGCAGCTGTGTAGAAGTTCTAATGCGATTGTTTCGTTCTATCTTCATTTATTCTGACTTAGAACTCTTTTCCGCGCGATGCCATTACCAAGTGCTTAAAGAATCAAAATTGCTGTCTGCTCTTCGATTTTTGAAGTAAAGTATGTTCTGAAGTAAGGTGTCTTGTGCTACTTAAGCTCGTAAATGCACACAGGCGAAAATACAAACCGAGTGTAGTGAACGCTTTTATGGTTTCTGTGCAATAACATGTAAATATGACAACGATAATTATTACAAAAATTATATAATTTCGTCCTATTTAACTTTTTCCCCTGTGACCCAACAGGGCACCACATACGTCTGACGCTTTTCTTCCTGTTCAACCATCTGAGAAATGACCTCAGTTCAAGTTAGCCTCCATAATGTTCTATACCAAACTAAATTATTTACTACAGGACACTTTGTACTAATGTCACCTGCAGTTACATGGTATACAACTGTGTGGTGCTTAGGTTTGTACTTACGATTTTCTATTAACTGTCTTGTATTACTGTCTGATTCTCCTGTTTTGTGATTTTTAGCGATCGGCTACAATAACACGACGGATTTCCCGATCGACGGCTGTTGGTTTCTCTACTGTCGACGAGAAGATTGTTTAAAACTACAATTATTACTAGTTATACCATTAAACATTATTTTATAAATGTTCACTATCTAAACATGTGCGGTTGTCAAACAGTGACACAGAGACGTAAATACTCTTGTTTGTACAAAGGTTCACAGCTTCCAGAAGTTTCGAAAAATAAAAGATTACAAGGACAATGTTTTCTTTTCTAAGTACTTATGTTGTCTAACTAAACGGGACAGTTCAGTAAGTTTACTTCAAGATCACATGTCATTCACATCCGCTGAACACCAATTTTGTCTTACCTTACTACTGTGATTATTTCAGTCGTAAATACATTTGAAACATGCATGTACAATGAGACATCGGCGTTGAAATTTAGCTGGACAAGGTACAAAAATACTTGTACAGTGAATCAGTGGCTAAGTGGATGAGTGGATGAGTGAGTACGAAACTCGACCTTCTGTTAATTTTCCGATCGTTACTGTCACTTTTCGTGGCAGTGATTTGTGCATGTGAAAAGTACAAAGTAAGATAGTGAGTCGAATGTCGATTTCCACGTTAAACCGTACGTCCGCCTGTTAATATCTAGATGATTTAGTTCAGATGGGAGCAAGGAAATGGAAATGCTATCATGTGGACACAGAATAGTTTCGACTCTTGGGCATATCTGCCTTACTACTGAGGATGTATGGTTATTCACAATGCAAGGTGCGAGCGAGACATGTTCAGAAAGTAAGTGTACTATGACCATAACAGGCTCTGATTCTTTGTTCATTTTTGTTTATTTTTTTTTTTGGGGGGGGGGGGAAATTGGTAACACTGAGTGGTAGAGAAGGAACTCTTGACCAGAGCGAGCTGCGCAGCAACACGTTAATAAGTGTATACTCACGTTGTGATGTACAGCTGCATGTCGGTAAGAAATCCTGACAAGTGCGAGCCACGTCGTGCGATAAGCTTCCTACCTGCGGAAGGATTAATACCTACCGAAACGTGTTCGCGAATCAAAACGGTTCTGGGGGAAGGCGTTACAGACATAACGAATGTGTTTTTATAGAGATCTTAGTGGAGGCAGAACAAATGTCCATGACGAATAAATGCGTAGAAGTCCTTCCATTTTGACATGAGTTGAAACAAAATACTGACGAAACTGTTCATGAAGATCGCCGGTTGACAGCGGCTGAATATTCTGCGAAGTTTCCACAACTCTCCAGAACTCTCTTATACAAAACACAGTAGCACTTAGATACCGGAAAATGTGAGCAAGACGCGTCCAGAAACAGCTGACAGAGCAAAACCAAGAAATATGGGATCAATAGCTCCCGCGAGGCTCTTGAGCGACGTGAATTGGAAGGTGAGGATTTTCCGAGTTATGATGTAATTTGAGATGTAACATGGGTGTCTCATTGCACGCCCGAGACAAAAAGAGAGTTGTCACAGTGACATCACAGCGATTTCCCAGATGCCAAAAAATTCAAAGCCACAATTTCTGGCAAAAAATTCATGGCTTCATTGTTTTGGAACCGAAGTGACATTACTTCGTTCGAGTTTCTGCCTCAGAAGACCATCGATGTACAACGAAATAGTGAGACTTGAAAAAAAAAAAAAAGAAAGAAAAAGAAATCAAAAGAGCATTCAAAACAAAAATAGAGGAATGACGGAGAGAGGAGTGTACTTGCAGGACAACGTTCGTCCTCACACAGCCTTCTGGCAGTTATTTCTTTGGAATATTTTGAATAAACCCCCGTATTGTCCCTAGTGGGCACCTTCATATTATCAGCTTTCCAGCTGTCTGAAGGCACACATGAATAGATTTAAGTTTTGAACCTACGAGCAGGTGTAGATGGGAGAAGGAGACGGCGGTAAAGTTCTTCATGGAGATCACGAAGAACCTTGTGCGACGTGGAATGAAAGGGATTGTGATTGTGTGGAAATGTAGTTAGCAAATGTCAACAATATACTGCTATTTATTCTAAAAAAAGTACAAGAATTTTGTACACATACTTTCGGAGCGTGCTTGATATGTAGTGCGAGTATTAAATACAGATCAGTATTCATGTGTCCATAAACTACCAGTTTGGAAGGTTACGTTATTTAGCTGCCGCTGTATTCATTGTCTTTATATGTTCTCCTACCTAGGAAAATGAAAATCTATGAGAAAAATCCATGAACCATGGACCTTACCGTTGTCGGGGAGGGGGGGGGGGGGGAGGCTGGCGCTCACGTGCCTCAGCGATACATATACATAGCCGTACCGTAGTCGCAACCACAACGGAAGGGTGTCTGTTTGTTGAGAGGATACACAAACATATGGTTCCTGAAGAGGGGTAGCAGCTTTTTCCGTAGTTGCAGGGGCAACAGTCTCTATGATTGACTGATCTGGCGTGTAACATCAACCAAAACAGCCTTGCTGTGCTGCTACTGCGAACGACTGAAAGCAAAAAGAAGCTCCAGCAGTAATTTTTCCCGAGGGCATGCAGCTTTTTTATGTGGTTAAATGATGATGGCGTCCTCTTGGGTAAAATAGATCCCCATCCGGATCTCCGAAAGGGGATTACTCAGGAAGACGTCATTATCGGGAGAAACAAAATTGGTGATCTACGGATCCCTTAATAGGGATGGTGGGTTAGAAACTTTCAAAGGGATATGGATAGGTTACAGCTAGGTATTTCGGGAATTAGGGAGGTTCGGTGACAGGAGGAACAAGACTTTTCTGAATACAAGGTTATAAATACAAAATCAAGTAGGGGTAATGGAAGAGTAGGTTTAATAATGAATAAAAAAATGGAGCGCGGGTAAGCTAATACAAAAAGCATAGTGAACGCATTATTGTAGCCAAGATAGAAACGAAGCCCATGCCTACTACAGTAGTGCAACGTTACATACCAACTAGCGACGCAGATGATCAAGATTTTGAAGAAAAGTATGATGTGATATAATAAATTATTCAGATAGTTAAGGGCCACGAAAATTTAATGGTGATGGGAAATTGGAACTCGTTAGCATGAAAAGGAAGAGAAGAAAAATTAGTAGGTGAATATGATCTGGGAGTAAGGAATGAAAGAGGAAGCAGCCTGGTGAAATTCTGCATAGAGCTTAAACTAAACATAGATAACACTTGGATTAAGAATCATGAAAGAAATTTGTGTACGTGGAAGAGGCATGAAGACACTGGAAAATTTCAGGTAGTTTATAAAATGGTGAGACAGAGATTTAGGAACCATGTTTTAAATTGTAAGACATTTTCAGGGGCAGATGTGGACACTGATCACAATCTATTGGTTATGAATTGTATATTAAAACTGAAGAAAGTGCAAAAAGGTGGGAATTAAAGGAGGTAGGACCTGGATAAACTGAAAGAGCCAGATGTTGTATAGAGTTTCTGAGAGAGCATTACGAAACGATTGACAAGAACAGCCGAAAGAAATACAGTAGAAAAAGATTGGGTAGCTTTGAGAGTAATAGTGAATGCAGCAAAGGATCTAGCTGATAAAAGGCGAAGGCTAGTAGAAATCCTTTGGTAACACAAGAGATAATTAATTTAAGTGATGAAAAGAGAAAATTATAAAAATGCAGTAAATGAAGCAAGCGAAAAGGAGTACAAAGGACTCAAAAATGAGATCGATAGGAAGTGCAAAGTGGCTAAGCAGGGATGGCTAGAGGACAAATACCAGGATGCAGAGGCATATATCACTAGAGGTATGATAGATACTACCTGTAGAAGAATTAAAGAGACATTAGGAGGAAAGAGAACTACCTGTATGAACATCAAAAGGTCACATAGAAAACCAGTTCTAAGCAAAAAAAGGAAACCATAAAGGTAAAGGAATATATAGAGTTCACACACAATGGGGATGTGCTTGAGGGCAATGTTATGTAAATTGAAGAGGACGTAGATGAAGATGAAATGGGGGATAGGATATTACGTGAAGAGTTTGACACGGCACTGAAAGACCTAAGTCGAAACAAGGCCCCGGGAGTAAACAACATTCCATTAGAACTATTGACAGACTTGGGAGAGCCAGGCCTAAAAGAACTATACCATCTGGTGAGAAAGATGTATGAGACAGATGAAATGCCCCCAGACTTCAAGAAGAAAATAATTATTCCAATCCCAAAGAAAGTAGGTGCTGACACGTGCTAAAATTACCGAACTATTAGTTTAATAAGTGACAGCTGCAAAATACTAATACGAATTCCTTACAGATGAATGGAAAAGCTGCTAGAATTCGACCTCGATGAAGATCCGTTTGGATTTCGTAGAAATGCTGGAACACGTGAGACAATACTGACCCTACGAATTAGCTCAGAAGAAAGTATAAGGAAAGGCAAAGGAACGTATGACGCATTTGTAGACTTAGAGAAAGCTTTTGACAATGTTGACTGGAATACTCTCTTTGATATTTTGATATTTACAATTTGTACAGAAACCGGATAGCAGTTATAAGAGTCGAGTGATAAGGGGAGCAGTGATTGCGAAGGGAGTGACACAGGGTTGCATCCCATCCCCGTTGTTAATCAATCTGTATATTGAGCTGGCAATAAAGGAAACAAAAAAAAAATTCGGAGTTGGAATTAAAATTTATGGAGAAGAAATAAAAACTTTAAGGTCCGCCGATGACATTGTAATTCTGTCAGAGACAGCAAAGGACTTGGAAGAGCAGTTGAACGGAATGGACAGTGTCTTGAAAGGGGGATACAAGATGAACGTCAACAAGAGTAAAACGAGGATAAGTCAGATTAAATCACGTGATGCTGAACGAATTAAGTTACGAAATAAGACACTTAAAGTAATAGATGAGTTTTGCTATTTGAGGAGCAAAATAACTAATGATGGTCGAAGTAGAGAGGATAAAAATGTAAGCTAGAATGCGTTTCTGAAGAAGAGAAATTTGTTAACATCGAGTATACATTCAAGAGTGAGAAAGTAATTTGTATGGAGTATAGCCAAGTATGGAAGTGAAACATGGATGATAACTAGTTTAGAAAAGAAGAGAATAGAATCTTTCGAAATGTAGTGCTACAGGAGAATGCTGAAGATAATCAACTAATGAGGAGGTAATAAATATAATTGGGGAGAAGAGAATTTTGTGGCACAACTTGACTCGAAGAAGGTATCAGTTGGTAGAACATGTTCTGAGGCATCAAGCGATCACCAATTTAGTGTTGGAGTCAGCGTAGAGGGTAAATATCGTAGAAGGAGACCAACAGATGAATACACTAAGTAGATTCAGAAGGGTGTAAGGTGCAGTAGTTACTTGGTGAAGAAGAAGCTTGCATAGGATAGAGTAGCATGGAGAACTGCATGAAACCAATCTCCGCACTGACGACCACAACAACAACAACAACAACAACAACAACAAACAGTAAAAGAGTGCCAGGAGTGCCAGGAAGTTTCATGTCTTCGCGCACTCCACTGCAGAGTGAAAATCTCATTCTGGAAACATCCCCCAGGCTGTGGCTAAGCCATGTATCCGCAATATCCTTTCTTTCAGGAGTTCTAGTTCTGCAAGGTTTACAGGAGAGCTTCTGTGAAGTTTGGAATGTAGGAGACGAGATACTGGCAGAAGTAAAGCTGTGAGTACCGGGCGTGAGTCGCTCTTAGGTTGCTCAGATGGTAGAGCACTTGCCCGCCAAAGGCAAAGGTCCAGAGTTCGAGTCTCGGTCGGGCACACAGTTTTATCACCAAGCAAATCGGAGCACGGCTACTGGAATACATGATAGGGATACACAGGGCGTGTGCGCTGTTGCAACCTGCAATGTTGACGTCAGCGATGACCCAGCCACTAATCGGAAGCACAGTGGTGCCATACCCAATATATTGAAATCACTGACTTTTTGAGTGAATCGAGTGTTATTAAATGGATGTCATTGTCTCCAGTGGTTGTTATGCAATCGGATAGTAATACAATAATGAGTTATTTTATCTATTTAAATACAAGGCGTAACATTCATCCACGTCTGGGGGTCAGCTACCTGCCCTTGCGCCAAGATTTCATCGTCTGCAGGCCATTTGGTATTCCGCTCTAGTTTTGTAGACTGGCCACTTCTCTGCAGCAGCAGTATCCGTAATAGACGATTAAATGCAAGGTTGCCCTACATTTTATCAGTATAACGATTTGTTCAGAGAGGATGGTTTGAATTACTTTAAGACAAAAGCGAATGTTCGCTGTGCAATCTGGAGTTATGCTAATCACTACAAACCCCGAGAAATTTACGCATTAAGATTTACCTAATTTCTAAGCTTAATGAGAGAAAAAATTGGGTAAACGCTTATAAATGTGCTCGTTAGTTTTCAGTTGCTAAAGCGTATGTGCGATAAATACATATTGCTGATTCTTCTTATAAAATGGATTTCGAAACTTTGCTGTTCCATCTCTGTACCTCCGAAACTCCGGAAATAACTGAGGGGGTAGTTATGAGCTTATTCATGGAACTCGGACTAGAAACGAAGCTTTCTGTAAACTAATAAAGAAACTACTTGCAGAGAAAATATTAACTATGAATTCAAATACTTATGTAAATGCGACAATGCGCGTATGTGTAAAAGCTTACTATTGCGCGTTATAAAATGGAAAGATTTAAGAAATAGGAAGCAGGTTCAGAGAACTGCCTCTGTCGGTGTAAAAAGGCCGTAGCCAAAAGGCCGGGTGCAGGGCATCCGGACCCACCCTATCCGTTAAACAAGACGTAGATGCCGTGTAGCGAAACTGAAAGATGCATGGGACAACAAAAAAGTTTCCGTTCGTAGGCATTGTTGCAGGGTATGTGCTACGTAGCGCGTGTCTGATGTGGTTGTATATGTACCGAAACATGGGCAAGGGTTTACTGAAGCATTCGCAACTTCTTGGATTCGGTTCAGTTTCACCAGAGGACCCAGTCCATTCCATGTAAACACAGCCCACTCCATTATGGAGCTAGCATTAGCTTCCACAGTGCCTTATTGACAACTTAGGTCCATGGTTTCGTGTGCTCTGAGCCACACGCGAAACCTACCGTCAGTTCTTACCAACTGGAATCGGTACTTGTCTGACCAGGCTACTGTTTTCCAGTCATCTTGGTGTTCTTTCAGCTTCTATAGTAAGGCGAGAAGCTGTCAGCTTTATACAAAATAAAAATTTCAACAAAAATTACTCAAAAACATCTACTGTTTAGAAAAAATGTATGTTAACATAACAGCTCAGTCTGCACCACAAATACAATAAGCAGAAATATTTTACAATTACATCATCAAAGATGAGATATGGAAGTAAGCAGTAGACACACTGTTAAGAAAACATGAACCATGCCGACGTTATTACCAAACATAACCAACGTGGTATTATTCTTTTCTTGGCTGCGGAAGAACAAAGACTAGCAGACGTCCATCGGAGAATGAACTACTGTATGGGTCAGCGTGTCTGTCGAAAACCACCTTGTAGATGTAGATGTAGATGTGAAATGATCCGGAAAGGGGTGCTTCATGGTAACGCACCTCCCCATATCGCAAATTTCGTAAAGCAGAAGTTACACCAAATCACGTAGTAGACACCCGAGCACCCGCTCTATAGCACTGATCACTCCCCATACCATTATCACTCCCTCCTTCCTTTTAAAAGATCCTCGCCAGTTGACGACGCCTGCCGGACGAGAATGGGCAGCAGACAGTTACTGATTACTTCACATTGCAGCACCTGTTGTTTTACCAATGCAATAGCTTAAACCTGGTGCGTCAGTGGGATGATAGCCATGGCCATCTATATGTTTAAGCTATATGTATAGATAACACTATCGGCTGCCATCTATCCTCACTTTTGGCACGTTCAGCCATTGTAAGTTGTTATTCTTACTTGAGTTCAGTGTCTGCCTTGTTAGTCAGTTCATTTCTTACTTGCATTGAATTTAATGTAAGTGCTCCTGTTTATTGTTTTTAGCTATGCGCTTTTCTGATAGTTTCTGATCGTGGATAAGTTTGTAACAGGAAGAAGAGGGAAACCGTTTTTGAATCGCGTTATGATGACTTAAATACACTCCTGGAAATGGAAAAAAGAACACATTGACACCGGTGTGTCAGACCCACCATACTTGCTCCGGACACTGCGAGAGGGCTGTACAAGCAATGATCACACGCACGGCACAGCGGACACACCAGGAACCGCGGTGTTGGCCGTCGAATGGCACTAGCTGCGCAGCATTTGTGCACCGCCGCCGTCAGTGTCAGCCAGTTTGCCGTGGCATACGGAGCTCCATCGCAGTCTTTAACACTGGTAGCATGCCGCGACAGCATGGACGTGAACCGTATGTGCAGTTGACGAACTTTGAGCGAGGGCGTATAGTGGGCATGCGGGAGGCCGGGTGGACGTACCGTCGAATTGCTCAACACGTGGGGCGTGAGGTCTCCACAGTACATCGATGTTGTCGCCAGTTGTCGGCGGAAGGTGCACGTGCCCGTCGACCTGGGACCGGACCGCAGCGACGCACGGATGCACGCCAAGACCGTAGGATTCTACGCAGTGCCGTAGGGGACCGCACCGCCACTTCCCAGCTAATTGCTCCTGGGGTGTCGGCGAGGACCATTTGCAACCGTCTCCATGAAGCAGGGCTACGGTCCCGCACACCGTTAGGCCGTCTTCCGCTCACGCCCCAACATCTCCGGATCTGTCCCCCATTGAGCATGTTTGGGACTGGATGAAGCGTCGTCTCACGCGGTCTGCACGTCCAGCACGAACGCTGGTCCAAATGAGGCGCCAGGTGGAAATGGCATGGCAAGCCGTTCCACAGGACTACATCCAGCATCTCTACGATCGTCTCCATGGGAGAATAGCAGCCTGCATTGCTGCGAAAGGTGGATATACACTGTACTAGTGCCGACATTGTGCATGCTCTGTTGCCTGTGTCTATGTGCCTGTGGTTCTGTCAGTGTGATCATGTGATGTATCTGACCCCAGGAATGTGTCAATAAAGTTTCCCCTTCCTGGGACAATGAATTCACGGTGTTCTTATTTCAATTTCCAGGAGTGTATATGTACGTCCTACTATAACAGCCCAATTACCTATCCATAGCAACTATATATAACGCTATAGTCGGCATTTGGAGACGTGAAGAATTTTGGGATTGCCATATTTCAGTATTTCACAACGCAGCGGAGCGGTAAACATCATTATAAATAAAATTGTATTAAAATAAATGCATAAAAGTACGTTTGGATTTGCCACTGATGCCCAAAAATAGCGTTGTTGAGCAAAAACATTACCCAAACGGAGATATTTGTATTTCTCTAAAAAAACTACTAAAAATTCTAACATTGTTTATCCAAATGGCAAACTATCGCCCAATATGGTCAATCGGGCGGTAATCACTAGTGAAAACCGGTTCCGATGCGGAACGAAGGGCAGAAGGGGTAAGTGATGACAGCGCATTCTATAGTTGGTTCGTTTCTGAAAGATTTTTCTGCGGCGTTTGAGCTAGCAGCCGTAAGATTATGGGGCGAGGTGGTCTGAATTCATCATCCTGCTGATTTGAAAATGGGTTTCTGTTTCTGTGGTTGGCCCCTTACTGCAGGCTCCAGCCAATTTCTTTCGCTTTCTTTCCTTAAAGCTTCCAGTTCCCTTAATGGTGCGACCCCTCAGCTTAAATGAAAAGAACTGTATGTAAGGCAAACTGATCATATCTTAGGAGTATTCCGGTACAAAAAGCCATATTTATATTGGAAGGCTGCTGGCGATAGTCATTTTGTATTTCGTATCTATAAGTAAAGTTGGTTCACTTGTGGAACTGCGATATATCACGACTTCAAATTTTAATACAAGCACTTTGTTCTACTGTGAAATGTGTCATTCATAATAATGTTGGAACAGTGAGGCTAACCGTCACAACTCTAACGTACTTGTAAATAAACCTCTTACAATCGACAACGTATACCGTGATAAGAGTTTACTGGCATCAGAGGCAGCATATTTGATAAATACAAATTCCTATGTAAAGACGCATACCTTAGAAGTCTTGTTGAAATTAATGCGTAAATCAGAGTTATATCTTAAAAAGCATTAGGTTTATAAGTAGAGAAAAAATACTTTATTTATTTAACTAAGAAGCAAATTAATGAGAACCATAATCTACTATAAAATTAAAAATCCTTTTTTTGTCGCCAACTGTATCAGGTACAGATATGTGTGTTGTGCGTATAAGTATACGCGTGGTGACAGATATTGTAGTGACGTAACGCTAGCAGCACTACTATGCACGATATGCCATTTATTCTTGTGGCCAATATCGGGGCATTAGATTTCGTCTTACAGAAGCAGCAAATTGTTCTTGGGCTACATCATGCATATGCATAAATGATCGGGTAGCCATTGTTCGTTAGATCCATCCATACTTCTCCCAAACTATCCACTAACTGAAACTTCCTGGCAGATTAAAACTGTGTGCCCGACCGAGACTCGAACTCGGGACCTTTGCCTTTCGCGGGCACACAGTTTTAATCTACCAGGAAGTTTCATATCAGCGCACACTCCGCTGCAGAGTGAAAATCTCATTCTGTATCCAGTAACTGTCCTTAACAACTGAGTTATTTATTTCAGAAACCCGCTAAGCGCACTTTGTGAAATGTTCTGGAAAAACAAACAAAACATTGTATTGTTGGTAAGACATCGTTGGAGCCGGCCGTGGTAGCCGAGCGGTTCTAGGTGCTACAGTCAGTTTGGAACCACGCGACCGCTACGGTCGCAGGTTCGAATCCTGCCTCGGGCAAGGATGTGTGGGATGTCCTTGGGTTAGTTAGGTTTACGTAGTTCTACGTTCTAGGGGACTGATGACCTCAGAAATTAAGTCTCATAGTGCTCAGAGCCATTTGAACATTGTTGGCTCGAAAATATTTGGAGAAGTAATTAACATGCTTTCGAAGTAGATGTTACCTTTAACTAAATCACAATCATTATTCCTTGATATTTTAGAGAATGTATCTAATTACTTTAGTTAACGGGCTCCTCCCGTAAAAACTCTTTCTCTTATAAAAAAAATTGTTTGATTGTCAAGTTTCAGTTGCAGTAGGAACAAAGTGACCTTGGCCATTGTTTTAATCATGTGATACATTTCCTTTACTTCTGAGATAAAACATGTATCTTGACTACTTTTAGTATCTAATCAATAAAAATAATTCTAAGTCTTATTCTTTGGTTCATTATCAATTGATAAACTGAATTTAGATGGAGAGTAGCACATAATTTCATCGGGAACATATTTCATTACCACCATTTTGTCTTTGCGTCTCGTAAAACATTTCGTTTGCAATTGCCTTCTTTAATAGTACCATGTTTTCTTTTTGCCCGGTTTCATTCTCACAGCTACCACTAGCCACTGTAAACAAACTGTGAAACAGTATAAAACTATAACTGCTTTCGTTATTATAATAGCACTTGCTTAATCTGCGCACAACATCTCAGCGATGACTGCAAAAGTGGCAGGTAGTGCAAATGGGAAAGCAGAAACAACCAAAGTCGCTAACAGTGCAGCGTTGGCAACAGACGTAAAACTATGCTACACAAGCAGGCTACGTGGTATCATGTGCCAGATTTTGGCACTAAACTCAATATTTGATTTGTATAATAACCCACAAGAAGCAATGACAGATGACGGGCTTATGCCCTAAAATGTGTGTCATCGATTCTGTAAAAACACCATTGTGTGAAAAAAATGTCAGTTGGCTGATTTCTAAAATAAACGATTCGGTTATCAATTATCTACCGAGTACGAGGTTTGCGAACAATTAAGTAAGCAGCAGTTTGTATCAACCAGTTAGGATTTACCTCACAGACAGTGCGTTTGCTAACCCCAGTTTAGTCAGAAAATTTTGTTTCAAGTACTGTGTACGCTGAAGTATGTGATCAGTGCCGTTAATTATGGTTCTCATTGCATACACCTGCTTCCGAAAGCCGTCTAAAATACTGCATTCCGTTTTGGCACGAGGGTCTTTAATTTGGTGCCAGGAACGAGGAATTCAATGTTACGCCTAACTGTAACCCGTTACAGCGGTTAAATCTGTTAGCTGGGCGGTCGTACTGCAGAAGCAGTGTTGCGGACGAGAAAGAGTATCTGATCGGTTGTTTCATACACGAAGTTCCGCCGCACGATGCGGTACTTGAATCAGATTTAAACGAGCGCGACGCAACAGCAGCCGCGCAGTTCCGTCCGCCGTGATTGGTTTACATCATAGATATGAAAACGTGACCGAAATTCCGGCGGGGTCCCGCAGGCTTGCATTCCGGGGCCGTTCCCAACCCCCTGCCCCTCCGCCGTACACCACCACCACCACCACCACCACCACCACCACCAACATCCCCGCCTCTCTCCGCTGACGGACGACTTTCATTTCGCCATGGCGAGCAGCCCCATGGCTGCCAGAAGGGCCTCGTAGAGTGGAATTTTGTTGCGCGCGGAAGAAATGAACATCACTCGTATATGAACAGCTGGTCCACGTATCGCTTTAGGGAGCAACATTTATGATAACAGTGAACAGGTAAACCCGTAATACAGTGTAGTGTGCCGCCAAAGAAGGTAGATATTTTAAATAATTTAGTAGCACGTCCCCCAATTAAACTGCAGCTTGATATTTTGTTATTAAGTAACATAAGACTCTACTCAAAAGAGTGAGATGTGGAAATTAACGACTAAAAAAACGTAAACATGGTCCGTAGTAGGCTGTAATGCGATGTTTATTTAATCGCGCGATTAGCTAATTTCGAATATGTATCTGGAGGCTGTGGATCTTCACAAACACAAAATTTTAATTACGACTAAGCTATTAAGTAATATAACGCCCCACAGAAAAAGGGTGAGGGATGCAAATTATGCAATTTTATTCGTTAGGTACCAATGTACATGCGAATGATCGTAACTTTTGTATATCTGCTTTCTGCTCGTATTTAATAATTTTTGTTTGTTGCTTTGAGATGCCATGAGACTAGACATATTTTTACCTGCGACTTTCATTTATTGTGGCAGTAGGAAAGTAATACTAACCAGTATAGTATGCTGTTCTCTTGCTGTGAAACTTTAAATATGACCCAGCGGGATATTTGTCGCACATCGCTCATTTTTTTCTCTCACCTAAATTGCTGTAGTCACTGTCTACTACGGTGGACTTCGTGCTGGATGTCTTGTTCGAGAAAATCTTGTTCCGAATGTTGAAGCACCCGAACGAGCAGCACAAGCCTCCTATATGTATCGCGACTGTTAGGTTCGTGATTTCCCTACGTAATCAATGCGACTTAAAGTGAAACATGAGCTCACAGTATGGAAATGGTTCCACCTTCGGTTTAGATTAAACGCCATAGTGTTTCACGGTCGCTTATCGCTGCTAGCTGATTCCTCTCTCGCTCGTCATAAGTTAGTAGGACGTTTTCAAATTTCGTAATACTTCCTGGAATGATACCAGTCCTAGCTTCTGAAACCCGATGATCAATAGCAATCAACTCTTTTCCTCTGCATTTGGTGAACATAATTATTGTCCTTAGTAAATGTAAATATTCTTCTACGTTTTTCGACTGCCGAGTCGAATATGAGTTCTTATAAATGTATTACTCTCTTATGAATGTGTTACTTCCCTTCCTGTTTACTAACGAAACCGTGACAGACTTTGATTCACTGGTCTAAGATGTACTGGTCAATTAATTGCAACGCAGAACGAAATCTGGTTCTTTGTTATTGCTTAATTCGCAATAAATTACAACGAAATAAGTTTCCTTGTGAGTGCTACACTCTCTTTAAAAACCATTACACTTGCTTGTCAATAAGAAACTAACAACTACTTTGCGTCTATACAAATGAATGAGAAGACAGAATAAACTGAATATAAACTTCTGAACTTTCAAAATCCGACAGCAGTGAACCCATCGTCATTAATAACATCTGCCTAGTAATCTATGGAACTGTCATTTAATAGGCGAACAAAAGAAACATTATCAAGAAACATGTAACACGTGCACAAATGTAATAATAACCAAAGAAACCATAATTAGGTGACAGTGTAGGATTAATTTGAATCACCTGCAGCGACTCCATGCAATTCAAAGTAAAGCTCATGCACAGGTTTTCAAATATCACAACTATTACAATCTTCTGCTAACTGGCTTCAGGTACACTACTGGCCATTAAAGTCGCTACACCAAGAAATGCAGGTTTTCGCCGAGATCGAATGGAGGGTGGAGCCACGGGTCGTAACACATCTGAAAGGTAATCTCAACTGTTCAAAGTTCCGTTAACGAGAACAAGAGGTGACCGAGACGTGTAACCAATGGCACCCAATGCGATCACGCCAGGTGATACGCCAGTACGGCGATGACGAATACATGCTTCCAATGTGCGTTCACCGCGATGTCGCCAAACACGGATGCGACCATCGTGATGCTGTATACAGAACCATGATTCATCCGAAAAAATGACATTTTGGCATTCGTGCACTCAAGTTCGTCGTTGAGTAAACCATCGCAGACACTCCTGTCTGTGATGCAGCGACAAGGGTAACCACAGCCATGGTCTCCGAGCTGATAGTCCATGCTGCTGCAAACGTCGTCGAACTGTTCGTGTAGATGGTTATTGTCTTGCAAAAATGCCCATCTGTTGACTCAGGGATCGAGACGTGGCTGCACGATCCGTTCAGCCATGCGGATAAGATGCCTGACATCTCTACGGTTAATGATACGAGGCCGTTGGGATCTAGCACGGCTTTCCGTATTACCCTCCTGAACCCACCAATTCCATATGCCGCTAACAGTGATTGATTCTCGACTAACGCGAGCAGCAATGTCGCGATACGATAAACCGCAAACGCGACAGACTAATATCCGACCTACAATCCGAACGTGATGTTACGCATTTCTCCTCCTTACACGAGGCATGACAACAACTTTTCACCAGACAAGGCCGGTCAACTGCCGTTTGTGTATGAGAAATCTGATGGAAACTTTCCCCATGTCAGCACGATGTACGTGTAGCCACCAGCTCCAACCTTGTGTGAATGCTCTGAAAAGCTAATCATTTGCATATCACAGCATCTTCTTCCTGTCGGTTAAATTTCGCGTCCGTAGTACGTCATCTTCGTGGTGTAGCAATTTTAATGGCCAGTGGTGTACTTTACCTCAGAACACGTCTCAGGTTAGCCTCATGGTCACCATCTATTGACATTTAAGATATATACGTATAGATTTTACAATAGCAGTATTTTTTCTTCGCATGTTCTGCTACTTGCCTGCTGAAATCATAAATGTGACCCATGTGTGAGAGTATTAGCTTCATTTGCTAATCTGTTGCGTACACAAAGGAACGTAAATAATCACTATGATGATTAGGAATATCTGTGTTCTTGTAGCGGATTGTGTTAAGACGTTTCTGTGTCTAACTGCCCTTGTAAGGAACACTCACACTAGGATTTTGATCAGGCTTGACACTCTAGCTGTGAAGTGCTTTCCTCTAAACCGAAAAGTAGTGAAATCGCATCCCGGTCGGACCGCGAAGTACTGCAGTCTGTGTTTCCATCTGGTGTCTCTTGTCAGTGATGTGAAAAATCACCAGTGACAATACATGTTTCAGATTACTCGTAAGATATAGGTCCCCATCCATAATAGGACTACAGGGATAGGTTAAACATACTCAACTCTCCAAAGAGGCGTCCAAGAGAAAGTCTTGTACCAAACGAGTGAGTAGCACCGATTTATTATAACATCATATTACCTGTTACAATAAACACAACTAGTGCAACAGAAAGAGGGTTGTTTTGTTTGACTTGATTATCACTGTGTTGATTCTCATTATATCTCTCACTTCGGAACGTCTTTTGTACACTCTGGCAAACCATCTCTGACGTTAGCTGACAAAACAAATGGCACTAAGAGAGAATGTAAATATTTCGTTTTAGTGGTGACAAAATTTTCTAAAAATTAAAAATATATAGCTATGAGGATACTATTCTTACACAACAGTGACTACTATGGATTTAGTAATTTAAGAGTACTAAGTCGAGTTGTGAGAATTTGTGATTTAATTCAGGATTAAATTTTTCCATTTTTGGCCACGTATGAACTTTTGATAGTTCTCCACATGGCTATTTTTTGGCTGTTCTCTAATGTACATCGTGCTTGAGGGTCGTTATCAAATATATCACTGTGTGCTTTTTCGCTCACACGTGTAGCTACTCTACTTACTAAATCCAAAAGAGTCAATGCGGTCTTGGTACAGGCTTTTAAAATTTCTTCCCGTTTGCTCTAGATACAGTGCCTGACAATAGAGTGAAGCACAAGGAAAGGCGGAAAAACTAAACGCCACATCACAATTTGAGAGGATACGTTATTTAATGATCATCATTAACCAGTTGACTCAGTCATTTCTTAAGTAACTCAACCTTCTACTAGAAGTCTCCATCCGCAGCGACAGTCAACTCTTCTTAACATAATATGAAGAGGTGGGCTGATAATCTTCTTCTCTTGATCATAACATATGCTTCCTGCTCTGGCCTGGCTGAGAGCAGTGATTCGGTTGGCAGAAGTGTCATAAATCATTGTATCCTCTCCTGAAGAACGCTGCGCCGCACCAGTTGACGCCCGATGTGGTCCCACACATATTCTATCCGTGTTATATCTGAGGACCTTGTGTCCAGGAGAGTACCTCAATATCACGCAGACAGCTCACAGAGACCCCGTGACGTGTGTCGACGATCATTGTCCTGTTCAAAAAAAATCACCACGGTGCTCTCGCATGATGACTCGTGAGGATGCTCGACGTCTGTGACGTAACGTTGTGCCGTCGGAGATCCATCGATCATTTCCAGCCACGACCTAAAATCATACCCAATTACTATACACACTGTGACGCCAGGAGTAACACCGCTGCGCCTATCCAAAACACTGGAAAAATGGCATCTCTCCCTACATCGTCACCGTGTTCGTAGACGATGGCCATCCGGCGTAGTGCAGGTGGTGATTCACCGTTGAGCACAATTCGACTCCAATCATCATCCGTCCATGCTAACTAGTCGCAGCACTAATTCAAACGCAGTCGTTTGTGTTAACGGGTGCCTACGCGTGAGACGGTAATTCCCTGCTTAGGCTGCTGCTATACATCGATCTATTGTGAGAAATGACACATAATGTTGCAAGGAGACCGTTACTTGTTCTTTGTTGGGCCTCTCGGATGTGAACTGGTTATGAAAGTATAGTGCACAATATGGCGGTCCTTCTACAGACGAAGAGTATGACTGCCAGCACACCTATGCAGCCGGGCGTCAGAACACCGTCACGTAAAAATGAGCCACAAATTTGGATACTGCTTGATTTTTCCAGTAGATCAAGTGGAGATTCTCCTCTCAGTCTCATTCCATTGTTGATAATACTCACACGAGTGTGCAGCATTTCCCTGTCCATCACAATGGTCACTCAACATCTAATGCTGTCCGCGCCACTTACATACCATATCACACCTGGTAACAAAAGTACACACGAATAACACTAGCGCCCTCTGGTGGTCCTTCTACATGCCACAGAGTATTGCAGCTCCTAATTTTCGAACCCGCCTATGGCACCTACATATATGAAGTTACTTTGCTTTCTTACCATGTCTGCTGGGTGCTTCATTCGTTTTCTCAGGCAGTGTACTGCTGGTTCCATTGGCTGCATGTCGCTTTATAAATCCCTTACTCTCTAAACTATGTATATAGGCCAACAGTATGTCAGTGGAAATCGGTGTGCTTAGTCGTGTGATCACATGCCTATTTAGTGCTGCAGTCACTATCGCGGACTGCAGTGGGTCACAAAGTGTTAAACGGGTATCCCGTCAGTTATAGCATATTCTGAAAGTGTAGGGAGTACCATAGCGCATTTCACTCACTAATTCATTGTCGGACAACAGAAACTGGTGGGTGCTGTACCGCCAAAAGCAAAATTCCTCACACACACTGCGGCGGCGCGGTTCTATTCGTCCCTTTACGACGTATCTGTACCTACCCGTGAACATTGTCTCAGCATATCATCAGTAGGGAAGCCGAGCGAAACCTACTTTACTTCGACGTAAATCAGGCTGCCCTTAAAGTCACGTTTCGGGCGAAAGTTTCAACACGAAATGAAACGTTGGAAATTTTCTCCTCAATTAATATATTCTGAAACTTAGGTGAACAAGTATCAGTGCCAAGCCCGTGATAGTCTTAACAGTCACTCACAATCCCTTTCACTCACGTTAGCAAGTTTATGGTGTTGCATTTCCCAAAAAATGTAATAGCTACAAAAAATACTGATTGTTTTTGATTGATAATGCTCGCCAAATATTAAGTCTATCGGTACCAACTGCAGTCACAGTTTTTAGCCACCGACCTGCTCAATACCCCACGCGGAGTATATGTCTTTTCTCGTCACAAAATTCACTTAAAAATTCCGAAATTTCTACACACCCATCGGAATTATTATGTCGTTACTTTACAACACTTTTGATGTATGAAATACTGCTGGATCCGGCAACTTCTCATTTCTATCGTAACTACAACTACACACGTCCGAACTGTTTCATGGCTAGGCTCCGACTCTTCTCTAGAATACTCTGTCTTCTCTACCAGCAAAGAAAGGCACGCGAAGAATATTGCTTTACCATTGGTCAGTTTACTCAACAGCCAATAGCAAAACAACACTGTCCCACGCCAATCCGCGCTTTTCATTAAATAACCAATCGCAAAACAATAAACCTAACGACTGCACTTTTTACCGACGTAATTATCTAATATGCTCAAGTTTTGTTTATGCATAAAGTTATTTACTATTGTTATTTATATCTGAATTAACTTTCCCATTACTACTAACTTTACAAATCTATTCTACAAAAATCTCCTTTGTCCATATCCATACTTCTTCGAAATGTTCCCACACTAAATCCCACTATATAATTCGTTAAACAATTATCTTCATATTAACCCTAAAACACACTCACGCATCATTCATACTACTAAAAGACATTTAAAACATTTTACCTACACAAAAAAACATAACACTTACTGAATATACTAGTACAGTTTATGAAAAACATTATATTACTTTAGTACACTCTAGTGGGCACAATCGAAACTAAAATCACAGTCCCCCTATCCAATATTGTACACCTGTAGTAACTCTGTTCTTTATAAGTCCCGGAATCCGGAGGTTATTATAGGAACCCCAGAACATTGTCGATCGACGAATGAAGATTGAAGGGGACCATATGAGCTGATACACACCGGCTGGACACACATCAGGCAAGTGACTGAGATATTCCCGCGTAGGAGTTGTTTACTTGGGATAACAAAGGGGGTTTGCTACACCTACCTACACCTGCAAACCATACGGGGCGTTTCACAGTTCCTATTACGGGCTTCTACAGATTGTAGACGGGACGTGGCATAATTTGGATGACGCAACCGTGACCCGAAATGTATTGTTCTTATATAAAATAAGTCAGGAGATCTGATCACTGTCAAATCTCCTGCCTCACGATACGATACGTTACGACAGAGCTGCACAAGGCTTCACGTCGGACCTCGCGGCCCCCGTTATGTGCTGGCAGTGATGCAGGAGACGTGAATCTGATCTGATCTTCAAACTTGTTCTAAATTTAAACTGTGTGCTTCTGGACATGCATTGCCAGAGAAAATTTTATATACTAATTCCCCCCCCACAACCCCTAGAACCTGTCGGTAGGCTTTGCGTATTACCACGTACAGGCTCGTACGGTCCGAACAAGCAAATGCATCAGACATTTATGTAGTGCCCTACATAACCTGATGTCAATACTGTTCAGTAAATATAGTCGGGCATCGTATGAAATATGGGTGCCTTGAACAACATTCAAATCTATTTTTGGGACTTGTGGGTGGTAGTAGAGCGTGAGAGATCAAAATTAATCGGTAGCCTAGGTGCAACGTCTTTGATTATTAGTCAAAACATCCTTAGTCCTGGGTTCAAAACACTCCATTGCTTCAGTTCTGAATAAAAATCATCAAAAATGGCCGCCGAAGACTTCTAGCATTAGAAGCCACCCTCATTCAGCCTACAGCCTTCTCAAAGAGGACAGAGCAGGAATCTGAGTTTCAGGGCGCTCTCTAGCACTTGGGATGGAAAAATGTCCCTAAACGCGGAAGAATCAGCAATGATTAATGGCATGAGAATGCAGAAAGTAATGGAAATTACTACATTAAAGACACATGGCCTATATCCACAGGATATGTCTGTAATTAAAAAATGTCATGATGATCACTATATTTGTTAAAGATTCTGGACTAGCCCCTATTCGGATTCTCGGGAAGTGACTGCCAAGGGGGAGGGGACCATTAGAAAAAGACTGAATAATCATCGGAAGGATAAAGTCCTACGAGGCGGGGCGCTAGAAAATCTGGAAAGGGAAATGCTATGGCACAACCTACCTACAGCGGGGGCCAGTGAAGTGAAACGGAAAGAAGACAAGGATTTCTGGCCAGATGAGTATAGGGTAATAACAACAGCAGCAGAGAACACTGCGACGGGAGTAGGATTCTTTATGAATAGAAAGACAGGCCAGAGAGTGTGTTACTACGAGGAATTCTGTTATAGGAATGTTCTCATCAGAATAGACTACAGACGAACATCGACAAAGATAGTTCAGGTATACATACCTACATATATACATATATACTCCGTTAGTCACAAAGCGGTGTGTGGCGGAAGGCACTATACGCGCCCAATTCATATATTTCCCCCTCTGTTCCACTCGTGGATCGCGCGAGGGAAAAACGACTGTCTGAACGCCTCAGTACGAGCTCTAATTTCCCTTATCCTTTAATGGTGAACATTGCGCGATATGAAAGTTGGTGGTAATAATACACTCCTGGAAATTGAAATAAGAACACCGTGAATTCATTGTCCCAGGAAGGGGAAACTTTATTGGCACATTCCTGGGGTCAGATACATCACATGATCGCACTGACAGAACCACAGGCACATAGACACAGGCAACAGAGCATGCACAATGTCGGCGCTAGTACAGTGTATATCCATCTTTCGCAGAAATGCAGGTTGCTATTCTCCCGTGGAGACGATCGTAGAGAAATCCTGTGGAACGGCTTGCCATGCCATTTCCACCTGGCACCTTAGTTGGACCAGCGTTCGTGCTGGACGTGCAGACCGCGTGAGACGACGCTTCATCCAGTCCCAAACATGCTCAATGGGGGACAGATCCGGAGATCTTGCTGGCCAGGGTAGTTGACTTACACCTTCTAGAGCACGTTTGGTGGCACGGGATACATGCGGACGTACATTGTCCTGTTGGAACAGCAAGTTCCCTTGCCGGTCTAGGAATGGTAGAACGATGGGTTCGATGACGGTTTGGATGTACCGTGCACTATTCCGTGTCCCCTCGACGATCACCAGAGGTGTACGGCCAGTGTAGGAGATCGCTCCCCACACCATGATGCCGGGTGTTGGCCCTGTGTGCCTCGGTCATATGCAGTCCTGATTGTGGCGCTCACCTGCACGGCGCCAAACACGCATACGACCATCATTGGCACCAAGGCAGAAGCGACTCTCATCGCTGAAGACGACACGTCTCCATTCGTCCCTCCATTCACGCCTGTCGCGACACCACTGGAGGCGGGCTGCACGATGTTGGGGCGTGAGCGGAAGACGGCCTAACGGTGTGCGGGACCGTAGCCCAGCTTCATGGAGACGGTTGCGAATGTTCCTCGCCGATACCCCAGGAGCAACAGTGTCCCTAATTCTCTGGGAAGTGGCGGTGCGGTCCCCTACGGCACTGCGTAGAATCCTACGGTCTTGGCGTGCATCCGTGCGTCGCTGCGGTCCGGTCCCAGGTCGACGGGCACGTGCACCTTCCGCCGACCACTGGCGACAACATCGATGTACTGTGGAGACCTCACGCCCCACGTGTTGAGCAATTCGACGGTACGTCCACCCGGCCTCCCGCATGCCCACTATACGCCCTCGCTCAAAGTCCGTCAACTGCACATACGGTTCACGTCCACGCTGTTGCGGCATGCTACCAGTGTTAAAGACTGCGATGGAGCTCCGTATGCCACGGCAAACTGGCTGACACTGACGGCGGCGGTGCACAAATGCTGCGCAGCTAGCGCCATTCGGCGGCCAACACCGCGGTTCCTGGTGTGTCCGCTGTGCCGTGCGTGTGATCATTGCTTGTACAGCCCTCTCGCAGTGTCCGGAGCAAGTATGGTGGGTCTGACACACTGGTGTCAATGTGTTCTTTTTTCCATTTCCAGAAGTGTATATGCTCTGCATCCTCGGCGTAGATTTGATTTTGGAATAGTTAGCAGCCCCTTCCGTTTAGCACGTCGTCTATCTGATCTGGAAGTGTGCCCCACTTCAAACTTTCTATGATATTTGTAACACTCTGCTGATGGCTAAATGTACCTGTCACAGATCTTGTCGCTCTTCTTTTGGCCTTCTCGATGTCTTGAATCAGACACAACTGGTAAGGGTCCCACACAGACTAACAATATTCTAAAATGGACGGACTAAAGTATTATAAGCAATTTCCTTTGTTGAAGGACTCTATCACTTTATGATTCTACTTATAAACCGCAATCTAGAGTTCGCCTTACCCTTCACTTGTGTTATCTGATCGTTCCATTTGAGATCATTTCGGATAGTCACACCAGATACTAGGCGAATGTTACCTCTTCCAAAGACTGGGCATTTATTTTGTACTCGTACATTAATGGGGATTCTTTTTTTGTTATACGTAGTAGGTTACACTTACTGATATTGAGAGATAACTGCCAGTCATTACACCACGCATTTATTTTCTGCAAATCCTCATTAATTTGTTCACATCTTTCGTTTGATACTACTTTACTGTAGACTACAGCAACATTCGGCAAACAGTCTAATGCCGCTGTCAATACCAACCACCAGATCGTTTATGTAAATCGTAAAAGCAGCGGATCTGATACGCTGATCTGGGGAACATCTGCTGTTACACTTGTTTCTGTTGAAGTCTCCCCATTCAGGACGACATACTACTCTCTGTCTGTTAGAAAAATTTCTATCCAACAGCATATGTCATCGGACAGACTGTAAGCGCTCACTTTTTGGAGCAAGCGACAGTGCGGCACTGAGTCCAACGCCTTTCGAAAGTCGAGGAATATGGTATCGATCTGCGAGACGGTATGTAGAGCCTGTTGTATATCATGCACAAAGAGGGTCTGCTGTGCGTCGCGTTACTGCCATGTTCCTAAAACCATGCTGGATTCTGTAGATGAGCTTCTCAGAATCTAGAAAGTTCATTACGTCTGAACGCTAAATATATTCCACGATTCTACAACAAACAGATGTCAGTGAAATTTGCCGGTAATTCTGTACATTCGATTTTCTACCCTTTTTGTAGATTGCTTCCAGTCCGATGGAACTTGCCTTAGTTCCTATGATGATGGATAAGATCGGTGCTATATTTGTAGCATAGTCAACATAAAATCTTACGGGGATACCGTCTGGGCCAGATGCCTTCCTGGAGTCTAAAGATCTTAACTGTTTTACAATCCCAGATACACTAAACACAATGTCAGCCATTCTTGCGTTTGTTCGACAATTAAAAGGGGAATGGTGCTACAGTCCTCTACTGTACAAGAGTTTTTGAAAGCTTTATTCAGAATTTCGGCCTTCTGTTTATCATCATCTGTTACATTACACGTGCTGTCAGCAAGAGAAGGTCCTGAATTATTTGTAGCGTTAGCGTTCATACATTTTATCTACGACCAATTTCTTTTTTTTTTAATCAGCAGATAAAATATTGCTTTCAAGTTCCTTAAAGGAATCCCTCATCGACCTTCCGACAGCTGCTTTCATTTCGCAAAATTTCTGTTTGGCAGCGGAGCAGTGTCTTTGTTTAAAATGACTGTGCAGAATTCTCCGCTTTCTCAGCAACTTCCTAATATGTTTGTTGAACCAAGGTAGATCCTTTCCCTCCACTAAATTTTTGCTAGGCGCCTATTTCTCTAGCACATGATGGACAATACCTATAAATTCCGGCCAAAGATGGTCAGTATGTTTGTGTCCCGCTGTGAATGCTTGGAGCTGACTATAAAGATATTATTTGCTTTCCCGAACAACAAACCTCTAAGCTGTTTCTTTGGTATTTTCCACTGATATAGAAGCCACGACATTATGGTAGCTAATACCTTACTCTATAATAACTTCCTCAAAAAGATCAGGGTCTGTTTGACGCCAAGATATATAATTTGTCCCCACTTCGAGTTGGTTTTTTAATCAATTGCTCAAGGTTGTATATTGAGAGCGCTCCTAGGATAACTTCATATCAGTCTTTGCTTCTGCCCCCTGCGATGAACGTGTAATTTTCCCAGTCAGTGGACCCAGATTAAAGTCTCCACCTATAACTAATGGATAATTTGAATATTTATTTCTCATGTACTCAAGACTTTCCCTGAAACGTTGTGCGACATTTGCTGCGGATTCTGGTGGTCTGTAAAAATATCTTAATACAATGGTCACTCCTTGTCTGATTGACAGATTTATCCAGACTATTTCACAGTCCGATCCAGTATCGATCTCAACTGCGCTTAAACAACTTTTAAATGCAATGAACGCACCACCTCCCATAGCATCAGTCCTATCCTTCCTAAACATTTTCCAATCCGAGTTCAAAATTTCACCGCAGTTTACGTCTGGTTTCAACCAGCTTTTGGTACCTAATACAATATTGGCATTACTACTGTTTATTTCGGAGAGTAACTCATGGATCTTGCTACAGACACTTCGTCAGTTTCCTAACATAAGATTTAGCATATTTAAATCCTTAGAAATCACGTTTTAAGGCAAACTAACAATATTACAGTTGGCGCAATCACAACAGTGCCATGAACGGGTAATTTTTCAGGCCAACGGTTTGTTTCCAGTGGGAGGCACCTAATCTAAAGAAAACCCATGTGCACGCTACAAGTACTGTGCTACCCATGTAGCTGCTTCCTGTGTGTAGTGCACCCATGATCTATCGTGGGGCGTCCTACAGCCTTCCTCCTCACAGCGTAGGTCGAGGGATCTACAACCATTTTCGTCAGAGTCGACCGAGCCTCTGCTTTAGATTCTCCACTCGACTTCAAACCAGAGGTGCCCGGTGCAACCTGGGTACGAAGCGGCAAATTGTCATACTGGCTTCCACTCCTCGAGAGATGGAAGCCGCCTTCGCCAATTTAGCCAGCCGCCGAAAGGTCCTAAGGATTTTCTGGGAACCCCGACGACTGGTGTCGTTGGTGCCGACATGTGCAACAATCTGCAGCTGGCTGCATCCCGCATGCTCGGTACCTGCCGGAAGAGCCTCTTCCACATCCGGACAAGGCCCTCTGGCAAACACACCGAGTGAACATCGGACTCCTTTTTCCCTGCCCTAGCCACTATGTTCCTGACGGGCACCAAGACCCGCCTAAAAATGGAGCTCCCAATAACTAAGAATACCAATGTCGCAAACTGAAGATGAAAAGACAGAGAGAGTATTTGGTGACACTGAATGGGTAGTTCAGTACGTAAACGGAGATGAAAATCTAATAATCGTGCGGACTGGAATGCGTTTGTAAGAGAAGAGGTGCAAGAAAGGGTTAGAGGAGAATATGGGAATGGTACTAGGAATGAGAGAGAATAAATACTAATTGAGTTCGGCAAAAATTTCAACAAGTTACAGTAAATACTCTGCTCAAGAATAAGAAAACGAAAAGGTGTAGTTGGAAAAGGTCGGGATATACGGGAAGATTTCACGCAGATTACATCATGGTCAGGCTGAGATTCCGAAATCAGATACTCGATCCTAAGGACTAGGCAGGACCAGATAAAGGTTAGATCACTATTAAATAGTGGTGAAGAGAAGGCTGTTCGCTTAAGTTTGAGAGATTAGTCACAAGAATCAGTGTGTAATGAAGTGAGGCATGGAAATACAAAGGAATGCAGATGTACGCTTGGAGTTCTTTAACACCGCAGATACTGTAATAAGGAATAGTTTAGCAGAGATTTAAATTGAAGAGAATTGGACATCTCTAAAAAGGGAAATCGCAAAAATCGGAAATGAAACCACCGGTACAAAGAGGTAACTGCGAAGAAACCATGGGTAACTGAAGAAATACTTCAGTTGATCGACGAAAAAAAGGAAGTACATAAATTTTCTGAGAAATTCAGGATTGGGATAAGCAGGAAATGCACGAAAGCTAATGCGAAGTGGGTGCACGAAAAATGAGACCAAATCGAAAACAATTGTCGGAAGGACCGATTCAGCATATAGAAATGTCGAACCACCCGTTGGGGAAATTAAAAGGAAGGGCGATAACATTAAGCGTGCACTGTGAAGTGCAGAGAACAGAACAGACAGCTGGAAAGAATATAATGAAAACCTCTATGACTAGGAATACTTGTTTGATTACAAGATAGACGAAGAAACAGAGGCCGATATAGAAGAGACAGTATTAGACTTGAGATGAAATAAGACAGAAGGGATGGATAACTTTCAGTCATAGCTTCTAAAATAATAAAGGTAAGTGTCAACCAACAGACTATTCACGTTAGTATGTAGAATGTATTAGTCTGGCGATATACCCTTTGACTTTCGGAGAATTATGATCCACATGATTTCGGGAAATTCAACAACTGACAAGTGCGACAACTAACACACAATCAGTTTAGCAGCTCATGCATCCATGTTGCTTAGAGGAATAATATATAGAAGAATTGGGAAAAATTGAAGACGTGTTAGATGATGATCAGATTGTCTTTAGGAAAGGTAAAGACAATTCTGATGTTGCGGCTGATAATGGAAGAGTGAGTGAAGAAACATTAAGACTCTATCCTAAGATATGTTGACTGGGGAAAGGGCTGACCAGTGAAAAACACTGTAAGATGTTCGAAACTCTGGGAGAAATAGGAGTAAGTAAAGGCGGGTAACGTAGAACACGTACAACAGCCAAGAGGGAATAATGAGAGTCGACAACCAAGAACGAAGTACTCGGATTAAAATGGGTTTAAAACAGGACTGTATTCTTTCGCCGCGGTCACTCGGTTCCAGACTGTAGCGCCTAGAACCGCACGCTCACTCTGGCCGGCTAAACGAAAAGAGAGAAATTAAAATTCAAGAAGCAAGGGTATCAATGATACGATGTCATTAATGATATTGCTATCCTCATTGAGAGTGAAGAAGAATTACGGGATCTGCTGAATGAAATGAACAGTGTATTGAATATAGTACATGGATTGAGAGGAAATCGAAGATAGACGTAAGTAATGAGCAGAAGCAGAAATGAGAACAGCGAGAAACTTAACACCAGGATTTGTGATCATGAATGAGATAAAGTTAATGAATTCTGCTATCTACGCAGCAAAATAACCTATGAAAGATGGAGTAAGGAGATAAAAAGCAGGCTAGCACTGCTTATAAGGCATTCCTGGACAGGAGAAGTCTACTGTTATCAGAAATATATCACAATTTCAGGAAGGAATTTCTGGGATGTATGTTTGGAACACAGCATTGTATGTGGAACTTCTTTTTAGAAACAGATTTAAAGTTATAAGCAGAAAGCATCCCCTAAATATCAAGTTACAAGTTATTCAGAGGCAGAAAAAACAAATTCTTCAGTGTTTGAGCTTTCGGGCTGAGAACCTTACGGCTCCCTTATGACACGGCCGTAGTCACGACCGCTAACAACAGCCTCTGAAAGACTAAACACGTGCAAATCTGCAACACACCAGATTACCTTAATGTGAAAGTTTTAACAATTCACACAAGCACACAGACTATGCCCCCCGTAGGAGTGATGGAAATGGTACGACACTAAAATTAAAAGATTAACTTGCCACCGAAGGTGGAAGGGTGGCAACTTTATATACTAAAATGACCCTTTAAATAAATGCCTATGAAATGCAATCTTAAATAAAATTATATAAGGTTGGCCAAACATGCTCTACAGTACACATATACCACCTCTCAAGATGATAGGCAAGATAAAAACATATTTCAGGAATTAGGCCGTTACACTTCAAGCAATAATTTCGTTAACACGCCGAATCCGACAAACATGAGAAAGGCAGCTATTATGATTGATATGGGGATCACCGAACAACTCGAACCGCAGGTTGGTTTAAACCGTCCCTACTCCACAAGGGAAAAACTGACCACCCAATTCATAAATAACCACCTTCCCGAGGGTGGGCAAACGGAGACGAATAGTGGGACGATCCCAAAACAAAGCGGCTGGTGACCTCACCAAGAAGACAAGTAGAATTTGACAAGTAAATGCAACAACATATCACCAATGACTTAACTTCTAATAAATTGCGATTTTTGGCGAAGACCTGGCGGATCACCCCCAAATTGCTCTCCCGATCCGTCCGCTACCAGCCGCTTCAACGGACGCAGGAAGGCGCGCCGATCTCACGTCTTTCCTGGTCTGCACCAAGCGACCGACAGCCCGCTGCTCCGTCCCGAATGCTGCTGCATCGCAACTGCCCTGCTGGTGCGTCTCCCACTCACTTCGAGACACATGACGGAGGAAATACTGGCTGGAACAAATCCATGGCGAGGAAACACGCCCACTGGCAAAACGACATCCCCGCATCAGGAAAGGACCGAACCAAGCTCCACGAGGTGGTAACTGAAAGGGCCCAGAAGCGCTCGGAGAACCAGTTACACCACGGCGTCGCAGCTCGCACTGGCCTGGCTGATGTCGTGGGTTGACTCCTGTTGCTCTCGTGTCGACCGCGAAGCCACTATCCCTCGCTATACGGCGCGGCCCACTGGACTCACATGGCGATCTCCCATGCGCCGACGTTCAAGACGGAAAAGTCATCTTGTGTCTCAGTGCGCGACCGACCACCCGGTGGATCCAACCAGCTTCAAAGGTTGATCCGAACGACAGACAGCCACTAACTGCCTAACAAAATGCGGTCGAGAGACAGACCCAGACTGACCCCGACTGACTGACTGGTGAGCTCATAGCACCCATTAAATGCACGTGAAAAGGCAACCTTTCCCGTTTCCCAGCAGAGGGAGACACCAAACTTGCGACTGACACAGTGGCGCCACCTCAAAAAACGGAGGGCGACTGCTTCACATTACGCGCTGCGGCGCGCTCTTCAAAACAGCAATTTTTCCCACGGCTCAGTATGGTAGACAAAGACTGTGGGAAACTTGGAACAAACGAGAATCGAAGCCTTTGAGATGTGGTGTCACAGAAGAACGTTGAAACACAGGTTGACTGATAAGATAAGGCATGTTTCGGCTCTCCGGAGAATCGGCAAGAAAAGGAATGTATGGAAAATGCTGACTATAAAAAAGGACAGTATGGCAGCAGTTCCATTAAGACATCAGAGAATAACTCCCATGGTAACAGAGGGAACTTCAGAGAGTAAAAACTGCACAGGGTGGCAGAGACTGGAATACACCCAGTAAATTATCGAGGACGTAAGGTGCAAGTACTACTCTGAGGTGAATAGGTTGGCACAGGAAAAAAATTTGTGGAGGGCAGCATCAAACCAGTCAGAAGACACATGACTCAAAAAAAAAAATGCACCTATGTGTCTCCGTCGTCATTATGGAAAGCGCACAATCGCAGAAGTATCTAATTCTTCGTCGGTGTTTTAACAACTACGTTGATAGAACATATTAGTTTTACAAAATCACATCTCACAATTTCCGATTCATTGGTCACCTTCGGATGCTAAATACGGCTTGCTGTATGGCATGCAAATCCGCAGGATAGAATAGCCGTCCAGAACTAAAGAAGCTATCATCTCCAGCACACTTGGAGTGGAATAACATTTACGTTATCTTTGTCGCACTCTTTCAGAGTTGTAGATGACAGGAAGAAGGAATTCTGGTCTGTAGCGACTATAGAATCAGTTACGGTAGATAACAAAAAAATTACACACTGTTGCGATAGTCCCAAAAAATGATTAATATAATGCTAAGATCTGTTATTGAATAAGAAAGCAGGGTTTGCATTAGTACTGAACATAACTGAATACATAATTGCAGAATTTAAAGCCACTGAGTAAGATCACCGTCGACTCAGTTAAAACAAGTAACACTTCAGGTAGTATTTCAGCCTGCTTCCTCAGACTGAAAAAAGGTTTGAACTGTTCTTATATTTAGATTTATGTTACAGACGATATGTTTGCAAACGTAGAGAATTTTAGAGAAAAATGTGTATAAAGTTAGCTAATTATATAAAGAAGCACCTGCCTAATCTAGTGAACGAAAACATAAATAATGCTCATATGAAGAACTTTGGGTTTCTATACCACGTCAAATCGCGTTACATGGGAACAAAACCCATCACTGATCAAACTACAATCACGTTCATAAATTACGGAAAATTTGCAGAACGTGGTGCCACACAACGTGGCACTACACAAAACTGGTGCTAATAGCATTGGCACGTAGGGAACACACACGACGCATATCTGTAACTCCACGGTATTGGTGATAGGTTGTGAAAACCGTCCCAAATACATCACTGTTTCCTGCGCATGTACCCAGACATCAATATGGGATATGATCACCATCCATACGTACAAAGTCCGCACAACGGGCTGGCATACTCTGGGTCAGGTGGTCGAGCAGCTGCTGGGGTATAGCCTACCATTCAAGCACCAGTGCCTGTCGGAGCTCCTGAAGTGTCCTAGGGGTTTGAAGACGTGCAGCGATACGTCGACCGAGTGCTTCCCAGACGTGCTCGATGGGATTTAGGTCTGGAAAAGAGGCAGGCCACTCCATTTGTCTGGTATCTTCTGTTTCAAGGTACTCCTCCGGGAGGGCAGCTCATAATGGCTCAAATGGCTCTGAGCACTATGGGACTTAACATCTGAGGCTTCTGAGGCTATCAGTCTAGCACAGGAAAAAAGGCTATTCCTGGTCAAGAGAAGTATAGCAGCATCAAACATAACACTTGTTTGAGAAAGAGATTTAGGAGAATGTACGTTTGGCGCAAAGAATTGTATGGTAATGAAACATGGACTGTGGGAAGATCGGAACGGAAGAGAATCGAAGCATTTGAGATGTGATACTGAAGAGAACTGTTGAAAATTAGGTGGTCTGATAAGGTATATAATGCGGAGGTTCTATGCGGAATGGTTCGAATGGCTCTGAGCACTATGGGACTTAACTGCTGTGGTCATCAGTCCCCTAGAACTTAGAACTACTTAAACCTAACTAACCTAAGGACATCACACACATCCATGACCGAGGCAGGATTCGAACCTGCGACCGTAGCGGTCGCGCGGTTCCAGATTGAAGCGCATAGTACCGCTCGGCTACACCGGCCGGCGATGGCAGCTCAGTGGAGCCGTGCGTTATCATCATCCATCAGGAGGAAGGTGGGACCCACTGCAATCCTGAAAAGGCGAACATACTGGTGCAAAATGACGTCCCGATACACCTGACCTGTTACAATTCCTCTGTCAAAGACATGCAGGGGTGTTCGTGCACCAATCATAATCCCACCCCACACCAACAAACCACGACCTCCACACACGTCCCTTTCAAAGACTTTAAGGGGTTGGTATCTAGTTCTTGGTTCACGCCAGATGCAAACCCGACGAGAATCACTGTTCAGACTATACCAGGACTCATCCATGAACATAACCTGGGACCACAGTTCGAATGACACTGTACTGTGTCCTTGACACCAGGCTTTACAGGCTCTCCTGTGACCAGGGATCAGTTTAATGCACATTGCAGGTCTCGAGATTAATAAACCATGTCTGTTCAGTCGTCTGTAGACTCCGTGCCTGGGGACAGCTGTTCCAGCGGGTGCGTTAAGGCCCCGAGCAAGGCTACCTGCAGTACTCCTTGGCCGTCTGCTGGCACTGATGGTGAGATATCGGTCTTCTGGTGGTGTTGGACACTGCGGACGTCCCGCACTGTAGTGTCTGGATACGTTTCCTGTCTGCAGGAATCGTTGCCATAATCTTGAGATCACACTTTGTGACACACAGAGGGCCAGAGCTACGACATACTCTATTTGACCAGCCTCCAGTCTCCCTACTATTCTACACCTCATAACGTCATCAATATGTGTTCTTTGAGCCATTTTCATCACACAGTCATCATTAGTACGTCTGAAAACGTCTTCACAATTACTCTTTTCACCGTACTGTGATATGCACCATCACACCTCTGCGTATGTGGACCACTGCCAGCGCCACCTTGCGACGACCGCAGGTCAAATGCACCTCATGGTCATACCCCGAGGTGATTTAAACCCTCAAACCGCGCGCCAGAGCGTTGTTTAATCATGTATCAGCATCATCCTTAATTTATGAGCATGAGTGTACACAGAACACCAAGGAAATGTATATTAGATATGTGCATAGCTGTATAACATACACTGAATCGCCGAACAAACTGGTATAGTCATGCGTGTTCAAATGGAAACATATGTAAACCGGCAGAATACGGCTCTGCGGTCCGTGGCGCCTATGTATAACGACAAGTGTCTGGCCCAGATGTTGGATCAATTACTGCTACTACAATGGCAGGTCATCAAGATTTTAATTAGTTTGAACTTGGTGTTATAATTGACGCAAGAGCTATGGTACAAAGCTTCTCTTAGGTAGCAATGAAGTGAGGATTTGCCAGTACGACCATTTCACGAGTGTACCGCGAATATCAGGAATGCGGTAAATCATCAAATCTCGGACATAGCTGCAGCTGGAAAAAGATCCAGTAAAACAACCACAATAGACTGAAGAGAATCGTTCAACGTGACAGAAGTGCAGCTCTTCCGCAAATTACTGCATGTTTCAATGGTGGGCCGTCAACAAGAGTCAGCGTGCAAACCATTCAAAAAAACATCATTGATATGGCTTTCGTTTCCGAAGGACCACTCGTATACCCTTGACTGCACGACACAAAGCTCTACGCCTCGCCTCGGATCGACAACACCGACACTGGACGGTTGATATCTGGAAACATGTTGCCTGGTCGTGCGAGTCTCGTTTCAAATTGTATAGAGTGGATGGATGCCTCATGAATATATGGACCCTGCTTGTCAGCAGGGCACTGTTGAAGCTGGTGGAGGTTCTGTAATGGTATGGGGCGTGTGCAGTTGCAGCGATAAGGGACCACTGATAAGTGCAGATATGACTCTGGCTGTTGACAATTACTTAAGCAACCTGTCTGATCACCAGCATCCATTCGTGTCTATTGTGCATTCCAACGAACGTTGGAAATTTCAGGAGGACAATGCGACGCCTCACCATACAGAATCGCTACGAAGTGGCTCCAGGAACACTCTCCTCAGTTTAAACACTTCCACTGGCCACCAAACTCTCCAGACATTAACGTTACTGAACACATCTGGAATGCCTTGCAACGTGCTCTTCAGTATAGATCTCCGCCCCTCGTACTATTACAAATTTATTGACAGCCTTGCAGGATTTATCGTGTCATTCCCCTCCAGCACTACTTCAGACGTTAGTCAAGTCCATGCCACGTTGTATTATGGGGGCCATACCCGATATTAGGCAGGTGTAATGTTGCTTGGATGGCTATTCTTGGGAACGCCAGCAGCAACCTCACGACGTATTTCTGGGAAAGAAATATTTGCCGCGTCATACACCCGGACAAGTGATATTGCCGGTAAACATTCAGCGATAGGTTTAAAATTGCTCAGTGAGTACCATTTAGGTCTCTTTCTCGTGAGCAGACAGGGCATGGGTACTGCACTGAAAAGCTACAGACTGACTATGCCATTGCTTTTAAGATTCTTGGCAAGGAATCTCATGTACTGCCGACTACGTTCTTCCTGTGATAACTTCCGGTTCAGTCTTACAGTCTCGTTTTATGGAAATACTCCTTTTATGTCAAGATGTGATCAACTGTGACACTTGAATATTGTTTATATGGTGTTGCACCCGATCTCTCCATGTACAAAAAATGCAGTGTTTACCTTTTGCCTGTCTGTAATTAATGTAGACTGCACATAGTTCGGTTTCATACTGTTTCGGCGACGTTTATTGTAACTGCAACGGATACCTAACTTCTTCAACTAATAAGTCAGGTGTACTGAAATGTAAGTTGCCAAAGCATAAACATTTACATAAATGAGACTCCTGGTGTGTCTGGAAGTGTGTAGTCATTAGTATGGAAGTAAAAAAGAAGAGAAGCAAATACTCTTCAATGCGGTAAATTGTTTTTCATACGTAGATATCTGCTGAGTTAACGTTGAAAGTGTGCAAATACCATTTTGTTACCAATTAATTTTTCGTTGTGTTTAGTGAAACCGTAATGTTCAGTAAGCCCATAGAAGTTTTTTTTAATCGTTGCATACATGGCTTGATTAAGAATCTGAGTATTGTTCTGACGAGAAACTTATCGATACATTGAAGCTGGATTCAACAAATGTTTTAGTCAACTGATCAACATAATTTCAAAGATTTTATACAAAAGTCACAATGTTCCATACTACCCTTGGTTAACGGCGCAAATGGGTGTTTATTTCTTGTCTTTCGGTGCTTGTAACTTACAATATTTGTAGTGATGAGACAAAGACAAATGATGGAAAAATCTGGTATCCTGTAAGCTGCACACAGCAAAATATACTCCCAACGGCCAGCGCCCATTGCGTATTTCATTGTGTGCAGTTTACAGGGCTCCAAATTTTTCCACCATCTATCTTTGTCACACCAAATCAAGTATTGCAAGGTACGTATTTTCGAAACCCATGCTATTTGGTATGAGGAGATAACGATTCACATTTGATCTCAGAATATTTTCTAAAATTCTAAGATAAATGGATATCAATGGTATTTCACTAAGTTATATGGTTCACTTCTGATACGCTTCTTGTATATAGAGGGGACCTATGCTTCCTTCCAACCAGTGGGCAAGATCTTCTTTTTGTTCAAGGGTTTATTTATTATAAACTGTGGTTAAAAGGGGGTTTACTCAGACGAAAATATGGTATAGACTCTGCTAGGGATTCCAGCGGATGCTGGAACTGTTAAATCTTAGGGCTTTCAGCTGTTTCTCAACACCATTGACGGTAAAATCTCTATCACTTTTCTTAGCAGCGATGCGAGAATTACGTAGGGGCAATACCACTGGATAATGCTGCATATCATTGTCGTTATTGTTAAGTGGAAGACAAATAATCATAATAAAGGTGTACTAAAAGAATAGAGTATTCATGACAAGTTTCGTAACATCGCATCGTACGTACCACAACAAAAACGTTTAAGGTGACAAAGCGTAACAGTTTTTGGTGTTACGATAGAGTATAATCTGCAATGTTACAGATGAAAATTCCACTAAAGGGGATCTACCAAATCCGGTTTTCTAAAATCCCTGCACCAAAGGAGATGAGGTAAAACCTTCAGAATTCGAATCAAGAACGTTTGCCACCATGAGTAACTTACAAGTAGATATCTTCCGTGTAGCGAAACGACTCAAATCACTTAGTAAAGGCAAGTCTTGCGATGCACTCTGTATACGAATTAGGTTCCTATCAGAGGATGCTGATGTAATAGCTCCATATTTAGCTATCATCTGCTCGCTCCATGAAAGATCCGTACCGAAAAACGGGAAAGTTTCACAGCTCACAACAATACTCCAGAAAAGAAATGGGAGTAATCCGCTGAACACAGATGAATGTCACGGATATCGATATACAGTAGGATACTGGAACATATACTGTTTTCGAACATTATAAATTTCCAACGAACTTTTGTCAAACAGTCAAGACGGATTGAGGAAACTTCTTTCATGTGAAACACAACAAGCTCTTTACTTGCACGATCTAATGAGTGCTATCGATAGCCGATCTGAAAATGATTCCATGTTTCTAAATTTCCAGAAGGCTTTCGATATCATTTCGCAGAAGCAGTTTCTAATCATACCTACGGATTATCATCTCAGTTGTGGCAGCCGGATTCATGGTTTCCTGTCAGAGATATCACAGTCTACAGTAAGTGACAGGGAGTCATCAGGTAAAACGTAAGGGTATTCTGACTTTACCCATGGAAGTGTAATAGGGCCTCTGCTGCTACTAATCAGTACAAATGATTTAGGAGACAGTCTGAGCAGCCCTCTAAGACTGTTTGCATATGATGCTGTCATTATTGTTTGGTAAAACCATCACAAAATCAAAACTAATTGCAAAATGATTTAGACGAAATATCGGCACTGAGTGAAAAGTGGTAACTGACTCTAAATAAAGTGTTTGGTTGTCCACATGATTACTGAAAGGAATCCGTTAAATTTTGGTTACACGATAAATTATACAATTCCTAAGGGTTTCAATTCAGCTAATTATCTATGGATGAGAGTTAAGAAATATTTTAACTAGACCAGCCACGTAGGTAATGCTGCGGGGAAGGCAAACCAAAGACTGTCTTTTGTTCTCAGAACAGTAGACGCAACAGTTCTACTGCAGAGATAACCTACACTACGCTTGTTCGTCCTCTTCTACAGTACTGCATTGCGGTATGGAATCCTTACCAGGCAAGACTGACGGAGGACATCGAAAAAGACCAAAGAAAGGCGGCTCGTTATGTGTCATAGCGAAATACTGCAGAGAGTGTCACGGATATGATAACGCGTGTTGAGGTAGCAATTATGAAATCAGAGTTCTTCACTGCGGCGAGTTCTCCTCAAGAAATTCCAATCTCCAACTTCCTCCCTCTATTGCGAAAATGTTTCGATGACGCTCGCCTACATGGGGAGAAACGATCAGCTTAATAAGAGAAATTACAGTTCTTACGTAAAGACTTTGGTTTTAACCTCCCCCTTACTAGTTGGCCTATCCTGCTTGCGATGTGAAATATTACCGTGGGTCGCATGTATGCCTGATGGATTTTTACTAATTGGATAAGGCTATCTTTCCCGAAGAAATAATACCGATAAGTATGAGGAAAGTGTTCAACAGACCCTTCTGATGGAAAAGTCTGCTAAAAATAAAAAGTAATTAAACCAAACAGGGTTCATGGTGTGGATTCCTGTAATCATGTCCTAGTTCATGAACCACGGGCAACGTATGAGTGGCCAAGTAAATGTGGTCCCGACAGTCGGGATACCAGTTGCTTTGGAATAAGGCAGGGCATCTCGGCCATATTCTGAGTCGTGGTCACCTCCGTGCTCATACGGCAAAGACTACCAAATCCACCGGTTAGTCCCTCAACCGTTAGGGGTAATACCCAATGGGACTCAGGGCATGTAAGGCTGGCAACCTGCTTTCCTGGTACTTTAAATATCATGCTGGCAACAATCAGAGCAAAATACCTCGGACCTTTGGAGGTGACGGAGTCCCATCTCTAACTGACATACCAGGGACTCCTAAGATACGACTTGACAAACAAATAGTAACGAGATGGAGAGCTATTAATATCAATGGGGGGTACTCTTGGAAGAAGGTATAGCTGGCAGAGGCTGCAAGTAAGATGGGGCTGGACGTTTTAGTTGTTAGTGACATTCGGGTAAGCGGGTGAGAAAGAAGAGGAAGTGGGAGAATACAAGGTCTACCTGTCAGGAGTCAAAGCAGGAATAGCACAATGGGGTGTAGGGCTTTACATCAGGAAAGAAATGGAACCCAGCGTAGTTCCAATAAGGTATGTAAACGAACGACTGATGTGGATAGATTTGACAGTGTCTAGCAAGAAAATTAGGATTGTGTCAGTATATTCGCATTATGAAGGGACAGATCAAAATAAGATGGAGAGCTTTTATGAGGCACTCAGTGATGTAGTTGTTAGAGTAAAGGACAAGGACAGTGTTCTGCTCATGGGTGATTTTAACGCCAGGATTGGAAATTGAACAGAATTGTATGAAAAAGTTATGGGTAAATTTGGAGAGGATATGGAGGCCAACAGGAACGGGAAACAACTCTTGGATTTCTGTGCCAGTATGGGCTTAGTAATCACAAACTCCTTTTATAACATAAGAATATTCACCGGTATACTTGGGAAGGCAGGGAAACCAGATCTGTCATTGACTATATCATAACAGACCAGGAATTCAAGAAGGCTGTGAGGGACACATGTGTATTCAGCTGATTCTTTAATGACACTGATCATTATTTAATCTGCAGTGAAATTGAGATTGTGAGGCCGAAAGTGCAGGTGGTCAGGTCCATATCTAGGAGGATAAGAGAGGAGAAACTTCAGGATAAAGAAATCAGGCACAAGTACATAGAAAGGTACCAGTTAGTTGAATGTAGTCAATTACAGTCATTGGAAAAGGAATGGACAAGGTACAGGGACGCAGTACTAGAAGTGGATAAAGAATGTCTTGGAACAGTAGTGTGTAAAAGTAGGAAAAAGCAAACAGCTTGGTGGAATGACAAGGTCAAGGCAACCTGCAAGAGGAAAAAGAAGGCGTATCAAAAATGGCTTCATACTAGAACTCAGGTAGACAGAGAAAGTTATGTTGAAGAAAGAATTAAAGCCAATCAGATAATTGCAGCATCCAAGAAGAAATCTTGGGAAGACTTGGGAAACAGGTTGGAGACTATGGGTCAAGCTACTGGAAAACCATTCTGGAGTATAATTAGCAGTCTTCGAAAGGGAGGTAAGAAGGAAATTACAAGTTTTTTGGACATGTCAGGAAAACTGCTGATGAATCCTGTGGATGGCTTTGGCAGATGGAGGGAATATTTTGAAGAGTTGCTCAATGTAGGTGAAAATACGATCAGTAATGTTTCAGATTTCGAGGTAGAATGGGATAGGAATGATGATGGAAATAGGATCACATTTGAGAAAGTGGTGAAAATGGGCAATACATTGCAGTGCAATAAAGCAGCTGGGGTGGATGAAATTAACTCAGAACTCATCAAATACAGTGGAATGTCAGGTCTTAAATGGCTACACAGGATAATTGAAATGGCCTGGGAGTCGGGACAGGTTCCATCAGACTGGAAAAAAGCAGTAGTCACATCAATCTTTAAACATGGAAACAGAACAGATTGTAACAACTACAGAGGTATCTCTTTAATCAGCGTTGTGGGTAAAATATTCTCAGGTATTGTTGAAAGGAAAGTGCGAGTAGTAGTTGAGGACCAACTGGATGAAAATTAGTGTGGGTTTAGGCCTCTTAGAGGTTGTCAGGACCAGATCTTTAGCTTACGGCAAATAATGGAGAAGTGCTATGAGTTGAACAGGGAATTGTATCTATGCTTTATAGATCTAGAAAAGGCATATGACCGGGTTCCTAGAAGGAAGTTATTGTCTGTTCTATGGGATTATGAAATAGGAGGCAAACTTTTGCAAGCAATTAAAGGTCTTTACATGGATAGTCAGGCAACAGTTAGAGTTGACGGTAAATTGAGTTCGTGGTTCAGAGTAGTTTCAGGGGTAAGACAAGGCTGCAACCTGTCTCCACTGTTGTTCATATTATTTATGGATCGTATTTTGAAAACAATAGACTGGCTGGGTGAGATTAAGATACAGAAAATAAGCAGTCTTGCAAATGCGGATAACTTAGTTGTGACGGCAGATTCGATTGAAAGTTTGCAAAGTAATATTTCAGAACTAGATCAGAATTGTAAGGACTATGGTATGAAGATTAGCATCTTCAAAACGAAAGTAGTGTCAGTGGCAAAGAAATATAAACGGATTGAGTGCCAAATAGGAGGAACAAAGTTAAAACAGGTGGACAGTTTCAAGTACTTAGGATGCATATTCTCACAGGGTGTAAACATAGTGAAAGAACTGGAAGTGAGGTGTAGCAAAGCTAATGTAGTGAGCGCTCACCTACGATCTACTCTCTTCTGCAAGAAGGAAGTCAGTACCAAGACTAAGTTATCTGTGCACCGTTCAATCTTTCGACCAACTTTGTTGTATGGGAGCGAAAGCTGGGTGGATTCCGGTTACCTTATCAACAAGGTTGAGGTTACGGAAATGAAAGTAGTTAGGATGATTTCAATGACTAGTAGATGGGAACAATGGCAGGAGGGTGTCCACAATGAGGAAATCAAAGAAAAACTTGGAATGAACTCTATAGATGTAGCAGTCAGGACGAACAGGCTTAGATGGTGGGATGATGTTACACGCATGGGAGAAGCAAGGTTACCCAAGAGACTCATGGGTTCAGCAGTAGAGGGTAGGAGGTGTCGGGGCAGTCCAAGGAGAAAGTACCTGGATTCGGTGAAGAATGATTTTGAAGTAATAGGTTTAACATCAGAAGAAGCACAAATGTTCGCACTGAATAAAGGATCGTGGAGGAATTTTGTAAGAGGGCTATGCTCCAGACTGAACGCTGGAAGGCATAATCAATCTTAAATGATGATGACCAAACAGGGTTATAGTAGGGAAGAATGAAAGTTATTTTGTGCATTCACTCACGAACAACACTGGACGGAAAAGGCGTACCACTGAACATAATCCAAAAGTTACACTAATGAACGAAAAGGAAATAGTTAACGGCCGCCAGAGTAATTTAGATCCAAAATCCTGTACAAGATTATGGGAAAGAAAAACATGTATTATTAAACACTGACGTGGCAACTGAAGGTTGCCACGTTTTTGACACTAATCTTAAGTGAGTATGTAATGATAAAGACAACTGAGAAGTCACTCTTGCATTATGTTTGGCATTTCATTTGGGCAAAGGCAATCGGGTAATGATATCAAAATATGCAACTAAACTGTATTTTAGTTTTGAACTTCGTTTGTGAACAATGACTTTCAGTGACCTCAACATAAAGTCAGCAAAGAAATTTAGAAAAAAAACAGGCACTTTTTACTTTCTCGTTACTTATTTTCAAATTGGATTTCATATTATTGACTGAACAACTGAGCCTTTTTTTTTTTACTGAATTGAACAGAATTGAACACTAGAATATGTACCAAACCAAACAGCCATGTGGTTCAAGTTATATGTACAATAAATAAAACTTCAGCACTCTTAATTTGTTTATTACTTTAGATTTGGATTGTATCTAGTGATTGATTCTGAAACTTGAAAAATGAGATTGCTTTACTTTACTTATGTACAGAAGGCTGTGTTGTATTACAGTTATTAGAAAGTAGACTGAGACTAAAATCCTTAGAAGTGAAATTATTCATTAATAAACTGGCTGTAACTAACCAACTTGTTTCTTATGACACGCGGTTAGCATACAAGGAAAGAAAAAGGAACAAGGAACCTCCTTGGTATCAATGTCTGAGGACAATGAGGACACAGTCGCTCTGAGTTTAACAAATTATTATTTAAATAATTTTTTTTCAATCAAATCACGTTCAGTTGTGCTGCTGGGTTAGCCATTATTACTTTCTACCAATGAACAGTCTTACTTCAGTGCTGTGCATACGACAAAACTCACAGCCGACGACGGATCTGTGTTTCTGGAACTACTGATGTTTTTGAAGTCGGTAGCATATTGTGGAGCATTAAAGAACTGGGCATTCGTAATTAATACAGCTACTTCTACCGTCCAATGTCCGTACTCCTGCTACTGGACATCTGGCCAGTGCACGGACATTACGCCGCCGAAATGGTACACTGTACTACGAGAGCATTAACACCGCACTTCTGCACACTGCCAGCGCACGAACCCGTCTCTTTCCCTCCGCACGCTCTGCTCAACAACTCCCTATACGAAGATTTTACAGCGCACAAGCACTGCTATTATCGTTGCTAATCGGTGCTAATAAGAATTCCTTTGGCTTTTTCCCAGAGCTTATAAGTTTCATAGTAAGACTCAGATAAATACAATGAAATGTCAACAGAATTCTACCTTAATTTACACATACAGTGAAGCAGTGTTCTTACTTATTAAAAGAAAGCATTTTTAATTACAAATATTTACATACAATTCAGAAAAATTTGTACGTTGGTAGCAGGTGCCATGCATCCTGCAATTTCGGTATTACAAGATGTTCTCCTTTCCAGCCCGTTGTTCCAGAGTGGAACGGTGGAGAAATAAAGTGAAAGTGGCCCGCTGAAACCTCTGCCAGCCACTTAACAGTGAACTGCAGAGTAGTCATGTATATGTAGATTGTTGTTGTTGTTGTCTTCAGTCCTGAGACCGGTCTGATGCAGCTCTCCATGCTACTCTATCCTGTGCAAGCTTCTTCATCTCCCAGTACCTACTGCAACCTACATCCTTCTGAATCTGCTTAGTGTATTAATCTCTTGGTCTCCTTCTACGATTTTTACCCTCCACGCTGCCCTCCAATGCTAAATTTGTGATCCCTTGATGCCTCAAAACATGTCCTACTAACCGATCCCTTCTTCTAGTCAAGTTGTACCACAAACTTCTCTTCTCCCCAATCCTATTCAATACCTCCTCATTAGTTACGTGATCTACCCATCTAATCTTCAGTATTCTTCTGTAGCACCACATTTCGAAAGCTTCTATTCTCTTCTTGTCCAAACTAGTTATCGTCCATGTTTCACTTCCATACATGGCTACACTCCAAACAAATACTTTCAAAAACGACTTCCTGATACATAAATCTATATTCGATGTTAACAAATTTCTCTTCTTCAGAAACGCTTTCCTTGCCATTGCCAGTCTACATTTTATATCCTCTCTACTCCGACCATCATCAGTTATTTTACTTCCTAAATAGCAAAACTCCTTTACTACTTTAAGTGTCTCATTTCCTAATCTAATTCCCTCAGCATCACCCGATTCAATTTGACTACATTCCATTATCCTCGTTTTGCTTTTGTTGCTGTTCATCTTATATCCTCTTTTCAAGACACTGTCCATTCCGTTCAACTGCTCTTCCAGGTCCTTTGCCGTCTCTGACAGAATTACAATGCCATCAGCGAACCTCAAAGTTTTTACTTCTTCTCCATGAATTTTAATACCTACTCCAAATTTTTCTTTTGTTTCCTTTACTGCTTGCTCAATATACAGATTGAATAACATCGGGGAGAGGCTACAACCCTGTCTCATTCCTTTCCCAACCAATGCTTCCCTTTCATGCCCCTCGACTCTAATCACTGCCATCTGGTTTCTGTACAAATTGTAAATAGCCTTTCGCTCCCTGTATTTTACCCCTGCCAACTTTAGAATTGAAAAGAGAGTATTCCAGTCAACATTGTCAAAAGCTTTCTCTAAGTCTACAAATGCTAGAAACGTAGGTTTGCCTTTTCTTAATCTTTCTTTTAAGATAAGTCGTAAGGTCAGTATTGCCTCACGTGTTCCAACATTTCTACGGAATCCAAACTGATCCTCCCCGAGGTCTGCATCTACCAGTTTTTCCGTAGATAGGCTTCATAAATTAAGGAAAAGTGGTATGTAAACCTCACATGCGTATGTAAGATGGAATATCGTGGAGCGTTATGTAGACAATTGGTGGGGCTCTTGCTCTTCTTCCGACAGTGGGATATTTTGTTCACGTTGGTCTCTTGCATGGAGGTGTCTATGTGGCTCGGTTAGGCCAACAATGCACCCACAAGGCAGAGAGTACTTCCATGCTCTGTGTAGTCCACATTGCTTCCCGAGGGAGCGGGCGAGCGAGGAGTCGGGCCGCAGGGAGGCCGTGACGTAGTGAGCAGAAATATCCAGGTAGACTGGGTGCAAATTCCATGTGTTCCTGGTTGAGTGTAAATTTCACTCTGCGCACTATTGGTACATCCGAAACAAGTATATACGTCCAAATTTTGATGGTAAATTTTACGCCACAATGCTACCCAAATATTGTTGTTTCACTGCGTTAATGACTGTTGCTATGTATACGTCAGACAGATAATAAAAACTGCTGTTCCTATATTTACCAAAAAAATATTTACGTTCTATGTCATTGTTTATAGGCCAGCGGAAATTTAGAGTAATGGGTTATCCACATTAAAAGGGGGCTTAGTACGTTACTGTTATATTTGCGTATGTTAGGTCCACAAATGCTCTTGCCTGCTCTTTAACTCTTTCCCACATAGTATTTTTGTTCTATTACTTTAATAAAATTAACATAAATAGTAATAATGTGGACAATGTGGATAGAAACCTCCACAACTGCATTTCAAGCACGTATAATACGCCACAGACAGCTTCTTCCTAAACGAATGAAACAACAGTCCTCGCAACTAATTCCCACAAAGTTGCAGAATTATATTGTTCCCCTTTTTGGCTACATTGAGGAGCTACTCGACCGAATAATAGCGACCAGTAGAGCGGTGTACTGATGACACGCCCCTCCTATCCGCATCCTTATCTGAGGATGACACGTCGGTCGGATGGTCCCGATGGGCCTCTTGAGGCCTGAAAACGGAGTGGTTTCTTTTTGGCTACGCGTATTTTTGATGACTTACTGTTTGTTTATTTTCACCGTTGACTTATATTTTGCTTCTGCACGTCTAAAAGTGAAATGGTATAATTTCGTAATTGATGAAGTGTATAAAAAGCCACCAATAAAAAAGCTGGATGGATAATTCAGAGAAAGAATGTTAATGGTAGAGGGAACAACACAGAGGGACAGCGAAAAAGCGATTTCTAGTCTTGCCTAAACTTTCATGAGAAGATAATGCAATTGTCAGTTTAAACCTGCCTGTTGGCAAACAGATAGCTGTAGTATTTATTGGTAGCGGCCGAGCGCGCTGCCCCCACCTACATCAGCTCTCATCCGCTCCCCTACCGCCCCCCTGAGCTCTTACTGAACTATGGCCGACGCGGTTATTTCACCGGCGGCCGGTGGCTGTCAGGTTATAATTATTCCGAAATCCTCGCAGAAGATTTGAGTTCCGGCCGGCATTAATTCATTATTCGCCCCCCTCCCCTTCCCTCCTCACCCCCCCGACAGCAGCAATGTTGTGTGTTGCCAATTTCACAGTTTAGCACGGGGGAATACTTTATTAGTGGAGGGAAAATTCAATATCGATAATTGTGTTTGTCGGGATGTATTTAACGACTTGCAGCGTCAGCGGGAAGAGGCGCGGTGCACCAGTTTTGAAGGGGTAGCCGGAGGTGCTGGTGGGGGTGGGGGTTGGTGAGGGGGTGGCGCCGGGCCGTGCATTCTCTCCCCCCCACCCCCCCCCCCCCACCCGCCTAGCCAGCATTTCTATTGATTTATTGGCGGACGGCGCACGGGGAGTCCCGTCTACCTGCCGGATCCGTAGACAGTCGTTTTGCCACCGCGTAAGAAAGCCGGCCCTTGTGATCCAAAGGCCTTTTTTGCTCAAAGCATAAACTGGTTGGAAGCTCTACTCTCGTGGGCAGTATACCGCACTGCCGAAGAGTGTTTCCATTGCTTCCTACGGTAACGTCAAGGCAAGATTCTGGTCGAGACCGATGAAAAACGATTTATTAACATAATCATTTCTTAATTGCAAAATTTTTTTATACGTTACAACGTGCTGAATGGAACCGTGTGCCGGCCGATTTATAGGCAGCTACAGACTCTCGATGAATTCAACCAGTATACGAGTTTCTATCAAACGTAGATTTGCTTCGACGCTGCGCCAGTGCCAACACGAAAAATGGCAATGACAGCTTCAAAGTGTGCATTTGGAAGGACTAGTAGCATTTCATATTTAATGTAGGGCTCAAACTGTTGAAATAGAAACATATATAGCTTAAAATGTATCGAAAAAAAGGTGATTCATCTATTCTGGAGACCTTGAAAGACGGTCGAGCAACGAAAACTTCGCGGATATATCTGTCTAAAAACGCGTGGCCACAGCGCCGCAGGAAATGTTTCACATTTGTTGAAACAGCATGAAGTGAAAAATAACAGCACCAAATTGAGAATCCGAAATTGTCTGAGGAAGAAGAATGATGCCTCCATGGTCCTGAAATTGTGGATTAATCATAAGTTTGAAACAACGTTTTCCGGTTACTCCAAACTTCAAACGAGTTTTTCTGGACCAACTATTTTTCAGCCGCACTTATCTCTATGCGATCTCGGACGTTTGAGCGATTCATTTGATTTTTTTTTAATGATAGACAATTAAAATTTAGTGGCACCAAGGAGCGCATTATTCTTGTTCTCGAATGTTAAATATTTTTAAAAGAAATGGAACTTATAAAAACAGGCCAAGAAATGGTCTTGTTATTCAAACACCTAGCACTTTTTCTTTCGATGTATTTTCCAAAAACCATCGTGATAGCTGCCCCAATTCTTTCTACCATAAGAATTTTCAGTTTTCCATGATTTTAGGAATAACCTGGAATCTGTACAACGCTTCTTGCAAACCAGGATGTACCATGCGGAGCATACTTTGGCAGAAGCTGCGGACGCTTTTTTAAATTTGTTTTAATTATGTAAAAAAACATAAACTTGCATAAATTCTTGTACACACATAAAAAAAGTTTTTCCTCACCTAATTTGTACAGAAATTTGAAATAGAGATCAACATAAACATCATTTCCGCCCTTTTTCTTGCTCTTCAAAACCACACATTGCATGTTCTGCCACCATACAGCGAGATCTTCAGAGGTGGTGGGTCAGATTGCTGTACACACCGATACCTCTAATACCCGGTAGCACGTACTCTTTCACTGATGAGTGCCTGTATTCTTCGTAGCATACTATTCAAAAGTTCATCAAGGCACTGTTGGTCCCACTCCTCAACAGCGATTCGGCGAAGATCCCTCAGTGTTGTAGGTGGGTCACGTCGTCCATAAACAGCCCTTTTCAGTCTATTGCAGACATGTTCGATAGGGTTCATGTCTGGAGAATATGCTTGCCCCTCTATTCGAGCGATGTAGTTATCCTGAAGGAAGTCTTTCACGATAAGGGAGCGAATTGTCGTCCATGAAGAAGAATGCCCCGCCAGTATGCTGCCCATACGGTTTCACTATCGTTCGGAGGATGGCATTCTAGTATTGTACAGCCATTACGGCGCACTCCGTGACCACCAGCGGCGTACGTCGGCCCCACATAATGCCACCCCAAAACATAAGAGAACCTCCACCTTGTCGCATTCGCTGGACAGTGTGTCTAAGATGCTCAGCCTGAATGGGTTGCCACCAAACAAGTCTCCGACTATTGTCTGGTTAAAGGCATATGAGACACTCATTGGTAAAGATAACGTGATTCCAATCTCTGAGTTGTTGGGTCCCTCTGTACCGCACTGCATGGTGTCATGGTTGCAAAGATGGACCTCGCCATGAACGTTCTAATGGCTCTGAGCACTATGGGACTTAACGTCTGAGGTCATCAATCCCCTAGAACTTAAAACTACTTAAACCTAACTAACCTAAGGACATTACGCACATGAATGCCCGAGGTAGGTTTCGAACCTGAGACCGTAGAGGTAGCGCAGCTCCAGACTGTAGCGCCTCGAACCGCTCGGCCGCATCGGCCGGCTCGGGGGTTAAGTTTCGCATCATGCACCCTATTACGCACAGTTTGAATAGTAATATGAGTTTCTGTGGCTACACGTAAAGCGTTTTTCATCGTGATGGTGTCTCTGTCAGGGTTCCTCAGGCCATAATCCGTCGGTATTGGTCATCCACTGCAGTAGTAGTCCTTGGGCGGCCACAGAGAGGCATGTCATCGACTGTTCCTGCCTGTCTGTATCTCGTCCACGTCAAAATAACATCCTTTTGGTTCACTCCGAGACGCCTGGACACTTCCCTTGTCGAGAGCCCTTCCTGGCATTAAGTAACAATGCGAACGGTATCGAACCGCGGTATTGACCGTCTAGGCATCGTTGAACTACAGACAACACGAGCCATGTACATCCTTCTTGGTGGAATGACTGGAGCTAATGGGCTGTCGGACCCACTCCGTCTAATAGGCGCTGTTCATGCATGGTTATTTACATCTTTGGGTGGGTTTAATGACATCGCTGAACAGAAAAAAGGGACTGTGTCTGTGATAGAATATCCACAGTCAACATCTATCTTCAAGAGTTCTGGGAACTGGGGTGACGCCAAACATTTTTTGATGCGTTTATAATAAAGCGATAAAACGGCTATTCTAATAAACGCAACCCGACCATGAAAAAATATTCTGAACCTCATCCACTTCTTGGTAGCATCAGTTCGACAATTAATGCCCGATGCACTAGGCCAGTTGAAGAGAGAGTGCACTACTCCAGATAAATCGAGAGTTTACTACTCAGGATAAATAGAGAGTGCGTTATTCAGATTAATAGAGAGTGTACTACTCCAAATGAACAGACAGTGCGCTGATCAGACGAATATCGTGTGCATTACTTTATATGATTAGAGAGTGCACTACTCCATGTGAATCTGGGTGCACTACTCTAGATGAGTAGAGTGTGCACTACACGAAACTGCTTGAGATCTTTCAAGGTTGCTTCATTTTGCTACCATATATTTCAACTATTTTTAAACTAATATTTACATTAGATCACCATTTATGTTGCACAGCTGTATTATTATTCCAGAATGAGATTTTCACTCTGCAGCGGATTGTGCTCTGATATGAAACTTCCTGGCAGATTAAAACTGTGTGCCCGACCGAGACTCGAACTCGGGACTTTTGCCTTTCGCGGGCTGATACTGGCTGGCACCACTTACTAACAATTTCTGTAGTATTGCATGTTCGGGAGTTAATTAGAGCTGAGAGGTGATGGAAACGTCGAAATGGCCACACATTCCTCTGAAGCCACTGCCAGCTAAACAGGGCCTGGGAAGAGACAAGGCGTATTGTGCAGGTGTAGACGTTTTTCTGCCCTGAAAGAGAGAAGGGCTTGGAGGCGGCAGTTTACAGTGCTGGAGGCTGCAGAGGTCCCATTGCGTGGGCAGAGTAGGTGGTTATTACTCTTTGGTAGAACAGAAAAGAATTTCAGGATAGCATACTTTGAAGAAGAGCGCCAGAACGGAACAAGGAGAGAAGACGGCCTTTTAATCCTAAGGAACGCGAGGGATCACAGATAATGGCTGTGAGCTGCTCTCTAAGGAATCTTCTCATGGAAAGCAACGGGACATGCTTCCTGCTGAAAAGAGAGACACGTTTTTGATTGGTGTCGATATAAGGAAGGGAAATGAAAAATCTTCAAAATAGGACAAGCTTCAGAAGACTGGGTGGCAGATTCATTGGTCTTGTAGCGGGATGTGATGCTCGATCCAGGGCACTTCCCTGCCATGTTCGATCGATGACAGTTCTCTCCAGGGATCGACCCAGGGACTGTGCTGGCAAGAGCCACAATGGAAAATCTAGCAGTTAAATTTTGCCAGTTGTTGCTTGGACACAGGGAACTCGTGATGCTGTTTCTCAGTTGATATGGTGTTTGCTCGAGCGATGATTCTTTAGCTCTCTGTAGAATCTGACACATATTGCAGAATGTTTGTATTGGAGAAAACCTGAGTCGAGTTTTTGTTCCTCGTTAGTGACAAGCAGAAACCTTGATCTGAGTAGTTTCAATCGTAGGAATTCGTGGATAGCATATTGAATCCAGTGTGTAGGCAGAGAGTACGTCATCTCAACAGCGGCGAACGTCCCAAAGAACGGGTTACAGGCGGAGTACCACAACGATCCTTACACAAGTAGGTGAGATGCGCACTTTGGTTTAATACCAGGGACGGTGGCAAGTAGGGGGGGGGGGGGGGCGGGGATCATTGAGGCTATAGCTCCCCCCTCCCCACTCCAAATGGGGCATCGTATTACAATGGATCAAATGACATCAGAAATCAGCGAATAAATTACTCCAACAGATTCATTCTTTTTTTACAATTATGTAGCAATATAGGTTGCAATGTATTTCAAACACATTTTAACAAAAGAATAAGAGCTGCAAATAGCTTACTATCTAAACCAATAAATATCATTTACCTTAAAATGGGCGTCTTATTATTTATTAAAACACATTTTTTACCCTGCACTCCTAAACAGTTACCAGAAACTACTTAAACCAAAACCAAATTTTACCAATCGGTGGAGGACCCCCAACTCTCCTTTCGTTAAGCGATATTCCATTCCCACAAACCCCTCCCCCCCACATTAGCTCCCCCTCCCCCCCCCCCCCCCCCCTTGACCGACTTCTACAATCGCCCCTGTTAAGCATATAGGGAAACACTCACAGTAAATGCGATAAGTTCCATTAACTTGTCCGCTTAAAATTTTCCGAAAGTCAGCATGTAGGACTTGTGTTTCTCTCCGATAATCAGTATCTGCAAACTTTTGTCCATCTAGAAATTGGGCGGGGGGGGGGGGGGGGGGGGCGATGTTGATTGGGTCTAAAGGAAGTCCGACATACGTTCTACTAGCCTCACAATTACACGTGGAGTAGGAATCTGATATTGCGCATTTAATATTTGTATACAGTATTATGCACTCTATATCTTTTAGAAACTGAATAATTTACGGAGTACCTTTATTGTTAATTTTATTTAGAGTTTAAGATTTTTGTAATAATTTATATATTTTCCTTTGTTGTTTGAGTTTGGTTCTTATTGTTTTATGTTTTTATGATTTCGGCTTTTTTCATTCTAGTAGCATCCCGATAGGAATGATTGGTTTGATGTGCTAAACTGGAGTAAAACCACAACACGATACTTGGTTTTATAGTAGTCCCTGTGTGTACGTTAATAATTGGCAACCATTGCTGTACAACCGCAATAAAGTTATGAGACGTTCAATTCACTGTTTTATTACGTGTTACGCTTTTCGGCGTTACACTCATTTTCAAATATCTGTTACAAAAAAGTACAAAATATAAGTGAACAGCACACTCAACACGTCTCAGTGATATGAGATCGGGTCATATGAGTTACATACCACAAAATTCCGGTCCTTCCTAACCAACCAGGCGTACAACCTTGAATACTCAAAGAAAGAGTCCAATAATATTATACTACAATTGCGACACAAGCAGTCTTGAAGCAGAGAGTATACTGACGCTAAACAAGTCAACTAGCAGCGAAGCGTCCTCGGTAGGGGGCGAAGCATGGTTTTGTGCTCCATGCGTTCACATGTAATTTAATAATAATATACTCAGCATATAACATCTAACAGGGTGTAATTGCAACTAACAACCGGAATTATATTTCCCTACATGTTAACACCACAGGATTTTTTTTAATTTTTAAAAACTCGAAATTTTGTTTTTCTTTCATTGCCATTCTATACCCATAGCCAGTAGTGGGACTAAGCACAACTCAAACCATATGTAAATCTAAAATAAATAATAGGGGCGGAGTTCCTTCATGAATAAATCCTTCAACCTCCCAAATCTCTAACAGAATACCACCAAATTAAATATAACCAACATTATCCATCATCAACTAAAACTCTGTGATCAGTTCGCGTACGCAGACGTCTTAGGCGCCGTCGGGTAAAGCCAACCGCAACTACGTCGCCGGAAGCCAACCGCCTATCGAATTACTGCCAAGTGATATTCATGGGCCATGACTGCCCAAATAGAAGCCTTCAAACAACAGCTTACACCTCTCTACCACGTGGAAAAAAGTTTAAAGGTGAGAGGAAGAACATTTTTATAAAATCTCAAAACACACACGTGGGTTATACCTCATACATTCTTCATATAAAATAGTGGCACGACAATTGCCCAAGTCCTACCTATACTATCCGGATACTGGAGAGCTCTAGAGTCTTAAAATGCAAAGAAACAAAACATTAAAAGTCCTGAAAGTTTAAAGTACAAAACCAACAAAATAAACCCATGGTGTCAACAACGACCACCCAAAAGTTACGGTGGTGAACGATCCGTATATGCCAACCTATCTAACCATCTAACTTTCACCATATGACGTTAAGTTAGCCAACCATTCAGCAAAAAAACCTAGCTATCATAAGGGTACGTTATTTTCAAAAAATTCCTTTATTTAACATGTACGGAAGTACCATTCCGGTTGCTAGACGTAATTACACCCTGTTAGATGTTATATGCTGAGTACATTATTATTAAATTACATGTGAACGCATGGAGCACATTACCATGCAGTGCCCCCTAGCGAGGGCGCTTCGCTGCTAGTTGACTTGTTTAGCGTCAGTATACGCTCTGCTTCAAGACTGCTTGTGTCGCAGTGATAGTCATACGTTATTGGACATTTTCTTTGAATTGTCAAGGCTGTGAGCCTGGCTGACTAGGAAGAAGTTAAAGTTTGTGGTATGTAACTCACACGACCCGAACTGATATTCTGTAACTTTGTGATGCGTTGAGTGTGCTGTTCACTTACATTTTGTAAATCTTTGTAACAGATGTCTGAAGATGGGTGTGATCCCGAAACGCGTAACACGTTCTAATAAAAGAGTCAATTGAACATCTCATGACTTTATTGCTATTGTACAGCTATGGTTTCCAATTATTAACGTAAAAGTGATCGCAGTCCTCAGACGGGATTTTGTGTCCTGCATATCATATGCGTACGTTGTCAATGGCAAGGTCATCTTACTCACCTGCAGGCGGAGTATTGCATTGTGAAAACATTAGGTACCACACATAGACACTCCCTATGTTACAAACACCACGACGGTTTCAAAGCTGATCGCTACGTCTCGGTCGATGTCTCTAACAGCTCCAGGCATTTTCACCGGGAATATGAGTGAGTGAGTGATTAAGCAGACAATCTCAGATGCATGCGTTTTTGTGAAAACAGGGTTCTGTGCCTGCCACACTGCCAACACGGTCGTTATTATTTTGAATTAAACTGTGTGTCTGATGTTTACGATTATCCGAATTAGTGAGCCCAACAATGAAAAACACACCCAAAACATTCAAATCCAATTCCTGCGCTAACTACACCCAACACACATTGCGGGTTAAACCCCTATTGGGACCTCGATGCACTAGACCACTTCCATTATTTCAAAGTGAGAAGTATGCTCTTTGGACCAAAACACATCCCTCCAGTCACCTAAAGTCTAGTTTTTGTGTTGTTTGGGGCACGTGCAGCTCTATGCGAACTGCAAGCAATGGGCATTTGCGAGGAACCCATCTTACTGTGCTGACTCAATGTGCTGACTCAATATCTCTGACTACCACATTCAGACCACTTCATTGCAATTTACGTCATTGGTGGAGGATTGCCTGACAGACTGGCACCAGTTCAACGTCATTGACAACGCTAAAAACCTACCGGCGTGCCCTTTTAAGGGGAGGGGGGGGGGTGAAATTTTCTGTTTATGAACAAAGCATCACTCGTGCCACATATTTTAAAGAGTGACTTGCTACGCCTAACCTAAATTCTTTACAGTACATGCCATCACAATTATAAATACAGCATAGGATTCTCTCAACAAAACAGAGACAAAGATTCTGAAATGCAGTGGAAAGCAAACCACATGCAGATTGAAACTCTAGCGGACCGGGGCTCGAAACAAGAACATGGTCTTCCGAGCTACGTACCCTTATTGACCTCTCTATCAAACCTTGCCACTTGTCCGCAAAATCCTCAATGTATGCAGGAGAACTTCTCTCTACTCTTGAAACTGGGAGATAGGTAATAGCAGAATTAAACTATGAGGGCAGGTCGTGGTCAAGCCTCACGATTACTCTGGAACAAATACTCTATGCTGCCACGAGGTCATTTCACCTCTGTACCCGCCCTTCGAAGAGTGCGTAGGCAACAAGGTAAGTAGGACTGTGTATCTTGGAAACTAAATGAGAGATACTGGTAGAAATAAGACTGCGAGAGTTAGTAGGTCGTCCCTGAAAGCTCGGTCGACAAGATCATTGTCCACGGAAGGCAAGGTTTTGGATTAGCGTCCCCGTGTAGCACACGGTTTTAATCTACTAGGAAATTCAGGTCCTAGGTAAAACTGCCAACCGGGCTGAAGACTGCTGTTGAGTTAGGTGTCGACCAGTTTGGTGTAGTAATGCAATATAGCAAAAGGAGAGCTGAAGTTTTACATTACACATTTAAAAACATCATTCTCGCAGGAGGATCGTAGACATATACCATCGCTCCGCTGTCACACAGACTCTGCTGTGGGACCTGCCGAGGGGAGACAGTCGTTCACTCGCATACAGAAGGATGACGGTTGATATCTACGTTCGGCCAATCCGATTTAGGTTTTCCACAATTTCCCTAAATCTCTCCAGGCATATGTCGGAATAATACATTTGAAAGAGCATGGGTGAATTTCTTCTCCATCTTTGTAACAATTTGTGCTTGTGCTCCATCGCTAACTACTTCGATGTTGACGGGTTACTAAACCTAATATTCTATCCTTTCCTAAATGGAGAACATAGATATAAGCACAACTCGAGTACAGAAGCAGGGACGATATAAATGTAGCCTTAGTCACTAGGTCTGGATGGAATTGCAGTTCACTTTTGCTGAGTGGCATTGGCTCCACAGTTATTAGCTTGCATTGATCTACATCTATGTGAATACAGTGCAATTCACACTTGAGTGTCTGGCAAAGGGTTCAACGAACCACTGTCATTCTGTTTCTCTACTGATCCATTATCGAATATCGCACTGGAAAATACGCACCCTTAAATCATTCGGTGCGAATTCTGGTTTCTATAATTTTATCGTTTTCGCATTAGGAAAAGGGCAATAGAGGTTGAAATTGCGTGAAATGATCTCACCGTAACGGAAAGAAACATCGTTTAATGATTTCCACTCCAACTCGCGTATCGTATCCGTGACACTCTCTGCCTTATTTCGTGGTAGTACAAAACAAATGGCCAAACTTTGAATTTTTTTGATGTCCCCCGTCAGTCGTATCTAGCAGTGATCCCATGTCACACAACAATACTTAAGTAGAGGATGGAGAAGGGTGGTGTAGGCAGACTCTTTAGTAGACCTTGTAAGTGTTCCGGCAGTAAAACGCTCTCTTATTTTTTCCTTCTCCACAACTTTACGTCAATTGTCACCTGTTAGTCAGGGAGAGGCAGGATAAGGCAACGATTGTGGATGGGGCCGTAGTCAGCTACCGTTGGCTACTGTAAACACATTCACTTTATTTAAGGAATTAATTTTCAACAGTCATTTTAAAATATTTTACTACACTGACGGCTGAAAGCCTTACTAAGAAAGAATTCAAAATTATTCGTCGGCTGACGGCCACAAGCAACTTCAGAATACTCAACAGCTGAACGCCTGAATTATAAGTGAGAAAGGCAGTTACAAGTTAACAGAAACTAAGATATTTTCTTCTTAAGCAATCAAAAACTATAACAAGCTATAGCAACCGCTGAAGGCCTTATTAAGAAATAACTGCAAATTATTTGTTGGCTGGCGGCCACAAGCAATGTTACACACAATGAACGGCTGAAGGCCTGATTAAGAAAAAAATTCAAAATTATTCGTTGACTGAAGGCCGCAAGCAATTTTAGAATACTCAACGGCTGAAAGCCTGAATTACAAGTATGGAAAGCAATTACATGTTAAAAATACTAAAACCTTTTATATAATCTTAACAAACTGTAAGAGGCTATAGTGCCGGCCTTATTAAGACAGAATTGAAAATTATTTGTTGTCTGAAGGGCAAAAGCAATCTTACAAACAATTAATGGCTGAAATCCTAAATTTCGAGTGAGGAAGGCAATTACACGTTAAAACACAACGGTAAATTTTAAAAAATTATGACAACTAGACCACGTAAGACGGAGTGATCCCCAGACAGTGCTCCCTGGATCGACCTGAGGAAGGTCACGACAGTTGTGTAAGCGGTGAGACTGGCAGCCAAGAGTAATGTTCACCTAAGGAGGGCAACGTAAACTAGACACTGTTTAAACGCCGATCGCCATTCTTAGCAAATTCACCTACGCCAGATAACCAGTCCCACGATGGAATATTTCAGGCGAGAGTCTCCGAATCCAGTGTTTAAAACACCAAAAGGCAGAAGGAACCACTATAACCAAGGTAGGCAAGGAAACCAGTCATCCGTATCCCAATCAAGGAAACTGTCAAATTACATGCCATGCCAGACAGAATCGGCAAGACGAGGAAAAGTACACTGCCGCAAATTACGGTAACCTCCAGGGCAGGTAATTGGGGCATTAGCGGCCACTAGGCAGTAAGATACCGCTGATTGCACTTCACCAATAATAACACTAAAACCTAACCAATATCAAGTAGTAGAAGGGTGCCAATAGCTTCCATCAACCTGACAGACTCCACTTGTTGTGGTTGGTCTCACAGACCCTGGGAGCAGCAACACGGAAACAACAAAAATGGTTCAAATGGCTCTCAGCACTATGCGACGTAACTTTTGAGGTCATCAGTCGCCTAGAACTTAAAATTAATTAAACCTAACGAACCTAAGGACATCACACACATCCATGCCTGAGGCAGGATTCGAACCTGCGATCGTAGCGGTCGCTAGGTTCCAGGCTGTAGCGCCTAGAACCTCACGGCTACACCGGCCGGCAGCAAACAACAGCGAGATCTCAAACAGTGGAGGTTTCAGTACTGGACACGGTTCACTCAACTTCAAAAGTCCTTGGTTCGGTCGTCGGCTACAGTCCCTCGATCCGATGGTGCCTACACGCCACCAGCGGTCCCGGCATGCCCTCACGCTGTGGGCCTCATCACTGCTCCGTCCGAAGCTGAACTGCCTCACACACACGACGACCTGGAAGTACAAGTGGTCGTACCAACGGTAGTAAACAATCTGACTGGTAAATTTTTCTCCTAAATCATTTACAATAATTAGAAACAGCTGAGGGCATATGACTCCTTCCTTGAGGAAAGCTAGATATCATTTCTGTTTTGTTCGAGGCAGTTACTAGGAACTGTGACTTTTCTGACAGGAAATCACGAATCCACTCACACAACTGAGACGATACGATACCGCTCATTATTTCGTGATAATTGAAAGCTAGATGTGTTTCATGAGAACGATATTTCCTAAGTCTCTGCTGACTACGTTACAACACATTGTTTCCGTTTATGTCATTTATAATGTTCGAACAAGTGGATGATCCATTTAGCTACAAAATAGCAGGTCAGCAACTGGAAGCAGTTAATTCCATAAATTATCTGGGAGTACGCATTAGGAGTGATTTAAAATGGAATGATCATATAAAGTTGATCGTTGCTACAGCAGATGCCAGACTGAGATTCAGTGGAAGAATCCTAAGGAAATGCAATCCGAAAACAAAGGAAGTAGGTTATAGTACGCTTGTTCGCCCACTGCTCGAATACTGCTCAGCAGTGTGGGATCCGTACCAGATAGGGTTGATAGAAGAGATAGAAAAGATCCAACGTAGAGCAGCGTGCTTCGTTACAGGATCATTTAGTAATTGCGAATGCTTTACGGAGATGATAGATAAACTCCAGTGGAAGACTCTGCAGGAGAGACGCTCAGTAGCTCGGTACGGGCTTTTGTTAAAGTTTCGAGAACATACCTTCACCGAAGAGTCAAGCAGTATATTGCTCCCTCCTACGTATATCTCGCGAAGAGACCATGAGGATAAAACCAGAGAGATTAGAGCCCACATCGAAAACATATCTTTCCACGAACTACGAGACTGGAATAGAAGGGAGAACCGATAGAGGTACTCAGGGTACCCTCCGCCACACACCGTCAGGTGGCTTGCGGAGTATAAATGTAGAAGTAGATGTAGATGTAGATGCTACTGCAAACTAGCATCACTTGACATGGGCCTGTAATTCAAGAGATTACTCCTACGTCCTTTCTTGACTGTTCAAGGCCCATACCTCGTTGGCCTTGTTGAGTGCTCGTGTGCTGTGTGGAACATTTCAGTCTTTAGGTACGGATATTCCATAAAGCGAACGGTTTCTTTGGATTTTAGAGTACGGAGTTGTAAGTAGGCTGTTTAGGTTTTTATGTTGGTAACGTCACCTAGCGCTCTGTATGAAAATCACTCATTGTGCTGTGTGCAGCCTGTGGGTGGTTTGCATTGTTGTAATTCGCTATTGTAGTGCGCAGTTAGATATTAATAGCGCGTAGCGTTGCGCAGTTGGAGGTGAGCCTCCAGCATTGGTGGATGTGGGGAGAAAAATGACGGAGTTTTGAGAGCGGATGATCTGGACGTGTGTCCATCAGAAACAGTACATTTGTAAGAGTGGATGTCTTGTCCTGCTATATATATTATGACTTTTGAACACTATTAAGGTAAATACATTGTTTGTTCTCTATCAAAACATTTCATTTGCTAACTATGCCTATCAGTAGTTAGTGCCTTCAATAGTATGAATCTTTTATTTATCTGGCAGTAGTGGCGCTCGCTGTATTGCAGTACTAAGAGTAAAGAAGATTTTTGTGAGGCAAGTGGTTTGTCAAAGGTATAGGTTACTGTTAGTCAGGGTCATTCTTTTGTAGGAATTATTGAAAGTCAGATTGGGTTGCGCTTGAAATATTGTGTGTCAGTTTCAGCACAGTCATTTATAATTTTTCTAAGGGGACGTTTCAGAGTTATTGTATCATCGTATTCTGAAAGTAATCTAATTGGTACGCAGTCTGGACCGAAGGAGTTGCCTGTGTTAAATGATACCATCAATGAAGCCACAATGCGTGTCAGACCAACATCTACAGGACATTGTAGCATCACAGTCCAAATGATGAAGCTTATTTTTGACCACTACTGCCCAGTGTAAGAGATATCTTCAACAAGTCGTTAAGCACAAGTGTTCTACCTCAGACGTGGAAACAGAGATTAGTTATTCCACTTCCTAGAAGGGACCTTGCCAAAGCACCCTCTGATTAGCGATATGTTGATATTCTTCCCGCTCTGTCAACAGCCTAAGAAAATATACAGGGTGGTCCACTGATCGTGGCCGGGCCAAATATCTCACGAAATAAGCGTCAAACGAAAAAACTACAAAGAATGAAACTTGTCTAGCTTGAAGGGGGAAACCAGATAGCGCTATGGTTCGCCCGCTAGATGGCGCTGCCATTGCTCAAACGGATGTCAACTGCGATTTCTTAAAATAGCTACCCCCAATTCTTATTACATATTCGTGTAGTATGTAAAGAAATATGAATATTTTAGTGGGACCACTTTTCGCTTTGTGTGTACTACACGAATATGTAATAGAAATGGGGGTTCCTAAATATGAAAACGCAGTTGATATCCGCTTGATCTATGGCAGCGGGCCAACCATAGCGCCATCTGGTTTCCCCCTTCAAGCTAGACAAGTTTTGTTCTTTGTAGTTTTTTCGTTTGATGCTTATTTCGTGAGATATTTGGCCCGGTCACAATCAATAGACCACGGCCAGCTAGCAAACTACACAATCATAAACAACTCACTATACGAATACCAATCAGATGTCCGTGAACATCGTAGAAAGGTAGCAAATGACCTGAAACTTCCCATGGATGCACAAGGGGCAGCTATCACTTGCTTCTTAGACTTCTCTGAAGCCTTTGACACCGTCGATTTCGACTTTATACTTGTCACTAGGTGCAGCGCAATGGTTTCGCTCGCACCTGATGCCTCGGCAGCAATGCGTCATTTCCGACACCATAGTCGCAATGGTGGCTGGTAGTATAAGGAGACGCCCAGGGTTCGGTATTGGATCGTATACTTCTTCATTGAACGCAGATCATGTTTCAGTAGTTTTGTACTATTGCAAATATCAAAATTACGCTGATGATGTCTAACTCTAAATGATCCAAATTTCTTTGAGCACTATGGGACTTTACATCTGAGGTCATCAGTCCCCTAGAACTTAGAACTACACTACTGGCTATTAAAATTGCTACACCACGAAGATGACGTGCAACAGACGCGAAATTTAACCGACAGGAAGAAGATGCTGTGCAAATGATTAGCTTTTCAGATCACTCACACGAGGTTGGCGCCGGTGACGACACCTACAACATGCTGACATGAGGAAAGTTTCCAACGGATTTCTCATACACAAACAGCAGCTGACCGGCGTTGCCTGGTGAAACGTTGTTGTGATGTGTCGTGTAAGGAGGAGGAATGCGTGCCATCACGTTTTCGACTTTGATAAAGGTCGGATTGTAGCCTATCGCTATTGCGGTTTATCGTGTTGCGACATTGCTGCTCGCGTTGATCGAGATCCAATGACGGTTAGCAGAATATGGAATCGGTGGGTTCAGGAGGGTAATACGGAACGCCGTGCTGGATACCAACGGCCTCGTATCACTAGAAGTCGAGATGACAGGCATCTTATGCGCACGGTTGTAACAGATTATGCAGCCACGTATCGACAACTGAGTCAACAGATGGGGACGCTTGCAAGACAACAACCATCTGCACGAACAGTTCGACGACGTTCTCAGCAGCATGGAGCATCAGATCGGAAACCATGGCTGCTGTTACCCTTGAATCTGCGTCACAGACATGAGTGCCTGCGATGGTTTACTCAACGACGAACCTGGATGCACGAATGGTAAAACGTCATTTTTCCAGATGAATCCAGGTTCTGTTTACAGCATCATGATGGTCGCATTCGTGTTTGGCGACATCGCGTTGGAAGCGTGTATTCGACATCGCCATATTGGCGTATCACGCGGGGTGATGGTATGGAGTGCTATTGGTTACACGTCTCGGTCACCTCTTGTTCACATTGACGGCAATTTGAACAGTGGTCCTTGGATTTCCGATGTGTTACGACCCCTGGCTCTACCCTTCATTTGATCTCTGTGAAACCATACATTTCAGCAGGATAATGCGCGACCGCATGTTGCAGGTCCTATACGGACGGGCCTTTCTGGATACAGAAAATGTTCGACTGCTGCCTTGGCCAGAACTTTCTGCAGATCTTTCCCCAATTGAAAACGGCTGGTCAATGGTGGCCGAGAAACTGTCTCGTCACAGTACGCCACTCACTAGTCTTGATGAACTGTGGTATCGTGTTGAAGCTGCATGGGCAGCTGCACCTGTACACGCCATCCAAGCTCTGCTTGACTCAATGCCCAGGAGTATCAAAGCCGTTATAGCTGCCAGAGGTGGTTGCGTGAAAATGTAATTAGATGACAGTTATATATTTGTCCAATAAATACCCGTATACCATCTGCATTTCTTCGTGGTGTAGTAATTTTAATGGGCAGTAGTGTACTTAAACCTAACAAACCTAATGACATCACACACATGCATACCCGAGACAGGATTCGAATCTGCGACCGTAGAAGTCGCGCCGTCTAATTCTATCTAAGTGCAAAACCAATAAACCTCAAGAAAGGTATCGAGAATCCCAGTACCGCCCTGTGTGCACTATCCAAGTGGGTGCAGGATATAGGGTTAAAGCTGAGGCTTCCCAAAACCCAAGGAAATCTGGTTGGTTATCTGTCTCATTAGCCCATAATTTCGGAAAGCCTAATCACCTGTAACCTTATATTGGAGAATTATCAACTTCTTCCTCTAAGCAATAATAATTCAAAATCTAAATTTGAATGCAGTGTTCAAGGAAGCATCGTTATCTCTGGATGTCTAAGGAAAATATAAAAAGCTTATTCCTCTTGACGTGGAAAAGGAACCTGTATAAATATGTGTATTTCCAGCTACTGAATGAAGCGATGTTATCGTACAAGGACCCTCACAGGTAAGCTCACGGCACCAGGAGCTGGGTATGACTGCCTGTGTTCACGTTATACCTGTAAAGTTCGATTCTTTGATCGTGGTTCAACGTCATATACACAGTTACCCTGGCTGCGTCCTGACAAGCGCCGAGACTTGCATCGCCTCGCTCTTCTCTTCTGTCAAATGAATGTACACTATCTCACATATGTCTCCTCGATCTTAACACTCTTGTACGAACAATATGGCAGAAGCACCTATACCCATAAGAGCAAAACAGACTCTGTTCAATTCTATCGTTCAGCCATGTTCACGGAGTCCTTCTCAGTGGTAGGAACATGACTATGGAATAACCTACCGCACCTCCAGCCTGAAAAGACCGTTAGTGATACACCTAGCAAAGCAACAACCGTGATGACCATTGTTACCCCTGTACTCCTACTTCCTTCCTTCCAACAAGATCTTCCTTGTTTTCTAATATTATTAGCTGGTGCATTCTCCAGAGCTCGCTATATCAGAAAACGTCGGCTTTGTACATATATAAATTATTTTTATATCTGCCACTATCATTATTATTACTACTACCATTATTATTATTACTATTATCATTATTATTGTCTGCAGCAGCAGTAGTAGAAGTACTGCCAGTATTAACTTTATTAATTTGTAGTCAGTGTTATTTACTCACATTGGCACTAGAGGCACTCAAATTGTTCTAAAACTATTTTTCATACGAAAGTCGTTATTTCTTAGGTGACTGTGACGTAAAACTGTACTGTGCGCATCAAACTTTGGTTTGATGTAAGAGAGGGCCTGATGGTTCTAATCAGGTCTGTCAACAGTAAACTTCATCGTGGTGCGCAACTCCTTCCTTGGATTGCTGGTTTGACGCAACAGCCATATTAAACGCTGACGAGAGGCCTTCCTCCTGTTTGGAACTTCTTTGTGTCCTATGTTAATCCTCAGTGGTGAATTCCAAGACTGATAAGTAACATTCAAAAATAAACCAAGCAACGTCTCTGTAAGCTACGTCTATCCTGGGGAAATATACATGGTTTTAAAAAACATTTTCTATGTCATGAAAGATGGTAGTATGGACCAAAACAACACAAAAGTGTCCAGTAAATGACGGCTCCAAAATGCCTACCTTATGAACCATGAGCACTTGTTCATCCACGTTACTGTTTCTGTCAGACATGACACTCTGTTATGCTCTAGCAACTGAAAACAATCGTCGAACTTGCATCCTGTACGCTGAAAAAGAAAGCCAGAACGAAGTGTCCCATCTGAAGAACTACGCAGCCGTATTTTTCAGCGACTAGCAGACTCTGGTTCCGTAGGGCCAACAATAGCGCATAGAGGCAGACCTCACACATTCATTCTTCCGTTATGGAAGAGACTGGAGTCGGTGGCAGGCATAAAACATCGTCCGCCATCGTACTACATGCTTTGAAGGAAAGAAATTTTTAACAGTTAGTTCAGGAGCCCACTCGAACTATAAATGGCTGCGAAAGCATACGCGACCTCTTAGCGGCCAACAATCCCGAGAAAATATGGAGCATCACGACGGATGTAGTGACTAGTCACCTTATACTCTGACTGAATACAGTAACTTACAAACGCACCTAACATAAACCCAGAATATACCTATCCAAAAAAAGCTGATGAAAATTCCCTGAACCCCTTCCTAAGAGTGCATGAAAACTTTTCGCAGCTGCGAATACAGACAACCATCAGCTGTATAATGAAATGACGGCAATGAAAATTTCTACCGGACCAGGGCTAGTACCGGTATTTACTGTTTATCGCGTACAGTCGTCTTACCATTAAGCTATCAGAGCACGACTAACAGCCACATTCAAACTTCCATATTTTGTCAACCATGAGTCTACAACCTGTACTCATACATCCATTATGTACATTCCCGAATAGGGGATACATTTTACTTAAATGCGTTTTGACTGGTGTCGGATGATATTGCAGTACCAAAAGTATGGCTCCAAGCACTATAAGGCTTAAAATCTGAGGTTGTCAGTCACCTAGACTTAGAACTCTTAAACCTAATTAACCTAAGGTCATCACAAACATAGGTACCCGAGGCAGGATTCGAACCTGCGACAGTAACAGCAGCACGGTTCCGGACTGAAGCGCCTATATTCGCTTTGCACAGTGGCCGGCTACTAGTACCTGTGTTATTCCGAACTACGACACAATATTCCTTAGAGATGTATGCATATGCGAAGAAATATTGCATCCTAATACGGAAAAGCAAAGACACTGTAATATCGTATCATTCCTAAATGACGGCGTCCATTCTCTCCGAACTAACTACGTTGCGGCAGACCATATATGGCTTAAATTCGAAGAAATAGTACGGACGGTAATGGAAAAATTTATGCACAATAAATTACAAACATCAAAAAAAGTTTTCCATCACCTCGGTTCCGAGAGATCCGCAACCTGTACAGAAAATTGGAGCAGAGATGAACGTAAACATCATTTCCGATGTTTTTATTGTCCATGAAAACCACACATTGCATGTTGTACCACCATAGAGCGAGACCTTCAGGGGTGGTGTTCCAGGTTATTGTACACACCGGTACCTCTAATACACACAAGCATGCCCTCTTGCATTAATGCATACCTGTCTACGTCATGGCATACTATCAACAATTTCATCAAGGTACTGTTGGTCCAGATTGTCTCAGCCCTCAACGGCTATTCAGCGTAGATCCCTCAGAGTGGTTGGTGAGTTAGGTTGTCCATAAACAACCCTTATCAATCTATACCAGGCATGTTCGATAGAGTTCATGTCAGGAACCATGCTGTCCACTCTGGTCGAGCGATGTCGTTATCGAGAATGAAGTCATTCTTAAGATGTGCACGACGGGGGCGCGAATTGTCGTCCATAAAGACGAATGGCTCGACATAGTAGCTTCCGATATGGTTGCACTATCGGTCGGAGGAGGGCATTCACGTATCGTACAGCCGTTACGGCGCCTTCCATGACCACCAGCGGCGTACGTCAGCCCCACGTAATGCCATCCCAAGACAGCAGGGAACCTCCACCTTGCTGCACTCGCTCAACAGTGTGTTCAGCCTCACTGGGTTGCCTCCAAACACGTCTCCGACGATTGTCTGGTTGAAGGCATACGCGACACTCATCAGAGAAGAGATAGTGAAGCCAATCCTGTGCGGTCCATTCGGCAGGGTGTTATGTCCATCTGTGCCGCGCTGCATGATGTCCCGGTTGCGAAGATGGACCTCGACATGGACGTCGGGAGTGAAGTTGCGCATCATGCAGCCTATTGCCCACAGTTTGAGTCGTAACACGACGTCCCGTGGCTGCCCGAAAAGCATTACTCAATGCGGTGGCGTTACTGTCAGGGTTCCTGCAAGCCATAATCCATAGGTAGCGGTCATCCGCTGCAGTAGTAGCCTTTGCGCGGCCTGAGCGAGGCATGTCATCGGCAGTTCCTGTCTCTCTGTATCTCCTCCATCCTTTGATTCACTCCGAAAATGGTTCTAATGGCTCTAAACACTATGGGACAACATCTCAGGACATCAGTCCACTAGACTTGGAACTACTTAAATCTAACTAACCTGAGGACATCACACACATCCACGCTCGAAGCAGGATTCGAACCTGCGACCGTAGCAGCAGAGCAGTTAGGACTGAAGCACCTAGAACCGGGTTCACCCCGACACCCCTGGACACTTCCCTTGTTGAGAGTCCTTCCTGGAACAAAGCAGATGCTATCGAACCGCGGTATTGACCGTCTAGGCATGGTTGAACTGCAGACAACGCGTGCCGTGTACCTCCTTCCTGGTGGAATGGCTGCAACTGTTCGGCTGTCGGACACCCTCCGTCTAATAGGCGCTGGTCATGCATGGTTGTTTACGTCTTTGGACGTCTTTAGTGACATATCTGAGCAGTCAAAGAGACTGTGTCTGTGGTACAATATCCACCGTTGCCGTTTGGTTTCCGATTCGAAGTAAGGAGCGCATGTTTCATCGCCTTGACAATATTAGAGAAAAAAAATGTCACCATCAGTCTCTAAACGTTCAATCAATTACGCTCAGATGGTACAACGATGCTCTTTATGGTGTTCTGTTAGACAGCGAGGAACCCAGCGGAGAAACATTTCTTAGAACCCTACTGTCAGCAGTACCCAAGAAAAAAAGAAAAAAGAAAAAAAAGTAACACCTACCATAAGAGACGTCCACCTGAACATCACCTCTAATGACAGTGTCCGCATGTTCCAATATTGCACTAGACACTGCTGTGTGCTGCCGGCCTACACGCGAGAAATCAGACGGGTTTGAGCGATATTGTTGCAATGATGACAGAGGCTTCGCGCAACGAGTAACCGTACCTGTGTTCAGTACCTGCTCTCCATAGACATTTTTGCCAGCGAATGTTAATATCTGCGATTCACGGTTTTCCGCCAAAGAAACTGAATCACAGGTCTCTGCTTCGAACGTTCCTCCGTTGCAGACGCAACTTTGAAGGTTATGTATTCTGCCGCCACTTACCTGAATTTCATGAAACTATATGGCTGAAGCGGGATTATTCCACTATGCTCCACAACAAATTCTGCATTGTTCAACCGAAACTGCACGATAACACTTTTTTCTGATTTTTACTCAACGCCCCTCGTATGTTCCTTGCAAAGGAGCCTACGAGGTGCCACAATAAAGTAATGAGACTGATTTTCATTGCATGATGTGTCATCACTGCAAGCCGGCCGCGGTGCTCTCGCGGTTCTAGGCGCGCAGTCCGGAACCGTGCGACTGCTACGGTCGCAGGTTCGAATCCTGCCTCGGGCATGGATGTGTGTGATGTCCTTAGGTTAGTTAGGTTTAAGTAGTTCTAAGTTCTAGGGGACTAATGACCACAGCAGTTGAGTCCCATAGTGCTCAGAGCCATTTGAACCATTTGAACCATCATTACTGCAAGCTTGCGTAGGCACAATATCTTTGACCTTGTTCTATCAGCTTCTTCTAGACCAAGCGGCACATAAATGCATGTGCTCTGTCGTTGAGTTGTGCTGCAATAGGTTAACACTTCTTTGTGTCTCGCGTCACGGAAATGGAACCGCACAATATTGCGCAACGGTATGCCATTTCTTTTTGCGTTAAATTGGGTGAAAACGCTACGACAACTTACGGTAAGCTTCAGAAGGTTTTTGGAGTTGAGGTTATGCCAAGAGCTCAAGTTCTTAGTTGGCATTAAATGTTTAGTGAAAGTCAAATGTGAAATGCATGCTTGTGTGCTTCATTTATTCAAAGGGAACTGTTCATAAAGCTCAAAACAAATTTCAGTACTACCACAGCCACCTGATTCACCAGATATCACTCCGTTTGACTTTTTCCTATTTCCAAAAGTCAAAAAGGCGGTCAAGGGACACCATTTTCAAACAATATAAGATGTTCAAAAAGTTGTGACGTGGATCTTGGAGGATATTACAGAAGGTGAGTTCCAGAAATATTACCATCGATGGCAGAAGCGCTGGAAAAAGTGTGTGCAATCAGAAGGGTACTACTTTGAAGGAGACAACACTACACTTGACTAAAACGTTAAGCAACCTTTTTTTTTACATCAATCTCATTAATTTATTGTCGCACCTCGTTTACGACAGTTTTAGTGGGTGGGGGTCTAGAATTTTGAAGTAGGAGTATTTTTTATATTTTCGAAGACGATTGACGAATAGTAAGTAGCCATAAAGTTTCAGTTCTGACTCTGTTAAAAACCTGCATAATACTGACATTTAAATCATATTCTGATGGAAAAACACCGGTCTACACTATATTCTTTTTTCCTTTCCTTGAGAGCTGTTGCGGAGAAGGGGCGGTCTCTCCTACCCCCGCTTTCGACAGTTCACTGGCGATGCGAGCGATCTGTGATGTTAATGATGGGAGCTACGAGCTAGTCAGTTACAGAGGTTGCGGTATCTGGTGAGAAAATCATTAAACATGAAAAGAGAACCGACAGTGATATCATTATGAGGCGGCACAGGTGCTGAATGTTAAGGAACAGAATCAAATTTGCATACTGGGAACTGGTTTAATGTAAAAGAAAACAAAAGTGTTAAAATAAAAATCTTGAACAACTGTACGTGACTTTACGTTCACGAAATATTGGTTCGTGTAATTCAAGATAACAGTTCATTAAAAAATAATATCTGGCACAGGACTTGCCAATATATTTCACGTTCTAACAGCAGAATCACTTTCATTTAGATATTAGTAACTTCCTCTGTGTGTATCCATTAAAGATATTTTAATTCCGACATTGCAACAAAAAAAAAAAAAATAAAAATGCATGCCTCGTCACCAAAAGCATTTCGCCTTTCTGAAATAACGTATCATCACTGTTGCTATTTCATGCTTAATTTTTCACTCACATCAAGAAACGCCGTCTTCTCGTAAATTTTTTGGTTTAGGTTTATTTCTTCGTTCGACACTGTTGACTTTGTCCTAATCCCATACTGTTTTACAGATCTACGCATTTTTTGCGCTAAACATCATACAATGTGAAACTGTAATGAAATCTAGAACTTTAGCTGCTTACAGTCGTTGATAAATATCAACGGGGACAGTTGAAAAATGTGTGCCCCGACCGGGAATCGAACCTCTTCTTTAACCATATATATGTATTAAATTATTAACAACGATACATTTTTAAACATTTCTTTCTATTAAGGTATTATATTCCTACAGTTGGTTAACATTACTGTCGTTTTATAGTTTTTCGTTTGTATGTTCTTTTATTTTGCATTTTTCTCTTATGCCCATGCAGGACAGGCATGATAATTTATATCTAGCGTCAACACATTGATTATGAACTCAAATTGGTGTATGTGATTCACTTTGTAGTGCCACAGGCACATTGTGCATGCTGGTTTGGTATCTTCCTCTAGTTAGCACTGTTATGTGGGACAGTATGAAAGAAAACATCAGCTTGACAGATGGAGCAGAAGTGGAAGAAATTTTTACATGTACCACAAGTTATAGTAAAGTGAAGAAGGAAAAAAGTTATGTCATATTATATAAGAGAAGCACAAAGGAAAGTGTGAGTAAACAATATAAATTTTATATAGCACAGAGTAAAGCAAAACATTCAAAAAAATTATGAGTAGTTGTCACATTCACTAAGTAATGCTTGTATCCTAGACAATATAGTACAAATAATGAAAACACTAGTAGTATTATTGAGCATACTTTTGACTCCGAGCCGGCCGGTTTGGCCGAGCGCTTCTAGGCGCTTCAGTCTGGAACCGCGGGACCACTACGGTCGCTGGTTCAAATCCTGCCTTGAGCATGGATGTGTGTGATGTCCTTAGGTTAGTTAGGTTTGAGTAGTTCTAAGTTCTAGGGTACTGATGACCTCAGATGTTAAGTCCCATAGTGCTCAGAGCCATTAGAACCATTTTTTGAGTCTGATTTGGCTGTAAGCTTGACAGATGTTTAGTGAGAAGCACTTTGTAGCACTGATTTCACTAAGAAGAAACACTTTAGAATACTATAGTTCACTAGTTGAGGCGAGAGGAGAAACACTTTATCTTTTTGTTGCATTTATTCACTTTCACTGCACACATTTTTCTTGTGGTGAGTGTGGTAATGTGGCTGGTGGCGGTGCTGAGAGTTACAGGCAGGGGAGAACCCTGGCGATTGCTGTCTGCAGTGGAATCTGCAGGAAGTTTTTGAAGTTCTCGCGATAGCGCCTTTGTTGCTGGGCCACATTGTTCTGCTCCCAAGGTCCATCAGGAAGGCCAGCTGGTCGGTCTACCTCCTCAATACGATGGCCTGTGCCATCATGGCGAGGATCCAGAGTGTCTCCAGTCGCTTGGGTCGTGGAAATAGTTTCGAGTCTGGGGCGATGGTTGCTGCCACAGTGATTCTATCCGGCGCCGTTCTTGTTGATGTGGGCCACAAACTGCTGGCACGCTTCCCATATGTTGGTGGCATTCCCGCAGGTGAAACGGTGCTCGAGGGTGTCAGTCAAGTCACATACGTCACACTTGTGACTTGAGATGAGTTTTATCTCCGCCAGTCTTTGGTTGATTGGTACAGTTCTGCTCATTGTTTTGTGCCATGTTTCCTTTGCATCTTTTGGCAACACGTTTTCCGATACATTTCCTCGTATTTGTTTCCAATTGTTCTGCGGGAGTTTGTTTCCAATTTTGTATTTTGACGGCTTCCCCCTGAGGGCCCAGTATATTCTCTTGGTCGTTTTGTGGCCGGGGTTCGCCACGGTGTCTAGAGCGAGCCCATGAGCTCCTACTTACATGGCAGACGCTCTAACCGTCTGAGCCGCCGAGGACACAGATGATAGTGCGACTGCAGGGCTTATCTCTGGTACGCTCCCGTGAGACCTACACTTTCCAGCTTTCTGTCCATACACTACATTTATCAGCTAAAGGTCTATACTTCATTATAATTTCATTTTTCTAGAGCTCTAAGATCACCAATGATGTTTGTACAGATACCATCTTCACATCGTGCAATGTGGTACATATTTATCTGTAGTGACGAATCTCGTATCTTTTTGTTGCTGAGAACGAGGACATCAAATACTCTCAGTAACTGTAAATCAGTTACAGGCAATATGGACACACAAATGAATTTAATTGAGTGGTAACAGTTTTTTAAATCTTTTTTGTACGGAAAAGGGAAGTCAGATGAGGATAGTTGGCGGCATTTTAATAAAAAGAGAGCAGTAGATTGGAGTATTGTTACCGAATAACTCAGTCATATTAATGACTTGTGTGACACGAGTAAAATTAAGTGAAACATCTGTACTGACAATTAAGAAGAAAGGTAGTAATAAATATGTAATAATAACCAACATTCAGATCCCATGACCTATTACTGTACCGTATCAGAGAAATATATACAATTGTAGTGGTATGTAACTTAAGTAAATTCACTAAGCTGAGCCCCCTCGCGTGTTGGGTTAAAGTCGCACGTTAAAAAATCCAAGTAATAAAGAGAGAAATACCGACATGCACTCACTTCCCACCTAATTAGTCTGTGTGCTGCGAAAGTCAGCCACAACACATGCGAAATGTCGGTTGTGTTAGTATTTAAGCATTTCAAGTATTTCATAAGAACACGCGGCAGTATAGCCAGAAGGATTTAATGAGAGTAACTCCTGCTGCGGAAACCTGCTGTAACACCACAGGTTATTATTATGATAGTAAGCCATCTTACTATGTTACCACTTCGACACGATTTTTATTTGGCCGTGTTTCTGTGGTTATGAAAGTTAAAGATTCGTCACCAGAACAGTTCTATTTTAAAGTGGAGCTGCAGTTATTTTAACGGGAATCGGATCAACGGCATTAGAATTGGAAAGTAAACTGTGGTCATGTAAATGAATACGCTCGTCAGCCTAATTAGGCTAAGTAGTTCCTAGTATATGTACTGATAATAAAACAAGCTAAAAGCGGCTTTATCTTTACCTGGAACTGAAATCTGTTTGGTAAATAGGACACGAAAACAACAGGACATCCAAGCGTGTGTTAGTAAAGTAACTAATCATGTACAACCCAGGTTAATGACAAAATTCGTTTCTCAATAAACTATCTCACACTAACGTACCTAATCTGCATTAAAGTGTGAAGGGTAACCCTCAATACAAAGTATCACGTAATAAAGGAGAAGCACGAATAATTTGCGCATGAGGTGACTTCACTACTTCAGTCTTCAAGTCAGGAGTATTAGAATAGTTATCAGGCTGTTATTTTCACTAAAATGGACACTATCTGTTTCCATAGAAAGCTGATCAGACTTTGTATTATGCAAAACGTAATTGAAGCACGGGAACCCTCAATCTGTTATGGTTTTCATAAAAAGTTGTTACCAGTTATGAAATATATTTCATAAAAGTATCTAATATTTCATAAAAGTATCTAATATAGTGAGCTAAATTTATAAACATTTTTCTGCAAAATTTTCTACATTACTGGCTTTAGGGAAGATGGGGCACCCAGAAACTGTTCTGTCTACTGAGCAGGTTATGGTATAACATTTCTAACAGGATGAAGGAACTATACGAAGTTACTATACTCATGAGTAAAAGCACTGTTACAAATCTGTAATGCAATTAAGGTAACTGTAGGTTTTTGAACTATTAGAGCTTGTAATTGCTTTCTAAACCACTGTTCCAAAAATGGTTCAAATGGCTCTGAGCACTATGGGACTCAACTGCTGTGGTCATCAGCCCCTAGAACTCAGAACTACTTAAACCTAACTAACCTAAGGACATCACACACATCCATGCCCGAGGCAGGATTCGAACCTGCGACCATAGCAGTCGCACGGTTCTGGACTGCGCGCCTAGAACCGCGAGACCACCGCGGCCGGCACCACTGTTCCGTATGTAACTTTAAACACTGTGCAAAGTTTGTAGTAAGAACTGAAAACTGTCACTTTAATTACTCCTTCTCAAACATTTAAGTATTTGCAGAACCCTAACGCCTTGCAAAATCCAAACAGAGTATTAACCAATCACTCGAGAAAATTATTTCCCGACGAAAGATAGTAGTTATTTTGAGAAGCAGTTATTCCTGAGCGTATATCTGTTCAGTCGTTACAAATACAAGGAAATGCGTGTTTTCTGCTAGACGTGTTTCGCTTTATTGAAGTAAAGCGCCATGAGTCGTTTGTAATGAAAGATATTTACAATCTGATTTCTTTTTAAAGTCGACATCCAGTTCTTTAACAATTGTTTGGTGGTAACTGACGATAACTTTGGTTCCTTTCTCGCTCACATCAGGAAACGCAATCCGCTAGCACGTCTTTGGTTTCTTTCTCGATTGGGCACTGATATTTGTAGTCTAATTTTTCGCTGCTTTTCAGAGCTATGCGCTTTTCATTTTTTACGCATCATACCTAGTCGTACATCACCGTTTACTGTTTATTTGTGCAGTTCTAAGCATATATTGTGTTTTGTAGTAGCCGACATTGTTACTTGATTGTGTTGGCTTATATTTTTTCCTCTGTAGTTAACTGTATGTGTGTTACTCTATTTAATCACGTTGCCGTGTACTTATATAGTGTGTGACAGTAATAAAGGAATATGCGCTAATGTCCACACATCTTTGCTTCTCCCTCCACTACCTATTCACAAAAAAGACAAAAAAACAAAAGAAATCGCCTCAACCAATGCGCTCAACTTTTACATGAAAGTGATGTGAAAATAATTAGGTTGTTACTGGATTTAAATTTTTCTTTTGTCGGATATATCAGGCTATATTTTCTTCTTCCTAGATTCAGATCGTTCCCAGTCAGGTTATAATAAATATGTTGAATTATTGACGGACATTAAGTTTTCAAACAGCAAATTTTGAATGTCTTCAGTGTAACTAGTAGATCCTTGTAATATTTCAACAGCTGTTACTGCACTTTTCAACATTATATCGTTAGGACGCATCTCAGAATTATTATTCCGATTACTTACAACTTCACGCGTCGTCTCTCTCCTCATCAGATCTGTTCCAGTGCGAGTGGTATTATTCGTTTTGCATCTCTTTGCCGTTATCTGATCCATTTTGTTCCTTGGCCCATTTTTGTGATGTTTAAAGTGCGTTTTAGTCTATGGCCTCTTTTTTCGTGCTTTTCACTGTATTTTGATCGTGACTAGTGTTTAATATAGCGGTTCATCTTTAAGTACCTTTCTCCTGTTTTACACCGTTATTGTCCTTTCAGAGTTGATCTGTTTTTATGGTCGTCTTCTTCATTCCACTTCTTTGAAATTTTGACTTGCGTCGCTACGTCTACGTATTTATTGTAACTTGACTGGGAATGAGAGGATTCCAATGCGCTCAACTCTTTCATGTACCGGGTGATCATAAAGTCAGTATAAATTTGAAATCTTAATAAACCACGGAATAATGTAGACAGAGAGGTAAACATTGATAGACATATTTGGAATGACACGGGGTTTTATTATAACAAAAAAAAGCAAAGTTCACAAAATGTCCAACAGACGATATGTCACAGAATCGCATCATCCCCAGACTGGCTGATAAACACCTGCTGGAACGTACGATGTTTGTGTACGATGGCGCTCCACCCTATATTGCTCGACGCGTGAAAGATCTCTTGCGCGCGTCGTTTGGTGATGATCATGTGCTAGGTCGCCACTTTCCTCATGCTTGGAACCCCAGGTCCCCAGACCACAGTCCTTGCGATTATTGGCTTTGATGTTACCTGAAGTCGCAAGTGTATCGTGATCGACCGACATCTCTAGGGATGCTGAAATCCAACATCCGACGCGAGTGCCTCACCGTAACTCCGGACATGCTTTACAGTGCTGTTCACAACATTATTCCTCGACTACAGTTATCGTTGAGGAATGATGGTGGACATGTTGAGCATTTCCTCTAAACAACATCATCTTTGCTTTATCTTACTTTGTTATGCTAATTATTGCTATTCTGATCAGATGAAGCGCCATATGTCAGACATTTTCTTTTTTGTTCTTATAAAACCCAATGTTATTCCAAGCATGTGTGTCAATTTGTACCTCTCTATCTACATTATTCCGTGATTTATTCAGTTTTCAAATTCATACTGACTTTTTGATCACTCGGTAAATGATCTGAAAATATAAATGTTAACCACTAAATTTAAATTTCGCTCTTATCAGTTACGTATTGTATTTCAGGTTAAATTTTCTTCACTGAAAATTATTACCATTGCTAAATATTTTTATAATTTCTATATCCCTCATGTGCTATCCTTCTTTGTTAAGATGACCCTGAAGTTGTAACTCTAACGTTGTGTAACCGGTAGAAATTTTGATGGATTACACAACAACAGTTTGCGCTTTATTTTTGAAGAATATTTTTTAACAACTTAGCAAATTATTGGTCCATGCAAATAAACAATATAATAAACATTACTTGTTCCGAAGGACGTGGCCGTAGAAAAAAGAGGCAAATCATCAGACTTGATAGTGACTCTTGACATAACATGTTTTGTAAATACCGTCGCAGGTTCACGACTCCGAGCAAACTAATAAATGCCAAGATCTAGTGGCTAACCTAATTCTACATCCATGGCACAATCAACCCACTCTTGCTACAACTGTCAACTCATTAAGAGCTTTGGATATTGGATGTTTCCACTGATTGTACAGCTCAAAGACCAATTTCGCTACTTAGGGGCAAATCACCTTTTACACTCCTGCCTCAGTCTTTTCGTTTCCTAGGAACTGCCCTCCGGATTTCACACTGTATACAACACAGTCCCTAAGCATGAACTAATTAAACAAATAATAGTTTAAAACAACAATTTGTTCTGCATCGCCATTCTCCGCAACAAACACTGGTATTGCAAATAAAACCGCGTTTTCTTGCTGCAGATAATTTTTAAATAAATTATCTTGTTGAAAGAAAAGGAGATTTTATTTACAAAACAAGTAAGTAGTTTAGAACATTTGTGCTGTCAAGGAACATAGTTTTAAGATTACTGAATCGTGGTTTATTTTCAAAGAATATTCTTAAGAATTTATTTTATTTACTAGCGATTCATCAAGAACATTGACACATTTAATCACACTATGGAAGTATGGAAGTAGTTGCCAGGGAGTAACTGATGAAATTATAACCAAATTCCTTATAGGAAATAACAACTTTATTCACTTTAATAGTGCCTGAAAGCATTTTTTAAAGAAAGAGATTTAAAATTATAATTAGAAAGCATCCTCTAAATATCAAAGTTACAATTTTTTCACAGACAGATAGAAACAAGTTTTGACTCTATGAGCTTTCGGGCAGAGAACCTTGCCACTCCCTTTTGACACGGCTGTAGTTACGACCGCTCAGAACAGCATCTGAAAGACTACACTGCTGCAAATCTCCAACACACCGGATAACTTTAAATTAAGAGTTTTAACAATTTACACAAGCGCACAAACTATGCACCCCCGGTAGGAGGGATGGAATTGGTACAAAGCACTAACAATTAAAATATTAACCTTGCCACCGAATGTGCAACTTGATTTTGACTTCTAAGAAAAGTCTTACGCTGATAGGGTGGCAACTTTTTATACTAAAATGATCATTTAAATTAAAGCCCATGAAATGCAATCTCATATATAATTATACAAGGTTGGCCAAACAATAGTTAAGATGCTCTACAGTACACAGATCCCGCCTCTCAAGATCATAGGCAATAATATCAAAGTTTCCAAAGATTAAACATGTTTCAGGTATTAGACCGTTACACTCGAAGCAATAAATTCGTTAACACACCAAATCCGACAGACATGACAGAGGCAGCTACTAACGTACGGTACATCTGTAGGAAGATTACCAAACAACCTGAACCGCAGGTTGCTCTAGGCCGCCCTTACTCCACAAGGAAAAAACGGACCACCCAATTCATAAACAACCTCCTTCCCCCGGGTGGGCAAACGTAGAATAATGGTGGGACGACCCCAAAACAAAACGGCTGGTGACCTCACCAAGAAAAAAAAGTAGAATTTAACAAGAGTAAATCAAACTTCCCATCACTTAATATTTAATAAACTGCGATTTCTCGAGAAGACCTGGCGCAACCCCCAAATCGCTCTCCCGAACCGTCCGCTACCAGGCACTTCAACGGATGCAGGAAGGCGCGCCGACCTCCCGTCTCACGGCGTCGCAGCTCGCACCGGCCAGACTGATGTCGTGGGTTGACTCCTGTTGCTCTCGTGTCGACCGTGAAGTCACTGCACCTCGCTATACACCAAGGCCCACTGGACTCACGTGGCGATCTCACATGCGCCGACGCTCAAGACGGACAAGTCATCATGAGTCTCAGTGCACGACCAACCAACCGATCCATTCAACCGCCAATGACCATTGCCTGAGCAAACTCGAGCAGACTGATGGCCTAACGCGCAGACTCAGTTGCAGGAACTAAGCCCCAAACGGGGCTGAGTTCTCTTACTGGTGGAGTGGAAAGACTCTCATTTGGCGGTTTTGAAGTTTGATCCGAAAGACACACATACTAGCATTCCTATCGACAGACAGACACTAACTGCCTAACAAATGTGGACGAGAGACAGACCCAGACTGACCGACTGGCGAGCTCATAGCGCCTCTTCAATGCACTTCAACAGGCAACCTTTCCCCTTTCCCACCAGAGGGAGACACCAAAGCTGCGACTGCCACAGCGGCGCCACCGCTAGAAACGGAGAGCGACTGCTTCACACTAGGCACTGCGGCGCGCTTCAAAAGAGCAATTTTTACCACGGCTCAAATACATTCATAAATTATCTGTGGTTTGTTAACTTTACGGAAAGAGGAGCCGTTATTTTCATTTTGTCAATTCAAAGAAAATTGCAAGAGATACACGAATAATAAAAGTATTCATAGGAAGCACAGCAGTTACTTAAAAGAGCCGCAATCGATATCAGACGTAACTGTTACACACTACGTTTCAGTTCTCTAAATCACCATAACAGGCAGGCAGAAAAATAGTAACTGCTACTGCCACGAGCAGTGCTACACGCAGTGTCACACAGATGTACGCAGTAGGGCTGTTAATGAATTATCAACACATTGATATATCGATATATCTTCTGAGAAGTATCGATGGTTGGATATTTATCGACGATATTATTTCCCAAAATATCCATATCAAAATGACAATATCCAATGCCAATATCTATAATCCATATTATATTTTTTCGCAGTTTTCGTTAAGGGGGGAGGGGAGGGGGATGGGTGGCGGTGTGAATTGAATAACATGTTTTCCGATGTGAATAAATAGCACAGTAGTCGCGTTAAAAAACAATTTTTGACTTAACTAGTGTGCTATTTCTACACATCGGCATTCTCCAAAACCATCGGCTGAAAATTATGAACAAAAATCTAAATTACAAGATTCGTCTCTGTCGTGGGCGGAGACGAGTGAGTCGAAATGGTGACGTAATCAGCGCTCGATGCTACCAACAGAAACTGCAACGTTTATCTTCACAATGCAGTTTTGATATTACAGCTGCCAGGCCGCCGGCGTTGGCAGAAATGAAAGAAAACGGGGAAATCGACAAGAAGTGTTTCGAACAAATCCGATACGTGACGAAAGCGAACGACAGACACATCGGACAGGTTTTATTGCGCCAATCAAACGCAGTTACCATTGTTAGCAAAGTGGTTGTCGCCAAAGCGTGAACATGCATCGCGTTCATTTCAGTTTTTGCTCTACGGGAGATAGGCAGGCTTCTGGCTTGTTGATGTGCAGAGCATCTAATAACAAATCAGTACTTAAATATAAAGCTGTTAAAACTGGCTGTACATTTACATTGTGTTAATGCATGAATTGTTTATACTATGATTTTAAACGCTTATGTAATTTGCAGAATAGAAGTTGTGAAGGAGATACTTGAATGACACAGAGAATGTAAAAACGATGACGTTTGTTGACTAGCAACCGCTGTTCTGGTTTTGCACACAACACACAGTGTGACAACTATTGAACTATATGAAAAGAAAGAAGACGTAATTTAGCTACAAACTACGGGGAGTATATACTTTATTCAACCAGTCAACGTCACCACAGATAATCAGATTTAGTGTATGATATGTTCGATATGCCTGCCAACATCGGCGATGATGTGGCGCAGACGAAAAGTGAACCACTGAAGTGTCGGAACATCCATGCTGTCGATGACCTCCTGAATGGCTGTTTTCAGCTCAGCAATAGTTTTGCCGCCAGTTTCGCCAGTTCAATATGCCATCTTCAGAATCCGTATGCATCTCTGGAAAATTATCGATATTGTCGTACAAAGGCCATCTGGTTCCGGATACCGAGAATTTCCAACTGCTTCTGCCATGTATGTCGATACATTTTCCATCGATATTTCGTCGTATCGGTACTCTACTGGATACAGGGAGAGGCAATAACAATTCTTTTTAAATATAGCTATGTCGGATATTCTTAAAAATACCAACAGACCAAGTAAGCACCGCTAGCTGGCGTGCTGCGGTCGCCAGCTCAAACACAAACATCAGCAGCTATTTAGTATTCATCATTTCCTAAAAGATTTATAAATTCCTTGAGTTTATAATGTTCAAATATTCTTCAATATTCGACGTTGGTATAAACAACCGCACTCACCGTCCTGGAGTTCAGTTTCGTTCTGTTATGCTTGTACTCTGGCGTTCGCCACAAACGTAGTTTTAGTAATAAGTGCTGAACTTCATTGACGACCTTGCTTTAGGATTTGGACTTCATTCTAGCTACGGTGTGACAATAAGAAACGCTTCTTTTTCTCCCACCAGAAGCGACTGCGACACAATAAGGGGGTGTACCATAAGGCTACCAGAAGTAAACTGCACTACAGAAAAATGATTTGCGATAACCAGTGATGGAGATGAAGATGAAATTGGGAGATATGATACTGCGTGCAGAATTTGATAGAGCACTGAAAGACCTAAGTCGAAACAAGGCACCGGGAGTAGACAACATTCCTTTAGATCTACTGACAGCCTTCGGAGAGCCAGTCCTGAAAAAACTCTACCATGTGCTGAGCAAAATGTATGAGACAGGTGAAATACCCTCAGACTTCAAGAAGAATATAATAATTCCAATCCCAAAGAAAGAATCGTTGACAGATGTGAAAATTACCGAACTGTCAGTTTAATAAGTCACGGCTGCAAAATACTAACGCGAATTATGTACAGACGAATGGAAAAACTGGTAGAAGCTGACCTCGGGGAAGATCAGTTTGGATTCCGTAGAAATATGGGAACACGTGATGCAATACTGACCCTACGACTTATCTTAGAAGCTAGATTAAGAAAAGGCAAACCTAAGTTTCTAGCATCTGTAGACGTGGAGAAAGCTTTTGAAAATGTTGACTGGAATAATCTCTTTCAAATTCTGAAGGTGTCAGGGGTAAAATAATGGGAGCGAAAGGCTATTTCCAATTTGTACAGAAAGCAGATGGCAGTTATAAGAGTCGAGGGACAGGAAAGGGAAGCAGTGGTTGGGATGGGAGTGAGACATGGTTGTGGCCTCTCCCCGGTGTTATTCATTCTGTATATACAGCAAGCAGTAAAGGAAACAAAAGAAAATTTCAGATTGGTATTAAAATCCATAAATAAAAACTTTAAGGTTCGCCGATAACATTGTAATCTGCCAGAGACAGCAAACGACTTGGAAGAGCAGTTGAACAGAATGGACAGTGTCTTGAAAGGAGGATATAAGATGAACATAAAAAAAAAGCAAAACGAGGATAATGGAATGTAGTCGAATTAAGTCGAGTGATGCTGAGGGTATTAGATTAGGAAATGAGACACTTAAAGTAGTAAAGGAGTTTTGCTATTTGGGGAGCAAAATAACTGATGATGGTCGAATTAGAGAGGATATAAAATATAGACTGGAAATGGGAAGGAAAGCGTTTCTGAAGAAGAGAAATTTGTTAACATCGAGTATAGATTTAAATGTCAGTAAGTCTTTTCTGAAAGTATTTGTGTGGAGTGTAGCCATGTATGGAAGTGAAATATGGACAATAAATAGTTTGGACAAGAAGAGAATAGAAACCTTTGAAATGTGGTGCTACAGAAGAATGCTGAAGATTATATGGGTAGATCACGTAACTAATGAGGAAGTATTGAATAGGATTGGGGAGAAGAGGAGTTTGTGGCACAACTTGACAAGAAGAAGGGATCGGTTGGTAGGACATGTTCTGAGGCATCAAGGGATCACCAATTTAGTACTGGAGGGACGCGTGGAGGGTAAAAATCGTAGAGGGAGACCAAGAGATGAATACACTAAGCAGATTCAGAAGGATGTAGGCTGCATTAGGTACTGTGAGATGAAGAAGCTTGCACAGGATAGAGTAGCATGGAGAGCTGCATCAAACCAGTCTCAGGACTGAAGACCACAACAACAACATCCAGTGATGTGGAGATTAGATCCCAACAATGCTAACAACTTGATAACTTGGGAGAACGTCTTTATAGTATCATATTTCTCGATAATAGATCATAAATGTAAAATCAGAGGATCTCGAGCTCATCCAGAGGCTTACCAACATTCATTCTTTATTCGAACCATTCGTGATACGAAGCGAAAAAGTGAGGGGTGGGGGGCTGATGCCTTGGAATTGTGAAGGTACAAGTAATTGGTCACATATACATCTCCTGGTCATGATATAGAAGATTTTGCTTGGTGAATGGCTGTCTTCAGCTCAGCAACGTTTTGGCCTAGTCAGACCGGTAAATATGGAAGCTAGCAGCTTGGCAAGTTCTGATTATATCTAAAATTAAAATATATGTCAACATTAGAACACAAAAATCGCTGCCAAAAGAGCTGCAGAAAATCGATAGAGTATTGAATTTGCAAGAAAGGGATGAATCTTATAAAAATATCATTGTGTTTTTAACACATATTAAATAAGTTATTAGCAATTGTAGAAGAAATTATTTCTAAAAACAGTAACAAAGCTGCAAAGATACTACAGATGAATACAATACATCATATATTATTTGTTGGTATGTGAAACGTTATATGAAGGTATTTCTAATACAGTGAAAGAAACTGTTCATTCATAAATAAATGTATATAGTAGGATGGCTGAGTGCCTAAATAAAGAGTTCTCATAAGTTGCGAGGAAAGGTTAGCTAATGCATGAATTGTTTATACTGTAGTTTTAAACTCTTGTGTAATTTGCAGAATAGAAGTTGTGAAGGAGATACTTGAATAACACAGAGAAGTAAAACCCATGTCTTTTGTTGACTAGGAACCGCTGTTCCGGTTTGCACAGAAAACAGAGTATGACAACTACTGAACTATATGAAAAAAAAGGAAACGTAAATTAGTTACAAACTACGACGGCTACACACTTTATTCCACGCGTAAACGTCACCACACATATTCAGATTAGTGTATGACATGTTCGATATGCCTGCCAATATCGGCGGTGAAGTGGTGCAGGCGAATAGCGAGTTTCTACATCACCCGCTGAAATATCGGAACATCGTTCCTCTCGATGAACTTCTGAATGGCTGTTTTCAGCTCAGCAATAGTTTTGCTGCCAGTTTCGCCAATTCAATATGCTATCTTCAGGACTCTCTGGGGAGTTATCGATTTGGCATACAGAGACCATCTGGTTCTGGATGTCGAGAATTTCCAGCTGCTTCCTTCAAGGAAGCAGTGGAGAATTTACGACATCCAGAAACAGATGGCTTCAGTGTATCAATATTGATAATTTTTCAGAGATGAATATGGCGGCTGAAGAAGGCATGTTGAATTGCCGAGACTAGCAGCAAAAATAAAATAACTTCTTAATTTGTACGACTGATTGGCAAATTTCTAATTAATAAAAACAAGTCTCATTGATTTGACTTCTTTTTCAATGAAGTCAATCAAGCCTCAACATCGTACATTAGCTATAATTTAGTACCCACTTTATGTTCCGAAATTTTAATTAATATTTAGGATTGTTATTATTAACGTTCATCCACAAAATTTTCGTATATGTGCCAGTGGCAACAGCGTGTTTTTCACTGTAATATAATTTTTAATTAAAGCGAAACTACAACCAGAATATGAACACACACCACACACACACACACGCAGTTGTGACCTATCCCAATACTTCAAAGTTCTCTTGATCGTCTTTTTCCCTAAGCATATTCTTTGGCTTGAGGTCTGATAAAGCTTGTCCATTCACTTCAGGAAAAAATCTAGTTGTCCTGTTAAGTCTATGTGTTTCTAGATTGATCTAGTAATTTTATTACAAAGTTGATATTTGCCTTCTACCTACATACTTGGGCATTGCATTTTTCGGGGCATCTACCAACAGTAAGGAAATAACAAATTGTGGTCTCCCTCAATATCACTTAAAGAGAATGATGGCATCCCACTACTCCAATAAAGAATATGTTGCTATAAACATAGTGATTGAGTTGAAAAATATCTGTAACGTACATTGTTACCACTACCACCAGCTTTAGTTTGGTAGTAAAGTCGATAACACTAATGAAACTTCTTTACTACTCGGCGTAAATTTTGCAGACTGCTATGCTCAATCCAAGGTCCGTGATGTTGTGGTGGGGCTTTCCATCAAGAGCTTCCAGCTTTTATGAAGAAATGGACGTCAGAGTTACCGTTCCTATAGCATAGACAATTGGAATTTGTTGTCCGAATCGCTGGTTACTCTCTCCTAAGGGCAGATCGTGAAACACGACGCGGGGGTGGTGTGGGTGCCTATGTTCGCTCTGATCTGACACCTACTGTACTATGCACATCGGATGCAAAGGGCGAAGGAGAAGCAGAGTTCTTGTTTTTCGAAATAAATACATCAAATCAGAAACTGCTAATTGGAGTAATCTATAAACCTCCAAACGTCGGTGCCATGTCCTCCTTTCAGTCTGCCCTGTCCTCACTCGTGACACAGTATGAACACATAATCATTATGGGCGACACAAACATCGACTTACAGTTAAAATCTCCCTCTGCCGAAAAACTAAGGCGACTGTTCCACTCCAATGATATGAGTTTAACACCGCTGGACCCAACTCACCACACGTCACACAGCCACACACTCATAGATATAATAGCAACAAAGCGACCAGATAAAATAATCCGCGCCAATCAGACATCCGCTCCGGGACTCTCTGCTCATGACGTGATATTCTTAAATTACTCAGTGCATACTACCAAAGAAAAATCTCACCTGGTAACCTACAGAAACTTAAAAAATGTTAACCATGACGCTCTTCAAAAGGATTGCTCAGACATCCCTTGGCATGATATAAGCAATGAACCGACTTTAGACGGAAAAATTCGGCAATTATGTAGCAAAATTATTGCACTGTATGATAAACATGCTCCTCAACGCACTGTCAAGGTAAAGAGAGCTCCTGCTCCATGGCTCACCACTGCATTACGCCAGTTAAGGAATAAACGTGATGCTGCACACAGGGCCTTCAAGCGTAACCCAACTCCCGAGGCGTACGAAGCTTATAGGAAACTCCGAAACAGAACGAAGCAAAGCGTGAGAAATGCCAAAATCAGACATGCCCGCTCTGTCGTATGCGGCATATCAAAACCTGCTGCACTGTGGAAAAAGCTGCGCAGTTTCGGTATAGGGAAGCGAAGATATGACGCTGTTTATCAAGCGTCTGCAGAAGAATTAAACGATTTCTTCTCAACAGCTGTAATCTGCCACGCAGCGACAAATTACCAGCCCCAAGATATCAATCTCTTGAGAGACAAGTTTTTCCTAAAACATGTCACTACCGGCACAGTACACAAGGCAATTATGAGAATCTCTTCCGAGGCAGTAGGAAATGATGGAGTGAGCATTGGCATGATTAAAAACGTCGTAGCCACTATTATTCCAATTATCACAGACATCTTCAACCTGTCTCTTGTCAGTAGTATATATCCTACTGAGTGGAAGCAAAGTTTAATCCAGCCTATACCCAAGACTGACAACCCTAAGTCGCCAGGTGACTACAGGCCGATCAGCATACTACCTGCAATATCTAAAGCCCTAGAATACATCGTCCATGAACAGCTGACGGATTACCTCAAAACTCATAACATCCATGACGAATATCAGTCAGGCTTTCGAAAGCACCATAGTACAGCAACTGCATTAATCAAAGTAACTGATGACATTAAACATGCTATGGAAAGACGTGAAGCTACTATCCTAACACTGCTTGACTTTAGCAAGGCTTTTGACACAGTTGACTTCGATATATTACTAATTAAAATGAAACAGCTGAATTTCTCAATCAGCGCAATACACTGGTTCGACAGCTACCTCAAAAACAGAAGTCAACAAGTTGTTTGTGGGTCGGAAAAGTCATCATGGAAAAGCGTGCACTCTGGAGTTCCCCAAGGCTCCGTCCTTGGTCCACTACTCTTCTCACTGTATATTAATGATGTTTCTTCAGTGATTCACTCCTGCAGCTACCATCTATATGCTGACGACATCCAACTGTACATAAGTGCAAGCCCCAAAAACATTGCTGGCGCAGTAGCGAGTATGAACGCAGATCTTTGCTCTGTTTCTCGATGGGCACAGAACCTAGGTCTGAAACTAAACCCCAAGAAATCCCAGGTCACACTTATATCTCATCCAAAGTTAATCAGCCGGTACTTTCGCGAAACGGTCCCTAAAATACTCCTCAATGGTACCCAACTACCATACCAAAAAACAGTAAAAGACCTTGGAATAATCTTGGATGAACACCTAAACTGGGAAGAACAAACAGTCACAGCTTGCCGGAAATCGCTCTCCTCCCTACATGCAATTCAAAAATTTAGAAAAATATTTCCAACCCATGTTAAACAAAAATTAGTCCAAACACTAGTCTTGCCTAATCTTTACTACTGCGATGTAGTTCAACACGGCACGAATAGTGAAAATTCTAGATGCCTCGAGCTAGTGATGAATGCTTGCGTCAGATACGTGTGCAATATTCGGTTGTATGATCATATCAGTCCTTCATACTCCCAGCTAGGTTGGATACGCCCACATAAGGCACGCGATCTCCACACGATGTGCTTACTTCATCGATTTCTTAGCCACTGGTGCCCTCAATACTTATCTTCTCACATTAAACATCTATCATCATTCCACAATCGCAATACCAGATCGGATACGTCTATCATCTTGGCTGTACCTTTACATAACACAAAATCTTTCTCCGTGTCATTCTCCATCTCAGCCATACGACTATGGAACGCACTCCCCTGTGATCTGCGTCTTATCCAGAACTACTCAACATTCAAGAGGGAACTCAAAACTTACATATTAGGGACGGTATAGCCACCATTGTTGTGCCCCTAACATCTCTTTCTTTCTTCTCTCCATCACAGCTTCGAATTTTACCATTCTTTTTCTCTTCCTCAAACCTATCTACCTCTTATATATCTCTTTCACCCCATTCTATCGTCTTATGTCTCTGCTCGATGAGAATAACTCACAAGCTGCAAGAATATAACGAGAAAATTCCCAACTAACTGACATTCACAAAAGAAATGTATGTTTACTTTCATATACTTAGTCACTATTATTATTATTATTATTATTATTACTATTATCATTATTATTATCATTATTATCGTTGATTGTTATAATTATTTTTATTGTTATAACTATCATTGTACTACTGTTATAATATCAAATTTTTTTCGTTTGACATCAATACTGCATAATACGTTAAATGTTCTTAATGTTATTTAGTAACTGTAACTCGTTCAATCTGAGTATGCCTGGTTAGGTGTAAGAGAGGGCCTGAAGGCCCTAATCTTGCCAGGTAAAATAAATGCATAAATAAATAAATAAATAAATAAATATCAGATAAACCTATTAGCAAGTATTCACATTCACAATTCAGGGGTACAGAACTAATAAAATGCGTTCATCCTAAGATCAACAGACGTCTGGAGCATGTATACATGCTAAAATTTTAAAAACAACGACAGTATGCTTTAGACTCATATGGCTCTCAGCGCCTTGATTATAAACAAAATCAATCTCTTGTCTACAACTCTTGGGGTATGGTTGTGCATTGTTTCATTGTGTCCTAACGAAACATTTTGAATCCTAGAAGCCCAGCCTAAAGCACAGTCAGTTCATAAAATGTAAATCACTAATAAATGGGAAATATTAAATGAAATTATACGGTAGTGGTCCATTAGCACAAGGATGTTCTCTGATGAAGGTATAATACTCAGTCTCAATTTTATTTAGCTCAACAAAGAAAATTTATTGAATTGTAGCCATACAGAGCTTAATATTTACACTGTGAAACACATACGATACGAAACAGAAATGCAATTGTTGCAAGCAAAGCGTACACAGGTAACATATAATATTTCCCACTGGCATTGTGCAGTGTACCAGAACGGTAAATTTAATAAAACTCCCATTTCTAGCAGTTCAATCGGTTCTAAAAGATATCCAGTTCACCACTAACAACGAACAGTACCAGAGCTCTATATTAATTAAAAGTGAATACACATTTTGAAGTTGTAAACTGTTGCAAAGAAATAACTCTAGCTACAAGTGACGATAATAGTCATAGGCCGCACACGCTCTTGCACTCGACCAAGAACAGCAGTCAAAAAACTACGGTACGTGCACTGCCTAGCACGTGACTAACGTCTCTAATCGAAAGACCTCCAGCACTCCTAAACACCTTTCCAAATACGGATCTGTACAAGTTTGCGAATATTCCAGCTATGTATAAAATAGATGTGGGGAAAGTATTAACTGAATGTTCTTTCCTTTTAGTTATACATTATTAAAAATTACTAACATAACATTAGCTACATAGTACAGGGTGACATTTACTAAACTATTCGAAATAAAATCGCCGTATCTTCTAAATGGTTTGCGTTAAAAAGCGCAAACTGCATGGTTGACCACATGGCATGGTGAACAGTAGTATGGTTTGGTTTAGCGACGGAGCACACTTTCATTTGGATGGGTCCGGCAATAAGCAAAATTGGCACATTTGGGGGACTCAAAATTTCGCGATCGAGATGTCACTTCACTCTAACTGGTCACTGTGTAATGCGCAGCGTCCGGTCACGAAATAATCGGTGCGATATTCCTTGATGGCACGGTGACTACCGAACGGTACGCGAAAGTTTTGCAAGACGATTTCATCCCCATTATGCAAAGTGACACTGATTTCGACAATATGTGGTTCATGAAAGGCAGCTCGACCCCATCGAAACAGGAGAGTGTTTGATGTACTGGAGGAGCACTTTTGTGACTGCCCTCTGGCTGTGGGGCACCCAGAGACCACCGGCATGGACATCGATTGGCCGCCATATTCTCGGGATCTGAACACATACGACTCCTTTTTGTGGGGCTGTATTAAATACTAGGTGTAAAGCTGAGAACTCACGATATCCAAAAACAGATGGCCTCAGTATGCCAGTATCGATAATTTTTCAGAGATGCATATGGGGTCTGGAATGGCACACTAAATTGCCGAAACTGCTAGCATCTACAACTACATCAGTTCTCCGCAAATCACCTGATGGTGTGTGGCGGAGGGTACCTTGGGTACCTCTATCGGTTCTCCCTTCTATTACAGTCTCGTATTGTTCGTGGAAAGAAGGATTGTCGATATGGTTCTGCGTGGGCTCTAATCTTTCTGATTTAATACTCAAGGTCTCTTCGCGAGATATACGTAGGAGGAAACAATATACTGCTTGACTCTTCGGTGAAGGTATGTTCTCTAAACTGCAAAAAAAGCGTCTTTCCTGCAGAGTCTTCCACTGGAGTTTATCTATCATCTCCGTAACGCTTTCGCTATTACTAAATGATCCTGTAACGAAGCGCACTGCTCTCCCTTGGATCTTCTCGATCTCTTCTATCAACCCTATCTGGTACGGATCCCACACTGCTGAGCAGTATTCGAGCAGTGGGCGAGCAAGCGTACTGTAAGCTACTTCCTTCGTTTTCGGATTGCATTTCCTGAGGATTCTTCCAAAGAATCTCATTCTGGCATCTGTTTTGGCAACGATCAACTTTATATGATTATTCCATTTTAAATCACTCCTAATACGTACTCCCAGATAATTTATGGAATTAACTGCTTCCAGTTGCTGAACTGCTATTTTGTAGCTAAATGATAAGGGATCTATCTTTCTATGTGTTCGCAGCACATTACACTTGTCTCAATTGAGATTCAAGAATAAAATAAAATAGCTTCTTAATTTGAACCTCTGTTTTGCGGATTTCTTTGTTAATTGTTTGACTAGCCGCTGTCCCACGTCCAGAATAGATCAACAGAGAGTGTGAGAGTGGTCGTTTTCCTGCTATTTACATCTTCAAAAACATCTATTCCTCTCAATGCTTTGTGTCTGTGCTTTGGGCTTTTATGGTCCTCAGTGCCTCAACCGTTTGCTTCTCCATCATTTGGTTGGAAATTAACAATCTTACGAGCAGTTTCACTTCATTTTTTTTTCTTTCTCAACAAAGCCACTGTGTATTGTGAAGTGACAGGTGTAGGCAAGGTACCCTCCGCCACACACGATGAGGTGGCTTGCGGGGTGCAGGTTTAGATGTCGACGAAACCAACTGCGTCTCGTTGCAGTCCTGACACGTTAAGAAGTTACCAGGCAAATGACACCCGACTAAGAAATCTCACAGACAAGGTGGCACGTATATCTGGCGCTTGCCGCAAGGCTCAAAGTGCTACAGCGTCGGCCCGGAAACTGGGACCGTTGAGCACGGCGCTCCGGCTCTGCAGCTGCACGCCGTTCCCTTAGCGCCACCCAGCAGTCGTTTCCAGAGATTTATGTCGCTGCCGGAGGTAAGCCCCCCCAAATCGATCACGGCAATAAAGCTGCCCATATCGTAAAACAGTATCCGCACATTTCCACACCATAAAAATCCTGCCGTTTATTTTGCCCCCAGTCAGTAAGTGCAGCAACAGTGCTATCCCCATATAGCCACGCAAAAGGTCACAAAAAATATTCTGGGACGTTTTGAGCCCTGAGCATCCAGATACGGTCTGGCGAATCCCACGAGTACGTAACGCGGGACCATTCGCGAAAGAATCTTTTTATTTGACAAATCGACTACTATTTCTCTCGTGGCAACAGAGCTGTATCTGTAAGTGCAGGTCAATTTTATAATCACTTAGTGAGACTCATGAGCATGTGAATTCCTTTGGAGTACGTACAACATTCACCCGCCGCTGTGGCCGAGCGGTTCTAGGTGCTTCAGTCCGGAACCACGCTACCAGATACATAGAAAGATACATCCCTTATCAGTTAGCTACAAAATGGCAGGTCAGCAACTGGAAGCAGTTAATTCCATAAATTAACTTGGAGCATGCATTAGGAGCGATTTAAAATGGAATGATCACATAAAGTTCATCGTTGGTAAAGCGGATGCTAGACTGAGATTCATTGGAAGAGTCCTAAGTAAATGCAATCCGAAAACAAAGGAAGTAGGTTACAGTACGCTTGAAACTTCCTGGCAGATTAAAACTGTGTGCCCGACCGAGACTCGAACTCGGGACCTTTGCCTTTCGCGGGCAAGTGCTCTACCAACTGAGCTACCGAAGCACGACTCACGCCCGGTACCCACAGCTTTACTTCTGCCAGTACCTCGTCTCCTACCTTCCAAACTTTACAGAAGCTCTCCTGCGAACCATGCAGAACTAGCACTCCTGAAAGAAAGGATATTGCGGAGACATGGCTTAGCCACAGCCTGGGGGACGTTTCCAGAATGAGATTTTCACTCTGCAGCGGAGTGTGCGCTGATATGAAACTTCCTGGCAGATTAAAACTGTGTGCCGAGTTCGAGTCTCGGTCGGGCACACAGTTTTAATCTGCCAGGAAGTTTCATATCAGCGCACACTCCGCTGCAGAGTGAAAATCTCATTCTGGAAACATCCCCCAGGCTGTGGCTAAGCCATGTCTCCGCAATATCCTTTCTTTCAAGAGTGCTAGTTCTGCATGGTTCGCAGGAGAGCTTCTGTAAAGTTTGGAAGGTAGGAGACGAGGTACTGGCAGAAGTAAAGCTGTGGGTACCGGGCGTGAGTCGTGCTTCGGTAGCTCAGTTGGTAGAGCACTTGCCCGCGAAAGGCAAAGGTCCCGAGTTCGAGTCTCGGTCGGGCACACAGTTTTAATCTGCCAGGAAGTTTCATATCAGCGCACACTCCGCTGCAGAGTGAAAATCTCATTCTACAGTACGCTTGTTCACCCACTGCTTGAATACTGCTCAGCAGTGTGGGATCCGTACCAGATAGGGTTGATAGAAGAGATACGGATGACCCATGATCATTTAGAAATCGCGAAAGCGTTACGGAGGTGACAGATAAACTCCAGAGGAAGACGCTGCAGGAGAGACGCTCTGTAGCTCGGTACGGGCTTTTGTTGAAGTTTCGAGAACATACCTTCACCGAGGTGTCAAGCAGTATATTGCTCCCTCCAACGTATATCTCGCGAAGAGACCATGAGGATTAAATCAGAGAGATTAGAGCCCACACAGAGGCATACCGACAATCTTTCTTTCCACGAACAATATGAGACTGGAATGGAAGGGAGAACCGATAGAGTTACACAAGGTACCCTCCGCCACACACCGTCAGATGGCTTGATGAGTATGAATGTAGATGTAGATGTAGATGCTGCTACGGTCGCAGGTTCGAATCCTGCCTTGGGCATTGATGCGTATGATGTCCTTAGGTTTGGTTTAAGTAGTTCTAAGTCTAGGGGACTGATAACCTCAGATGTTAAGTCCCATAGTGCTTAGAGCTACTTATAACATTCTCTCGGGCGTCCAAAAAAGTTGTTGGAAATCCACGAGTTTTCGGTCGAGCGCTGCTTCTCGATTATTGTCAAAGGGCTGGCTGTCGTGTTACTGTCATCCTTATACAGCCACGGTGACTTCTCCAATGTTACCCGTGCCCAGTCCAGCGATATATTTGGTAATATTTTATTTGCGCACACACCAAACAGACTTCGACCTTCCGATGGCCGGATCTAAAGCAGTGCTTAGATGGAGGCAACCGTTGAGAGTCTGGTTACAAACCTTTTCGTCGATGGCTTCGTTTATGACGCGAATCCAGAAGCTATTAATCCGTTTAATAACAGATGTTTCGCCGACTGCAGCTACGTGTGTATTTCCCAGAGCATGTTCTCCTACCGCAGATTTCTCAGGGTACCGTGGGTGGACACACGTGTTCTATATGGTGCTGTTGATTGGTACCCACAGACTGCCCGACATAAAACCGTTCACACCCACACGGTATATTATGTACCCCTTGCGTACTGGGACCTGCAACGTATTTTACAAAAAAATGTTCCAATGTGCGTGAAATCTTGTGGGACTTAAATGCTAAGGTCATCAGTCCCTAAGCTTACACACTACTTAACCTAAATTATCCTACGGACAAGCACACACACCTATGTCCGAGGCAGGACTTGAACCCCCGCCAGGACCAGCTGCACGGTCTATGGCTGCAGCGCCTTAGACCCCTCGGCTAATCCTTGATTTTACAGACCTCTTGAATGGTCAGATTATTTTCCGGAGGCCTAAAGATTTAATGGTTGTTTACCAGATAGTTTTTCCTGTTCCTGAGCCACAGAACGGCAAAAAATGCACGTTTCTTCGTGTCCTATTTGGCGGAGGGAGGGGGGGGGGCCTCTTCTGATTATGAGTTTTCGGAAAGATGACTCAGGAAATCTGTCGGTAACATTAGCCGTTTCCTACAATTCTTTCCATAAATGGCTCTCAGTTCCCTTGGCAGTTTTTCACGATGGTCTTCAAGAACAGAACGATTCTGCGGTGGCTGCTAGTAGCTGTCAGCATGCAGATACCATTCGGAGTTGGATAGTTCCCGGTAAACACCATTTCTGGGACACAAACTGGAATTTCGGCAGACGATGATGTAAAGGAACGGCGAAGCACCACCCTTCACTAACTCCGTTATGAATCAGATTTGTCGTAGATATTTTTCGTGTAGTCCAAGAAATCTCCTAGTTTTCACATCCATCATTCTTCCTCTTCCTCGCCTTTATCCAGTATCTTTACGGGATCGGTATATTAATCTTTGGATTTGGCAATGTTATTAGCAGAGTTCTGGAGCATGTTGTTTCTGTCGCCCTTCCACGGGCAGGACGGAATGTGCGTACCCCATCTGTCTGTGCAAATTGTTATCCCATTTTAAAGTGTGCTAACGTTTTCTAAATGTTTGCGGAAAGTGTAACTGAGGCCTATTCGAATGTGGGAAAGAGCCTAAAGCACCGTCACTAGATTTTGCAGCAGCTGTGTCCAGGTTAAAGTCTTAAAACTAGTCCACAATCGGCTTGGCTCTGCCTGTAGCTAATGGGCTTCCCATCGCAAGGTCGTCTCTCTGCTTAATCTGTTTCTCACTGTACAAAAAAAGGCGCTGTTCTCAGCACGTTTTCAAATAAATCCTCAACAATACTTCCTGGCAGATTACAACTGTGTGTCGGACCGAGACTCGAAATCGGGACTTCGAGTTCGGTGCGGCACACAGTTTTAATCTGACAGGAAGTTTCATATCGGCTTCATACGCTTCAGCAGAGTGAAAATTTCCTTCTGGCAGATATCACAGCATTTGTAATGGGAACACAAGTAAATATCAGACCAAATGAAAGTTGACCATCGTACTTAGTTCTTCAAGTTGCAGGTATATAACTCGACTGATTAAGTCCGTCGTGTTCTTGATATGGCGCACACAGTGACCAACATGTGGAGTAAGAAGTCTGGCCGTATGTTTCGTAAGTCTTTAAGTCAGTTATCTAATGGTGCTCACGATGGTATACAGGGGTGTGTTCTTCTCATGTATTTTCGGATGGCCGTAAAATGTATGTTATCGAAATGTCTCGGGAGGAGAATTTTGATGAAACTCTTTTCTATTCAAGCCCGCCTGAGACGTTTCAACATGTTCCTCATTATTCTGAATGGTGGATCCCTTGATAATTTTTGGTACTTGGCTTCCTCTAAAATCAATCAAATCTTCGCTTTGTAGTCGACCTTTTCAGTATGACAGCTACATTACCCTTGTCAGTTGACAAGGACTACGATGAGAGAATTGTTGCGAGGCACGCCAGGAACATTTGCACAGCTCTTGTTAAGTTCAGCACTGGCGGCATGGATACCGAATGTATGCGTCTCGTTTCAGAATGATTTTTTCTCCGATTTCACCGGGAATCTTGCCAACTGCTTGTACCTCAATACTTACCATGCCAGTGAAAGGGATACTCGGTGTCTATGGTGCAAAGTTAGGCCCGTTATTCAGTGCTCACATGTCACTCGCGTCGATGTTTAACGCCGTCATGTTGATAAAAATATGTTAGTTCTTCATTCTGCAAGATACTGTTGCTGTGGAAGCCGTCTGAATTTCAATCTAGGCCCTTCCATGGTTTTCTCTTATATTGGCATCTACTGTGATACTGCCGCTGTATCAATTGAGTCCCAGTCCAAATCCGAAAGTGACCGCGTCAGCACAAGTGCGCGACCATTAGCTCATGGCGGTTTGTACTGATAATATCGCCGCAAAGCCATACATTCGTTTAATACGTACCGCTATGGCGAGAAGTGGCGGGCCCCTAATAGCATGGAGAAGCTGCTTATTAAGGAGGCTAATTTATTAAACTTCGAAGCCTTCGTACAATGCTGCCACGAAGAGATGACGAATCCACGATTTCATGCCGTTGTACAGCATATCAATAGGGATGCGGCCTTTTTTGGAAAATTTAAACCCTTCACGATGTTTTCGGGTAACCTCGAGGCGCCCAAAATTGTGGCTGCATTGAGTGGCGAATTCCTCGACCAACTCAACAAGATTCATGAAAATATTAAATCTGCCATGGATGTTGATGAAAACCAGCGCCTTCCATTTCTGCATATCATTGTCCAGACAAAACTTGATTAAACTCTGGGATAATGAACGTGGCGGAAGGTCATATACACATTCCTGAATCGCCCAGCGATTAACTGCCACCATTGGGCACCGCAAAAACTTCTGCTTCCAACAGCTATCAAATGGACGAATCAAGGTAGGTCACTTTGATGTCAGCATAATTAGCTATAAATAATGACTAACTGACAACCTTAGCTGCCGACAGGTGTTGTTGATACACCTCGTTGTGGACAGCTGAAAATGCGTGCCCCGACCGGGACCCGAACCCGGGATCTCCTTCTTACGTGGCTGACGCTCTATCCATCTGAGCCCCCGAGGACACAGATGAATAGCGCGACTGTTGGGAATTATCCCTTGCACGCTTCCTGTGAGACTCACATTCCCAACTGTCCACAATTCTACATACGTATTGTACCTTATAGGCATTTGCCCACCCACTCATTACTCGCGCACGCTTTGGCTATTCCCGTAAGAGTCAAAGAAAGATAAACAGTACGTTGGTCCTGTTTGGACGCATTTGGTAATAATGTCGCCAACGCTCACGTTGCCGCATTTATCGCATATCGGAAAGATACGAACGCTACACAAACCCATTGCCTACATGTCGGTGCTTGGACACCTGCATCGGTATTGCACTCTCTTGCATATTAACTTCACCGGCGCCCTCAAAGGGGAACTTATTGATCTCCGCTTCTATTTTAATGAAAAGTATTTTATTGGAAGATTCTTTTCACGTGTCACTCCTATATATGATCACCATTCGTGGTCTAACGTGAAAACGTATGGGATCATACATTTCATTTTGCTGTTACAGTACACAGTTCCATACATCTTTAAGTTTTGTAAAGTGAAAAATTTTTTATTGGCCCTCAGAGCATTTTTGTAGGCTGAGAAGGACCTCTATAAAACAAAATGGTCAACTGCACATATTTTGTCGATTGACGAAAATGCTCGGGGCCCTCAATACAAATAACTTCGAACTTCTCCCCTGAATAATGGTGGACACTTTTTTCATATCTTCACTTCCCGGATACCTCAGACGAATATTCCTTAATTTAATGCTTAATGGTGTACAAACTGAACCAGGCATTTCCTCTCGATACACCTGCACCTCGGGTATCACATCTACAACATTTTTCAGTGATCGAAATGCGGACTCGACGCGGCCGAGTCTTAAAAATGTCAAGTATGTAACGTTATTTTTCCAAAGGACCGTCTTGGTTGTTTAGGTAAAAGCTAATTCACTACAGTCGAATGTGTCTCCTAGCTCTTTTATTTACTGCTAAGAACAGGATGCATAGACGTGTAAGTAAGGGTTCAGGTGGGAGGGGAACGTTTGGAGCCATTTGCTTAAAGAACTGAATACGGGTACGAGCTTTGAGAAACACTTTACTAAGAGAGGAAATAATACCGTTAGCCTCAGCAAAATCATATCAGACATCCTCTGCTGGACGAGGTCACGGGCAAGACAGGTGCAGTGGATCATATTGGAACAGAATTCTTTTAATGATGTCTCGCTTTTAACTTACAGGTAGCACAGTACGTTACAAATAGAAAAACTTTATCACCCCTACCTTTCCTGGTCATAGGACTTGTAGGGCATCCCTCACAGTGCGAGTTACGGTGCCATGATTCGTCTTCTCCAGTTCATCACACGGGGGGAGGTGGGATTTTCCTAGCGAAGTAAAATATAATTTCCCCTTCGCTAAGTTTGCTATAAATCAGATACACATGTCAATGGTCTCGCCGACTGAAAGCCAAAATAAGGTGTTCTTGGAATCACCAATAGTCCTTTCACACACCTGTTTCAAATATTTTTTGCCCAACGTCGACTTACGTGGTATCCTGCGTCCGCTGATACTCTCCAGGAAGCCCTTAAAAGCAGCTTTCATCACGATTCGTGGCACATAAGCTGACAACGCTGAAGCTGTCCGCTGCTCTACTTCCCATAAGACAAATTAATGGTGGAAACCATTGTTTTTTTTTCCTATCGACACTCGCAATGTGGTGCAGAATCTTTGTACTGAAGAAATTGTGACTTTATATCACGGTATACCTAAAATGAAAACACATAAACTCTAATAAATGACAGTAACAAAAGAATAAGAACGTGATCATGTGAAATGCCCACTTAGATTGAATCGCATATGCATATCAGTAACCGCGTGACCGCTACGGTCGCAGTTTCGAATCCTGCCTCGGGCGTAGATGTGTGTGATGTCCTTAGGTCAGTTAGGCTTAAGTAGTTATAAGTTCTAGGGGACTGATCACCTCGGAAGTTAAGTCCCATAGTGCTCAGAGTCATTTGAACCATATCAGTAAACTAATTGTAAATACTGATTTGAAAATGTGAGGGGAGGAGACAAGTTGATAAAGTGAATGATAAAAGTAAACTGTGTTTAGTTACATATTTTGGACGCGTCTGTACATATTCCTCGGCCGTCAGTTGTGAAACTGGTGTCTTCTCTAATCCACCATAGGAAAAGACCAATTTTTGACCATATCTGCCTAGGCATAAAGTGAACTATTCAGTGCGAGTCAACACAACATAACACTTTAGATCGTAAGTACAAAAAAAAAAAAAGAAGCAGGTTTCAAAAGTCACTAGTGTTAATGCACCCCACAATCGTCGCACGTAATAAGTAAACGCTGACTGAATTTGTCCAACGCAACTGCGTGTGAAGGTGTGTCAAAGTAGTGATTTCAGTGCGGGCTACATTTCTTATATCTTCCCAACTACACAATGAAAAAAACTCATATATGTTAAGTATTAGTAGAGCTCCATAGACAAGCGACCTTACGGCTTACACATTCAGAATTCACTGCAGTGTAGTAATTTATTTATTATAACTTTTCTTAAAATATGCAGATTCACATTATTAACTTCCCTTAGTATTAATTCATAAATGTACATAAAAACAGTGTTTTTCTGCGATCTGCGAAAGTGCTATTTAGCCCCTTGTACGTCATTCAGTACGGTGTAGCCCTTTTTGGGTCCTGTGAGTTTAAGATCTTTAAATACGTGCCATATTTATAGTTAACTGTCCAGAAAATCTTATCTGTCCTCAAATTTTACGATGAACGTTTTAAAGACAGCTACATTTCCAAATATTCAACAATTACCGCATAATTACATGTTTTCCCACTGGACTTATGCCAAAAAAAACGTATTCTTGTAGCTGTAATCCAGTTTTTTGTTAATCGTGCCTTTCGCGTTCTTGTGGTCATTTTTCCAACTAATGTTTCATTCCCTAACACATATGTCTTCATGTATAACAGTGAAGTGAAATGCCAGTTGTCATAGATTTAGTTTAAAAAAAATTATATAATGAAATAGTTTCCTAAAAACTTTCATCCCCTTATGGATTAAATTTCCAAGAACAATTGTGACAGTTAATAAAAAGCGAAGCTGGATATGATACAAGATATTCATGTAAATGACGCGCGTGTAACGATGCAAACAATGTGGAGAATAACTAATTTTGACAATCGGGTTTATAGGTTTTTCTCATAATACGTTACGTTACATGTAGTCAATGGAACGTACAACAGACGACTACTGATCTCCTTTGTATGGCTGTCTAAATGTCACGATAATAAGCAGGAAGAACCGTAGGTCGCAAACGTCAAATATCAGGTGACCCGTTTATAATTGGGCGACAGGGTAACAGACCAAACATTGTTCGGGTTCCAGGGCTCCTCTTCTGCCCCTGCGCTTCTCTGCAGCATGCAAACTTCAGTTAAGCAAACCCGCATCTTATAATCTGCCGCGCATCCAGCGTAGCGAAATATAACAGCGACAAGTTTGGTACGACGTTAAGGAAGGAAATAGGTTAATTAATAAGTACGTTTGACTTTTACCGCTATGAAATATACGAAAAACATGAGACTGTAAATATCATTCAGATCATGGGAAAGTTGCGACACTTCCGATGCGTATTCAGATGAACCAGAAAAATAAAAAGTTTTTAGAGAAGACGTATTATTGTTATTATTATTATTATTATTACTATTATTACTATTGAAATACAGGGCTGAGACAGCCAAGGCACGTCACTCCACATACGTCCAAAACCAGTAAATGAATCGAGGGGAGGTTTACGCTAAGAATACAAAATGGCAAAAGTTCTGACTTAGGTAAGTAACTTATTTTTCGAAGAAAGATAGAATGTACCTCAAATATTTATTTAAGATTGAGGAAGTAAACAGGCCTGGAGTATGGCACGACATAGCTCAGGGCTCCTTTACAGGTGAGGGAATAAATACAGTTTTCACAAGCACCGATCGTCTGTAACGCAGATCGCTTTCTGCGTTCTTCATTCATGAGATCCAGAAGGCAAGAGATGGCAGAGCTCAGTTTGGTGACTTCCAGAAAGACCCATTCGGCAAGACTATTGGCTGAACGACGGTGACTTCTGATGCCGCAAGTTTTCGGCAGCTCTTGCTAATGATTATCTGTCAAAATTTAAGTAATTGCGTGGTTCGTGACCCGACTCATGATGTTTTAGTTAATTGTCAAAGACTCTACACCTAGCCCAGGAATGACTTTTACAACGTTTCAAATTCCTTATGGCAGATTACCCAATATCCAAACACGTGGATGGAGGTGATTTGGTATCTCTCCTCAAGCCCGGAAAAGGAACCAGCATGTCCCAGCAGTTACTGGAGCGTAATACAGCTGCGTAGGGAAGACCCTGGAGCGAATGGTTAACCGTCGTTTGGCCTGGACGTTAGACACCAGGCAGCTTCTTAGCCAGTCTCAGAATGGATTCAGATGTCGATCCACTGTCGAAAATTTGACCCTGCAGGAGCCTTTGTCCAACAGGCTTTCTTAAATAGACGGCATTGTGTAGTTATATTCTCTGACATCCGGTTCTCCTCTACTGCTTTTCCAGAGGGCTCTAACGACACCGAGGCGTAGGACAGCGGGGGTGTTCCATTGGTTCTGCCGGATGCAGCACGACCGCTATCGGAGTCTAACAGAAACTTTCTGTTCCATTGCTATGAAACCTGTGGGATTGCATCGATAAGTGATACTATACCCTCTGGCAAAGCCTACAACAACTTCATGTTTACAGTGAAGACCCCTGGACAATGCTCCTTATTTGCCACCGATTTTGCAGTTTTCTGCTCCTCCTCCTACACAGCGGCAACGTCGCGTCAGTTGCATCTTACATTGAAGAGTGGAGGAGAGACCTGCAGAGCCCTCTTACATTTTCTGCAGGTTAGTCTGTGCTCAGATGTACCCACGGTCTAGCGGTAGCGTCTTCGATATCTAGCCAAACCGTTCTCGGTGCCGAGTTCGAACCCCACTACGATGTAACCTGTGAAAATTATCATCAGCAGTGACCGCCATAGATTCTCGCAATAAACTCACCCTCATTCCGCGAAAGTCTTGTTGAAAAGGGTGGAAGAGCGGACAGCGCTTTTGGGACACTCTGTTGTCCTTAGAATGGGAAACTGCCCCTAAAGGTGGAAGAATCAGCAATGATCAATGGCATGAGAATGCAGAAGGCAATGGAAACCATTATATTAAAGGCACATACTTCGTGTCTGCGGAGCATGTGGCCTGTAGTTGAAGAAGGGGGGTGCTGATCACTCTATTGGGAAAAGATTCCGGAATAGTCCCTTAATCGGATCCCCAGAAGGGGGCCTGCGAAGGAGAGGTGACCATAAGAAAAAGACTGAATAATGAACGAAAGGATAAGGTTCCACTAGTTGGGAAGTGGAATGTCAGAAATTCTAACAAAGGAGGAACCTATATTTATTGGCGTTCAGTGAAACGAAATGTGAAGAAGAAAGGGATTTTTGGTCAGGTGAGTATAAGGCAATAGCAACGGCAACAGAAAGTAGTACAGCGGGAGTAGGATTCCTTAAGGATGAGAAGGTAGGGCAGAGAGTGAGCTACTGTGAAGATTTCAGTGATACGGCTGTTCTCATAGACAGCAAACCAACACCGACAACAATACTTGAGGTACACATGCCGACGTCACAAACAGAAGATGAAGAGATAGGGAAAAACATTGGAATACTGAACTGTAGTTCTGCACGTAAACGGAAATGAAAATCAAATAGCCATGGGCTGCTGTTGGGGAAGGAGAAGATGAAAGCGTTATAGCAGAATATGGGCTTCCTAGTAGGAAAGAAAGAGGAGAAAGACTAATTGAGTTCAGTGATAAATTTTAGTTAGTAATAGCTAACACTCTGTTCAAGAATCACAAGAGGAGAAGTATACTTGGAAAAGGGTGGAAGATATGGGTGTATTTCAGTTCGATTACATCATATTCAGGTAGATACTTCGAAATCAAATACTGGGTTGTAAGGTGGACACTGGAGCAGATACATGCTCAGATCACAATTTAGTAGTGATGAAGAGCGGACTGAAGTTTAAGAGATTAGTAAAAAAAATCAGTATCCAAAGAAGTGAGGTCCAAAAGTTCTAAGGAATGAGGAGATACGCTTGAAATTCTCTAAGGCTGTAGCTGTAGCTATAGCTATAAGAAATAGCTCTGGAGCAAGTTCAGTTGAAAAGGAATGGACATCTCTAAAAAGGAGAATTGTAGAAGTTGGAAGAAAGACGTAATTTTTACAAGGAAGGTAACTGCGAAGAAACCATGGATAACAGAGGTTTTAGTTCAGATGATCGATGAAAGAAGGATTTACAAAAATGCTCAGGGAAATTCAAGATCACAGAAATATAAGTCACTAAGGAATGAAACAAATAACAACTGCAGGGGAACTAAGTCGAAATAGCTGCAAGAAATATGTGAAGAAACTGAAAATTTAACGATCGTCAGAAGGGCTAGCTCATGCATAAAGATAAGCCAACCTTCAATAAATATTAAAAGCAAGAGTGGTAACGCAATGGCATTTCCACTGTTACACGCAGAATTGGAAGCAGATAGGTAGAAAGGATGCATTGAATGCTTCTATGAGAATGAAGACTTGTCTGACGACGTGATAGAATAACAAACATTAGTCGATAGTAAAGATAGGGGATCCAGAATGAGAATCAAAGTTTAAAGGAGCCTTGGTCGACTTAAGAACAAATAAGGCAGAAGGGATAATTATCATTCCATCGGAATATCTTAAATCTTTTTTGAAACTGGCAACAAAAAGGAAGTTCACGTTAGCGTGTAGGATGTATGAAGGGCTTCTTTCAATAGCGGTACAAGTCCATTTTTGTTAATTGTGAGATACAGAGCCCTGAAGTTAAATGAGTGCTGAAGAATCTGCATTTGAGATACCAGAAAAATTCAAGCATATGGCTTCTTGCTAGAGATAAACATTTCCTTCTGTTTGTTTGGATCATTAATTTCAGATACATTATAGACAGAAAAGTGGAGGTAATGGACTTGTTCCACTACTTCATATGAGACCGACGACATACCATAATATTCTCGGAAAAACAGCTCTACACAATTCCAGACATAGCAAGAGAAGCCAAGTTCGAAAGTTATTGACAATCAGCTTAACATCTCATGCATCCAAGTGGTTGACAAGGTTAATGTACACAAAAATTTAAATAAAAGTTGTGGATCAGTTAGAACGACCGGTTTGATTTTAGGGTAATTAAAGACACCACAGATGCAGTACTGACATTGCGACTGGAAACGGAAGCAACGCTGAAGAAAAAAAAGATACTTTCATAGGATTTGTCGACCTGGAGAAAAACGTTAGACAATGTAAAGTGGGGGAAGTTGTTCGAAATTCTGAGAAAAATAGAGGAAGCTCTAAGGAGAGATGGTTAATATACAAAATGTACAGAAGCCAAGAGGAAATTATAAGAGAGGACGACGAAGAACCAAGTGCTCGGATTAACAGGAGTGTAGGACAGGGATGTGGTCTTTCGCCTCTACTGTTCAGTCTGTATATCTAAGAAGCAATGATGGAAATAAAAGAAAGCTTCAGGAGTGGAATTAAAATTCAATGTGAAAGAATATCAACGATAGGATTCGCTGATGACATTACTATCCTCAGTGGAAGTGAAGAAGAGTGATCTGCTGAATGGAAGGAACAACCTAATGCGTTCAGAATATTCATTGAGAGTAAATCTAAGAAAGACGAAAGTTAATTGAAGTAGCAGAAATGAGAACAGCGAGAAACTTGACATCAGGATTGATGGTCACGAAGTTGATGAAGTTTAGGAATTCTGCTACCTGGGCAGTAAAATAACCAATGACGGACGGAGCAAGGAGGACATCTAAAGCAGACTAATGTTGCAAAATGGGGCATTCCTGGCTAAGAGAGGTCTACTAGTATCAAAAATAGGCCTTCGTTCGAGGAAGATATTTCTGAGAATGTATATCTCGAGCACAGCATTGTTTGGTAGTGAAACATAGACGGTGGGAAAAGCAGAAGAGAATTGAAGCATTTAAGATGTGGTCCTACAGACGAATGTCGAAAATCATGTGGGTTGAGGAGGTTCTTCCCAGAATCGTAGAGGAAAGGAATATGTGGAAAACATGTATGGTAGTGAAATATGGATGTGGGAAAACTAAGAAAGAAGAGACTAGAAGTACTTGAGGTATGACGTTACAGAAGAATGTTGAAAAATAGGAGGACTGATTAGGCAAGGAGTGTGGAGGTTACGCACAGAATCGGCGAGGAGAGTACTGACAAGAAGAGGGAAGAGTATGGTAAGGCATCTGTTACGACATGAGGAAATAACCTTTATCATACTACAGTGAGCTGCAAAGGAAAATATTCTAAAGTACACCCAGCATATAGTAGAGGACGTAGATGGCAAGTGCTACTCTGAGATGAATAGCTCGGCACAAGAGAGGAATTCGTGGTGGGCCGCATCAGATTAGTCAGAAAACAAAAGTGTGTATTCATTTCAGTCTTTCCGTTCGTACTTTTAATTTACCTGACTTGTTTATGAACGACACCAATAAAATACTATTTGAGGCTTCCCATCTTCCTTTTTGATTCGAAGCTGCCTTGGATTCTATACGTAACAGACCTGTAGGCAAGGGCGCGGAAGACACTGAATATCTCAAGGTGCCGTAGCCACAGCGTCTGCTCCAGTTCAATAGGGCTACCGAGGGATCGAGACTTGATTATGGGTACCAGGTATATTGATCAGCAACGCTTTATAGGATTACCATTGATGCTATTCACCATTTGTGCCATGGGTGCTTTCTTGAGCAGCTCCGTCCCCATTACCTCTGCTGAAGCTGGCTAATCACCATTTAACATCAAGCGTCATGCATGTAAGGTCCTCGATGAACCGAATTCACCAATGTACCATAGCGTTGTACGTCCAATTATGGAACACCTTTTCTCCAGTCGTCCATGAACAACAAGACCGTTAGACCGTTTTCAATCCGTGTTTAGTGTGAGCTGGAGTCACATGCAGGAAGTATAGGACCAAATCCAGCGTTTTAACAAACTGCCTCTCTGGATACTGCAGAGGCCCAGAGCAATTTCAGACGTAGTGCCGTACATAGAGGCTAAATTCGTGTTTATATTTTTAATACATCACTTTCCGGCGTTTCAAAAGAACAGCACAACTATGAAGCGGCTACTGTGGACGGGTATAAACGGGAAGTTTCCCTTGATTGCTTTGTTGTTTTCCCTGATCGTGTCTTCAGGATTCACGAAATGGCGGATGTAGCCGCTACCATCAGTTTGGTCAGTGTACTTACCTCTCGCATGACGTCGCCTTGTTCTTAAGGCATAGAGTCTTGCGTCAATGGGATGAAGAGTGGTAAGAAGTGACAAACAAAAGCTTGGTCCGGTAAGGATTTCAACTCCGCCACAGCGAAAATCCTTCCAGTCACACAGACGCAATGAAGTCCTTCTCACTTGTCTTCGCTTAGGGCATAGTCCTACGACGCATGGGTTCTTGCACTGGCGAGAGGACACTCGAATGTGTGGTACTTGTGGGTGCAGGTCACTGTGCCCTCATTTAGTAGACTGTTTTTAGCATTCAGACAGCCGTGCGGAGTTGCCGTGCGGTTTGAGGCGCCTTGCACGGACTTCGCAGCCCCTCCCGCCTGTGTTGCTGGTCCTCCCTCCCTCATGGCTGTGTGAGTTGTTCTTAGCGTAAGTTACTTTAAGCTAGTTTAAGTAGTGTGTCTGTCTGGAGACCGATGACCTCAGCAGTTTGGTCTCACACACATTTATTTTGCATTCAGACAAAAGGGTAGCAGCTCGTTCGTCAGCTGTTTTATTCTCTGTTTTCAGTGACAACTACAGTAATGTGGTGCGTCTTTTCAAGTTTTGTGCAATATCCGGTTCTTACCCTAACATTTTTGGGCGACAATTTTAATTTTTTGTGTATGTGTGTGCGTTTGTGCGTGCGCTTGTGTGTGTGTGTGTGTGTGTGTGTGTGTGTGTGTGTGTGTAAAAGATCAGCCAGCCACATACAGCTTAGAACCTCTTTTAGTTTACCGTTTGTCTTACTTGTGTTTTCATTGACAGTTTTACAACATCTCACCATCTTCAACGATGTCTTACATGAAGTGAGCTAGGTGATTGCGTGGTTGGTCTTGGGTGCGAGTGGGAGAGAGTGTGAGCGATTTAATTTGAGATTCGTTTCTATTTCTTTTATCCTGTTTTGTATGTTTTAACCCCACTCGACTGTACTAAACTTCGTGTGAGTGCTGCGTTTACAATTGGAGCGACTTTCCGTTACTTGAACGTACAGTTGAGGAATCACCGCAATCCGAATAGGGAAAAACTAATAACGATGTTATGCGATTATAAGTGACCTGGAATCTTGGATAATGTCTTCATTAACATATTAACCGATTTCCTTAGAGTATCTATAGGGCTTATAAAAATCAAAATGATGCAAAAGTGTGTCACGTATAATTATAGACATAATTAAAGAAGTCGTTACAAATAAGCAAGCAGGAATAGTAACCTTTTCCTAACGGGCTCTCGGGCACAGTGGCATATTTCATATTGAAATAGTAGCAGCTTAGCGAAGCGAGTAGCGAACTTAGGTAAAATCTTAAATGACAGACTTCCTCGTCAAGAAATGCTGAGGTTAAATGACTGAAAGACTGAAAGACGCAATGAGGTTCAACCAATATATCAGAAGGAATACAATACGGTGAGACGCAACCTAAAAAAGCGTTTTCCCCTTCATTCATTGATTGGAAGGGGGGTAGACGATTTATAACAACGATTACAATCAGTCGAAGAAATCATGGTAATTCCCGGCCGACGTATTCCGAACCGAATTGAAGGAATCTCTAGTACGTCATATATGCAATGAAGAAATAGACGTAAATCATTTAATGTTATCTTGCACCAAATGCCAGACACAACAAAAATCCTTTATCAGCGAAATGGTTAAAGCAAAGATTTCTCTTCCATCGTTAATTTGTTGTTTCCAACCCAAAGGAAGGCGCTAGTATTAAATGTGATGTTCAGTCACTTAAATATGTGCGACCTAATTATCTAGAGACACTTTGTGCATCATCTACGGATTTTTCTATGTTATGTTTCCCTTTTTTATTATTACAGTATAATCACATTGATCAGTTTATAGTGGTGACACGTATCAATCATTTATTCATATTCTTATTTGTAAATAGCAATTCACCAAATTTGTAAAAGTATAACCATTAAGAAAAATACTTTGTAAATGTAATGGATGTCTGTATGGCGATGACGAAATGTCAATAAATACAAAAAAAGTGCATCACGTGGAGTGGGTGTAAATCAGAAGGGTACTGCTGAAAAGCTTTTGCTATTTTTGCAAATACTAACTACGATCTACTTGAAATGAGAAGCTCTGTCGATTAAAAGCAGTCGGCTGCGGTGCCACGTAAAGTTGTGGCGGGAGGGGTGAGGGCATGCTGGTAAACGAAATATCACGAAGGCTTGCGGATCCGTTGGAGGGGCAAAGGGGGTGGGGCTGGAGGAGTGGGGGAGGGGAAGGAAAGGGTGGCCAGTGCTGGCCGGGTGGCGCAGTCGACAACTGAGCCTTCGCCAACTTCCCCAACAGTTGTTTATTTTTATAAGAACCTCGCACTTGCTGAGTGAAGAGACACAGTTAAGGGAAAAGTTTGACCCTAGAGCTGACTTCCATTCTAGAAGAGAATTCGAACACCCTGCCGCTGCGGGTCACTCTCTAAATCCTCCTCCACTCCCTCCCCCCCACCCCCCACCCACTCCCTGTCATTTCCTCCTTATCTGCTACAGTTTGTTTCTTTCCTGCTGCAACGGACAGTACTTCAAGCGAGAAGAAATTTTTCCTACGTGTACTTGAGATAAGATTCTACAAAAGATAAATGATGAAGCACGTAAGTAACACGTAGTTGACATGACTAGTGACACTGACCGTGATTCATTTCGAATTTTACGCTGCCATGAATGTGCAGCCAACATAGAACTTCCCTCTTGCAGGTACGTAAATTTTTCGTCAGGTTTGGAAGGTGTCCATTAACAACGCCTAGTGTTAAGTAGTATGCACTCTTTGCTCTTTTCATCTGTGAGATGCTGACTTTCGTTTCATTAATTAACCAACTGTCACTTCGCTTGAAAACATTATCTTTCAAATGAAGTAGCTCTTTCAAATGCTTTCAGTTTAAATAACTGTTTAGTTATTCCTTTTCTACTATATCTTTCACTAACAAACTTTCTCGTATATGTAACATCACACTTTCACGCAGGAGATCACACCTCGTTCTTCGAAGACGATATTTTCTATACCTTGGTAGAACGAGTTCGCCTTCTTTGGATAGTAAGGGAAGTCCTTTGTCTTCCTCTGGTAAGGTCAACCTCTTAGACCCAGCTAGGCATCTCCAGTACATCGTGGTACAACACCTTACCGGAAAGCTCCCCTTATTCCAGTGACAATGTATGGTTTTACTCTCCCATATTTCATTCTTACGCAAAAATTTTACAATTGAGAAAGATCTCTAGTCCTCTACGACAATTTAGGAAGAGTTCTCCTGGTGCATTCTATACACGACTAGTAAATTACTTTTGCTTCCGAAAGGTATTATTCATTTCGTATCTGTTGTTGATAACGCAATTCGTTTTAGATTTGCGAGCATTCGTTTCTTCCGCCACATTACTTTCCTTTACGTTTGCATATTCCCAGGGTAGGACAATTCTTAACTTGCTCCCTTTGAGCTGTTATAAAGATGAATCTGCAGAGAGTAGCTGTTACTGATGTGCTAATGCTGTTGTGAATTATTATACCACATGAGAAGGCAACGATTGAAACGGGATGCTATGACATCTCGGGTTGTTAAGAAGAGAATGTCCCATATTCTCTTTCCAGATTATGCAGTAGCCTTTTGGGGCTTTTGGTGGCTGGACAACGAGGAAGACCCAATGGCGCAGTAGCTAATCCTCCACATTTATTGTTCGAGCAGTGGATAATTACAGATGGCGTGACATTGCCTCATGAGATAAAGAGTGTGTAATACGCAAGTGAGGTGATGCCAAATCTTCTTGACGTAGCAACTTCTGAATACAACTTCGGTCAACAGTACTCACTTTAAGTCTTCCAGCACTTGGAAGGAAAATGGCACTGGCTACCCATTGCAGCAAAACATAGTGACATTTGTTTATGTCTCTTTATTCTGTGTTGTCTTTTAGGATTTTTGGAATCTTCACCCATCTGACTTATTCGTGCAGCCCACCACAATTTCCTTTCAGAGTAGCACTTGTGCCCTGCATCCTCAATTATTGGTAGGATATATTCCAATATTTGTCCTCCTCTATCGTTTTCATGCTCTACAACAGCATCTAGTGTCATTGAAATTATTCCCTGATGTCTTTACACATTTCTTACTGTAACGCCAGAAATGCATATCCTCCTATTTTGGATTTGTTGTACTATAATTTTTTTCCTTGTTTTGTTACCTCAAGATATGGTATTTCTGTGTCTTTATATATTGTAATAGGGTGTTTCAAAAATGATCGGTATATTTGAAACGGCAATAAAAACTAAACGAGCAGCGATAGAAATACACCGTTTGTTGCAATATGCTTGGGACAACAGTACAGCTTCAGGCGGACAAACTTTCGAAATTACAGTAGTTACAATTTTCAACAACAGATGGCGCTGCAAGTGATGTGAAAGATATGGAAGTCAACGCAGTCTGTGGGTGCACCATTCTGTACGTCGTCTTTCTGTTGTAAGCATGAGCTATTCACAACGTGCAAGTGTGCTGTGGACAACATGGTTTATTCCTTAGAACAGAGGATTTTTCTGGTGTTGGAATTCCACCGCCGAGAACACAGTGTTGTTGCAACAAGACGAAGTTTTCAACGGAGGTTTAATGTAACCAAAGGACCGAAAAGCGATAGAATAAAGGATCTGTTTGAAAATATACAACAGACTGGGAACGTGAGGGATGAACGTGCTGGAAAGGTAGGGCGAACGCGTACGGTAACCACAGAGGGCAACGTGCAGCTAGTGCAGCAGGTGATCCAACAGCGGCCTCGGGTTTCCGTTCGCCGTGTTGCAGCTGCGGTACAAATGACGCCAACGTCCACGTATCGTCTCATGCGCCAGAGTTTACACCTCTTTCCATACAAAATTCAAACGCGGCAACCCCTCAGCGCCGCTGCCATTGCTGCGCGAGAGACATTCGCCTACGATATAGTGCACAGGATTGATGACCGCGATATGCATGTGGGCAGCATTTGGTTTACTGACGAAGCTTATTTTCACCTGGACGGCTTCGTCAATAAACAGAACTGGCGCATATGGGGAACCGAAAAGCCCCATGTTGCAGTCCCATCGTCCCTGCATCCTCAAAAAGTACTGGTCTGGGCCGCCATTTCTTCCAAAGGAATCATTGGCCCATTTTTCAGATCCGAAACGATTACTGCATCACGCTGTCTCGACATTCTTCGTGAATTTGTGGCGGTACAAACTCCCTTTGACGACACTGCGAACACCTCGTGGTTTATGCAAGATGGTGCCCGGCCTCATCGCACGGCTGACTTCTTCAATTTCCTGAATGAATATTTCGATGATCGTGTGATTGCTTTGGGCTATCCGAAACATACAGGAGGCGGCGTGGATTGGCCTCCCTATTCGCCAGACATGAACCCCTGTGACTTCTTTCTGTGGGGACACTTGAAAGACCAGGTGTACCGCCAGAATCCAGAAACAATTGAACAGCTGAAGCAGTACATCTCATCTGCATGTGAAGCCATTCCGCCAGACACGTTGTCAAAGGTTTCGGGTAATTTCATTCAGAGACTACGCCATATTATTGCTACACATGGTGGATATGTGGAAAATATCGTACTATAGAGTTTCCCAGACCGCAGCGCCATCTTTTGTTGACAATTGTAACTACTGTAATTTCGGAAGTTTGTCTGCCTGAAAATGTACTGTTGTCCCAAGCATATTGCAACAAACGGTGTATTTCTATCGCTGCTCGTTTAGTTTGTATTGCCATTTCAAATATACCGGTCATTTTTGAAACACCCTGTATATATATTATGCGTTTATATCGATGTATAATTGGTTTGTTTTGAAAATATTATTTGCCTAGAGAAAACTATGCTATCGAACGAATACATCGATTGGTCGTGTGGAGAACCAAAGCGTTTGGGACCTTTGGTAATGTTAACTCTGCCGCGTGGAGCGCGGGCAGAGAAGAGAGAGTCTGGCTGGAGCAGTGCGGTTGAGCAGGTGTGTTGTGTAACGCTCCCGCGAGTTGCCCCGCTTTCAGGGTTTGGCAGCATGTAATTGCGCTCGACTTGCTATGATAGTTTCTGACACGGTGTCGCGGACGGGAAGCACTATCTGGTTCACATCAAGAGCCCGTTTCGCTTGGTGACAGTGTCGAGAAGAAGGCGCGCCAACATCCAGCTTCTGCAACAGCGACGGCCGGCAATGAGTGACTGTCGCCACCTCCGCGTCCGACGACTTCAAACCTTCAATCAACCAACAAGGAAACTGGAAGCACGTAAAGGTTTAGAACTGTATGGCAGACCTCAGCTTTTAAAATCTTGCATCACAAAATTACAGCAACTTAGCATGAACCTTTGTTCATCATTTTCCCAATTGCATTACCAAGCAGGGTCCGTTCCTTTTCCGAAATGAACCAGAGTGCCGTTGAAATTCAGATGCGAGCTATAAAGTAATATCATTCCATTTCACTGCTTTAATTTCAAAGCTCAGTTAAGGTGCTCATAGCTGGCTACAATATTTAGATTAGACAAGCACAAATTAAGAGTGCGAGTTTTGTTAGCATATTTTAGCTTACCTGTGACTGCAGCTCAGCTTGGTACGTACTAAATGTTACTATTGTTAATTGTCCAGAATCATTTAATTCAAGTTCAAAGTTAAATCTCTTATTTCTAAATTGCCTAGATTCAAGTAGCTTTTGAAATAATTGTTGAGGTAGCCCAAGACTAACCTTATTTTACAGCATTTCGTAGTGCTTCAGAAACAAATCTCACTATTAAATTCAGTCACTAAATTAACTTTCAGTTTTCCGGTTTTATTAATTCTTTTGCTAAATTAAGTGAGAGTGTAGCGAAATTTAATACTTCTGACAAACTTTCAGTTTTCACACAACACGTGTGAACCTTCAGTTGCCACGCTTTTAGTGCTAATTATATGTGCAATAACTTTTCTTTTTCTGTTATTATAGTAGTTGACCATAGGACTGGCTAACGTAATTTTCCCCACATCTCAAGTATCTAATTAACGCCAATTAATTGTTAACGTGACGACCACACATTTACTCTCTTTATTAATTTCACCCTTTTCTCAAAATTAATTTCCACCAATTTCATTTGCGTTTTTCCTTTCATTTAGATGTACCCCTTTCCACCCTCTCTACCGACAAATTAACTTCGGTGACGATTGCTTTTCCGAAATTTCCATTAGGTGCACGCGGTTCAATTTTTCACTGTCATTAAGGATGATAAGTGTGGGGGAGGTTACATTACCATCTTGACCCCTGACTGTTTTCTATACATTCCTTTCTTCACCTATACTGGGGAGAACCTGCTCATTTCGTATCCTATATTTCCACCTTACTTTCAATGTTCTTCTCGTGTGCCACATCTAAGACGCTTTCGGTTTTCTTGAGTTCTGGTTCTTCTTCGACAATGCATGACACAATTCTGTGCTCAATAGATACATTCTCAAAAATATGTTCCTGAGATAAATGTCGATATTTCTTATTACCAGACGTTTCTTGACGAAGAATTCCCTGTATGTCTTAATCTGGTTAGAAAAATTCATTAAATTCGCCAACTCTGCGGTCCCAATTTTCCTGTTCAGTTTGTCGCTGAGGTTGTTTCTGCTACCACTCGTCTATCTTCGGCTTACTCTCAGTCTAACTTCTGTAACCATTAGGCTTATAATTCCATTTAATAGATTCTTCTACACCTTCGCTGAGGATATCAGTATCATCGGCGAATCTCACCATTACTACCCTTCCACCTTGAATTTTAATCCCATTCTTGTATTTATCTTTTATTTTCGTCATTGCCTGTTAGAAGTAGAGAATGTAAAATAGGGGCGGGTGAAAGACTACAGGTCTGCCTTACATACGTTTTAATGCGAGCACTTCTTTCTTGGACTTCGATTGTTATTGTTCCCTCTAGTTTCTTGTACATACTTTATATTCTCAGTCTTTCCTTATAGCTTACACCCATTTTTCCAGTATTTCTAATACCTGTCAACACTTTACATCATCTAACACTTTTATCAGACCCACTAATTTTATAAGCGTGTCATGATTTTTTTTCTTTTTTTATTATATTTAGTTTCGCTGTGGCGCCTTTAACTTTGCGAAAGTCAAAGAAATCGTCGTAAAAGTGATCCTATATTTTCTTTTCCATTCTTTTACATACTATTCTTCATAGTAACTTGGATGTACCAGCAGTTAAGCCGAAATTACGGTAGTTCTCGCACTTACCTGGCATTTCATTCGTCGAGATTAATGTGGATGATATTTGAAAGTCTGATGTTATGTCTCCAGATTCATAGATTCCACACGAACTCGAATAGTCTTGGTTGCCACTTCCCCCCAATGGCTTCAGAAATTCCAAAGGTATGTTACATATTCCTTGTTTTTCATTTGATCGCAAGTCTTACTGTATTAAATTCTGACTCTAGTACTGGTAACAAAGAGTTTTTGTTAGGACTGGAAGTAACATTTAGCCCAAACAATCAGTTTAATATATTGCTTTAGGTGTTACGTCCACATGGTTTTGATCTTTTGTTCACGAATGTGCGTCATATGATGAGATCTAACGATACATTCGTCAACTACTTTCAGGCAAGTGTACGACACTGTTCCATTTTTACTCAGAAGTGCCCATTTCCGGACAGAATCAGATGACAGGTAACGCATATGAGTATGCCTACAAAATTTTTATTCAGTTGTGGATTTCGCCCCTTACGGCGTAACGGCAAGAGTCGAAGCTGGACATCATCAGGTGTAATTACACTATTGCACTGTTGTAGTCAGTAATCCAGAGACAGTTACGTATCCAAAAGCAGGAATACGATTGGTAGTATTCAGTACAACAAGTGTATAAATACACACTCTCATTGTGGACATCTGACTTGTGCAGGAAGAGTTCTCAGATGACAGGAGAAAGCTTGGGTCGACAAACAAAAGTTTTTCCTCCTCACAACAGGAGATTTCTCTAGAATGGAAACCAAACTAGAAGGAAGAGAGAAGTAAAGATGAAATGAATAAAGTAAAGAAAAGTAAGGTCATCTAGGGCAGAAGAAAAAGTTTGTTGTGCAAAACTTTAATTATTCGAAAGTACCCAGGAGAGTGAATCCACAAAAAAATGAATGTTCCCAAGGCGCGGAAATGATTTTGATGATGACCAGATATAGTCTGATAAGTGTAAACAATGGTGTAGGTCTTTTCTCTGTGATCACAGCTGAAGAATATCTCGTACGAGCTCTTGCCCAGCAGAATGAGTGCTATTATCCACCGGTGCGTGCACAGTACGCTGTTAATGATTTTATGTTCTTCCTGTAGTTAGAGGAGAGATGCTTTTAGTTTTGCAGTGACTACCACGAGCACTTAGGCAAAAGCCTTGCCGCTGTGGAAACACCGGTTCCCATCAGATCACCGAAGTTAAGAACTGTCGGGCGTGGCCGGCACTTGGATAGGTGAACATCCGGGCCAACATGCGCTGTTCGCATTTTTCCGGGTGCACACAGCCTCTTGATGCCAACCGAGTAAGTGTGCAGAAGTTTCCAGACGTGCTAATGGTAACTGTGTGTTGAAAATTACTCAAAGAACACATATTGATGAGGTTATGAGGGGTAGAATACTAGGGCGACTGGAGGCTGGTCAAACACAGCAGCCGGCCGGTGTGGCCGTGCGGTTCTAGGCGCTACAGTCTGGAAACGCGTGACCGCTATGGTCGCAGGTTCGAATCCTGCCTTGGGCATGGATGTGTGTGATGTCCTTAGGTTAGTTACGTTTAAGTAGTTCTAAGTTCTAGGGGACTGATGACCACAGATGTTACGTCCCATAGTGCTCAGAGCCATTGGAACCATTTTTGAAACACAGCAGATCATAGCACAGGCCCACCGTGTGACACAAAGTGTGATATCAAGATTATGGCAACGATTCCAGCAGACAGGAAACGTGTCCAGGCGCTACAGCACGGGACGTCCACAGTGTACAACACCACTAGAAAACCGATATGTCACCATCAGTGCCAGCAGACGGCCACGGAATAGTGTAGGTAGCCTTGCTCGGGACCTTACCGCAGCCATGGAACAGTTGTCTCCAGACACACAAATCTACATACGACTGAACAGACATGGTTTATTCGCCCAGAAACCTAAAAGGTGAATTACTCTGACCCCTGGTAACGGAGAGCCCGTAAAGCCTGGTGTCAAGAACACAGTACATGGTCAATGGAACAGTGGTCCCAGGTGATGTTCCTGGAAGAGTCCAGGTATAGTCTGAACAGTGATTCTCGCCAGGTTTTCATCTGGCGTGAACCAGGAACCAGATACCAAAACCTTAATGTCCTTGAAAGGGACATAAATGGTGGTCGTGGTTTGATGGTGTGGGGTGGGATTATGATCGGTGCACGTACACCCCTGCATGTCTTTGACAGAGGAACTGTAACAGGTCAGGTGTATCGGGACATCATTTTGCACCAATATGTCCGCTTTTCAGGGGTACAGTGGGTCCCACCTTCGTCCTGATGGATGATAAAGCACGGTCTCACCGAGCTGCCATCGTGGAGGAGTACCTTGAAACAGAAGATATCAGGCGAATGGAGTGGCCTGCATGTACTCCAGACCTAAGCCCCATCGAGCACGTGTGGGATGCTCTCGGTCGACGTATCGCAGCACTTCTTCAAACCCCTACGACACTCCAGGAGCTTCGACAGGCACTGGGGCAAGAATGGTAGGCTATTCCCCAGCAGCTGCTCAACCACCTGATCGAGAGTGTGCTGTGCATGGTGGTCATATTCCATATTGATGTCGAGGTACATGCGCAGGAAACTGTGGCGTTTTGTAGCACATGTGTTTCGGGACGGTTTTTTCAACTTATCACCAATATCGTGGACTTACAGATCTGTGTCGCGTGTGTTCCCTATGTGCCTATGATATTAGCACCAGTTTTGTGTAGTGCCACGTTGTGCGGCACCACATTCTGCAATTATCCTTAATTTAAGAGCATTAGTGTATATCGTTTCTTTCGATGGAAAATCAAAAGTTGTTATGTGGTAGTTTACTTCCTAACTTCCCACCCTGTTCCGAGGGTAGGATCAGTTGCGTCATAAGTGTGTGCTAAACAGCACTACCGGCACCTCACAAAATAAAAGAATTCAACGCCAAAAATATTGGAGAACGAACTTAACTTTTTTGTCTGAAGTTTTGTGCCCACTGTAATTGCAAATGAAGATGTTTAGTATGCATTTATTAGTATTTCAGAATTGTATTAAACCGTTACAAGAATAGTATAAATTCATCTTATATATCAAATGGAAAAGTTACGTTATTCGAAATATATATATCTCAGCATGATAAAAAATTATAGAAATATCGGAAAATCACATAAGGGCGTGCTTAAAGATTCTACGCTTCGATATTACTTTACGAAACAGAATCATGCTAGCTTTGGAAGAAACACTCTGAGTCTCACAGACAAATACATCAGGCAAATCAGTGACGGTAGAGCCCACTGACAACAAATGAATCGGAGTGCAAGATATTCAGCACCATTGTTTAAGGCTTTTATTGCTCCCAATGGGACACATTTATATCACTCACAGCTAACTATATCATTACAACTGTGCTTGTCAGTGATGAGTAGTGTGCTACCCCTTGATCATCTTGAAGACTGGACCAGGTACATACAGGACGGGCGGCAACTATCGCTGCTGTTACGGTCGCAGGTTCGAATCCGGCCTTGGGCACGAATGAGTGTGATGTACTTAGGTTAGCTAAGTTTAAGTAGTTCGAAGTGTAGGGGACTGATTACCTCAGATGTTAAGTCCCGTACTGCTTAGAGCCATTTGAATTATACTAGATGCAAAGAGCGTCATATCGTTTGTGCGTTCTGCGCAACGTTTCTATCAGTTGACAGAGTTATAAAGGCATAACACTGTGTGTCTCAATGTAGCCGGTATGTCGAATAGTTCTATATCCAGGCCTGTATTTAACAGTGGCCGGATTTAGGACTGAACGAAAGGGGTGGTTATGGTCAACCAGTTCTGACTGCGCAGATGACTGGATTGCAGTATTGGGTACAGAGTTTAATTCCTCTACGTCTGCACCTGCACATGAGCACAAGCAAAGTACACAACATCAGGTTTCACTACGCACCATTAGTTCAACATCACCAGAGACCTGCGTGCTGAATCGCCCGCCGATGAGTCGGCTGCAGTCATTACCACAACAGGGAGCGGTGCCGCACTTGAGAAGCTTACTTAACCGTATATACACTGACGGAAAAAATCGCAACACCAAAATATAATTAATGTACTTTACTGAAATCTCGGGAGTACATTTGTCTAGGTAACACATAAGTGATAAACACTACAGGAAGATAGGATAATGTAAGCACATAATACGCCATTGTAAATGGGAAATGCTAATACATTAACAATGTTACCGCCAGAATACTGATGGCAAGTATGCAAACGTACATGCATTGTGTTGTAGAGGTGCCGGATATCAGTTTGTGTGATGCTGTTTGCGGATGAGGCGGAAGTTGGTCGATGACGTAACATCTGTGCCAGATTGGAAGCAGGTCTGGTGTTCGAGCAGGCCAAGGCAGCACTTGACACACTGAAGAGAATGTTGGGTTACAGCACTGTTATGTGGGTGAGGGTTATCCTGCTGGAAAACACCCAAAGGAATGCGGTTCCGAACAACAGGTCCAATCACCTGACATACAAAATTTGGAGGCATGGTGCATGGGATAACCACGAGAGTACACCCGCTGTCTTACGTAATCGCATCCACGACCGTAACTCCAGGCATAGGTACCGTGCATCAAGCTCGCAGACAGTTTCGTTGCAGGAAAACAACTGGCGCCGGCCGATGTGGCCGAGCGGTTCTAGGCACTTCAGTCTCGAACCGCGGGACTGCTGCGGTCGCAGGTTCCAATCTTGCCTCGGGCATGGATGTGTGTGACGTCCTTAGGTTAGTTAGGTTTAACTAGTTCTAAGTCTTGGAGACTGATGGACTCAGATGTTAAGTACCATAGTGCTGAGAGCCATTTGAATCATTTCTTCTTCTGTTTCATTCTTTTTAATTTAAGTTAAATAAATTTTGCATCGAAATTTAACGTAACTTACATGTATATGATCTGGGATATTAGTTGGATTTAAATTAACGCGGTGATTCCTGGACTCGGGTAGGGGCGCCAGCCCCTGATTGAATCCGCCTGGTGGATTAAAGACGACGGCCCGTGGGCCGGCCAGCCTGGATGCAGTTTTTATGCTGTTTTCCAAATCCCACTAGGTGAATACCGGGCTGATTCCCACGTCCCGCCTCAGTTACATGACTCGCAGACATTTGAAACACATTCGCACTATATCACGATTTCCACTAAATGCAGACAGCTGGGGTCCACTAATTCCGTCCCAGAGGGTATGGGGTGGAGGCAGGAAGGGCATCCGGCCATCCTTTACAATTATCTGTGCCACATCCGTACTTATCCCTGCCGACCTTTCGCACAATTCGGAATAAAGGTGGTACCAAAAGAAAGAAAGATTAGTTGGATTTAAATTAACGACTCAGTTTAAAATGTTAAAAATGGTACTTGCACATTCTTTCAGTCCTCATGCTCCTGACAAACTTGTTCTCACTTCAACGAAAATTTGTGTTGGTGGTGAGCACATTGACTTAGCGAAAGTATGAAGCCTACAGATTTACAGTATTTCCGTGACCACAGTCTAAACAGTCAGCCAATATTGGCGACCTATGTTGACAGCAGCTACACGACAAATGAAGCAATTCCTCCTCCAAAATTTCACAGCAAGTTCACCTTGAATTTATGTCCTGACTTCTGGTATTTAAATAACACTTCAGTAAAATGCATAGAGACACTATAGTATCCGGTTTTTAGTTAGTTCCATGAGCAGCGCATACTGCTGACGTATGACAGCTGTATGATATACAGATAGGCCGTAATTAATGGACAGAGGCGGGCGTAAACTGGCTCAAGTTTCAGATTATGTACAACGCTTTGAATGATTTAAGCTTGGATGTAAATCGCTTATGCAATAACGGCGCAGCCTTCTGGTAGGACGTAGCCCTCTAACTTCATGATTGGCCCATAAATCCTCTTCCTGAACTCAACTTTGGCAGTTATGACCTTGGGGCTGGTTGCAAGTGAACTTTATTGCGGGTGCTTTGGCAGCGCATTAAGACCGCCCACAGCAGTTTGCGCCGCGGCGCTCCGACCTCACGGCCGCCTTTCGTGTGTTGTTATTCTGGCAGCAAATTCCCAGCCGCGAATTACGCGAGCGCCTCGCTAAGAGGCAGCCACAGGAGAAACACGGCGTATTATGTGCTACGCGTGAGCAGAAAGTGTAATAACGTCCCTCCCGGGAGCTTATCTCGTACGTATAAATCCGTAATCTCTGTGGCTCGTCGATGGTAGATTACGAGCAAGACTGCAAGTCCACTCCTAAGGGTTTAATTTTTATTTATTACTTAGAGTTATCCAACTTCAACGTAAGTTCTGTTGCTAAGAAAGAGAACGAAACTACCAAAAAAATAAACGAATTGAAAAAGCGCAAGGTGCAAAATATGGTGTGCGAGTTTCGCATTTCTTTTGGGTCATCCAAACTAAATTCCATCTGATCTTGTCAAAATAGTCCACCGCAGTTACGATCACATGTTAACAACAAAAGCAGAGAACAAAAAAGAAAGGCCGTGTGTGTTATAACAATCATTAATTCGCCTGCGTGCCCTAAGTATATTGCAAGGAAACTAATTTTTGTTCATTTCAAACTAGTTTTCGGCTTATTGGGTTATCTTCAGAAAATTAACTGGGCTTTTTTTCAGGATACAAGTTGTTTCCTGAAGATGTCCCAATAAATCAAAAATTAGTTTGAAATAGTAATGCTCAGAATTTGCGTTACTGACGGCCTTTGCTCATGCTTTTCATATATTGTGATGCTACCATATGTTTTCTTCCGTTGTTGTTTGAGACTGAACCCTAGAATTTAATATTAATTTCACTAGTCCCTTTTTCCAAGCTTCTTCAAGTCAATTTTTCCTTGAGGTGCATTTCTTTTTTATAAGCGCTTCATTTAAATTAGTGAAAAAACTGTATTACGGTAATTATTAATAACTTCATCTAAAATCTGCAATATAAATGCGTTGTACGTGCATTTGCCTTTTATGTGACTTTTGGGTACTGCTAAATGGGGAAATTCGGTGTTTAGGCTGTATGTCAAGTGGGATGTTGCAATGTGTGTAATTAATTTGGAAGACGAATAGCGTGGTTGTAGAGGAGGCAAGGGGACTGAAGAAATGATTGTATGAGAGGAGAGAGTTTGATGGGTGTACATTTGCACTCATGTATTTCTTGAAATATGTGTAAAATTTAAAATTAAAATGTGGTTAATATTTAATTTACTCACGGATTCACCTCCTGAAGGTACATCGATTCATTCAGTGAAAACCAAGCCTAAAGCTCAGTTGCTTGCTTTGCGAAATTTGGTAAAACATTCCATTCATCCATAATATTGTGTTGTAACTTACAGCAAGGCTCTGCTTGCACCCATCACAAGTAACAATAACCACCATAAACCCAGTTTAATATCTATTCAAGCTATTATAATATGATAGAAAAAATTTTCATTTTAGCACAGAAGGCTTGAATAAGCTCATCCATAAATGGCTGAAATGAAAGAGAGCAATATACATCAGTGATTTTGTTTTTATATGGCTCCTGTGAAATTTTGGCACGTGTAGCGGTATTAAATTAGCAGCTAATGATACATCGAAATCAAATAAATGTGTGACAAGATAACCAGTAAGTCAGTCTCATGTTGTTACATAGGCACCTTAAAAAAGTGCTCCAATGTTCTTCAGTGGTACGTATTCAGCCGACCCAAATTCCTTACAGCACATAGAATGTAAACCTATTTTCTCTTTCAGTAGGAAAGATTTCACGACAGCTACAAAGTTCATGCAGGATGGCAGCAGTTGCGTAGAATTTCGAAGAGGGTGTGGTGAAATACTATTTGTATATCGTCGTGCTTACGTAACGAAGTAAGCTCTTTTCCTTTGATCAAGAAACTTAAAGCGTGTTGGGACCTGTAGCTAAGCTTCTGTAAAAGGAAGCTGTTTCCAGCACAGTGCAATCGATGAAGGCACTTAGGAGCTGCACTTGACTGCATTCCCTTCCTTGCGGCCCTTAAGCTCCAGAGGAACGATGGAATTTATAAAAAGTGTTCACGGACACGAAACTTCGTTACAAAACTTCTCTCGGGGATGTCGTACAGGCGGAGAGAAAAACATTTTGCGAATGAGCCTCATATTATTTATGGAAATTGTTTCATAAAAGTGGTATGTCGTCTCGAGGCATAATAGAAGCTATCCAGCCGCGAGAATACAAGACAATCGGTAAAATGATCCTTCGCAGTCGTGGGCCATATTAATCTTAAGAGTACACTGTCTACTTCAGTTTCCTGGTACGTCTTTCAGCGTGCTGTTTTGCATTCGAAGCTTTGAATTCTGTAATGATGCACATATTCGTTTTTATTTTAAAGAGTCAAAGTGAAATCTGCATAAATTCTAAAAACGTAACTCTCTTATTTCTGCTTGGTACTTACCCAAACATTAATTGCCAGTCGGCATCGACATAAGGATATACTTGTTTCCATTAGGTGTTTAATTACACAGGGAGAAAAGTATTTAAACGGACAAACTCAACGAGGTTGTAAGGGACATCAAAACAAATATTTTTCCCGTAAGTCATTTTTTTCTATGAGGAGTATTTAAACCGGTAGAGGATGATTTCTCTGGCTGCAAATTAATTAAATCAAAAAACACTTCTCCATTTTTATATGACCAAGATACAACAACTAGGTAGCAGATACGGCCCAATTAAACAGTCCCCAACAACACCGACCCACACATTAACGAAAAACGGCACTTGATGAGCGCATGTGGGTTATCCTCACTCAAAACATACGAATTGGGCATGTTGAAGACTCCATCACCCCCGAACGTTGCTTCATCGGTAAACAACACATAGGATGGAAATGTTGGATGAATTTCACAGTTCACCACTGCGAAAACTGTGCTCTGGGTGGACAATCAACTGGTTCCAGGTTGTGGACATGCTGTAAGTGAAATGGACGTAACAATTTCTCTCGAATGACTGTTCTTACATTCATCTGATTCTTCTACATGCTACGTGCAATTTCACGTTCCTGATTGATGGATCCCGCTCCACATTGTGCAAGACAGTTTCCTCAACTTGCAACGTTCTTACCGTGCGACGGCGTCCCTGTCCAGGTAATCTGCTAAATGACCCGGTCTCACGCAGATGTTGGTACACAGCAGCAAAGGTCGTGTGATGCGGGATACGGCGATAAACCCGCTGTGCAGCTCGACCGTTGTGGTGCGCTACGTAGTACGCACCAACCATATCAGTGTACTCACTCCAGGTGTATCGCTCCATTAGTTAACAGAGACACTGCACTACTACACTGGTGGACAGCAGTTGCCTGCAACTGAAGAGCGTAATACGCCCTCTATCAACTGAAGAACGTAATACGGCCTCTAACAACTGAAGAGCGTAATACGGCCTCCACCGGTTTAAATAATCCTCATAGGAAAAAATGACACCAGGGAAAAAAAATTTTGTTTTGATGTCCCCTGCAACGTCCCAGAGTTTGTCGGTTTAAATACTTTTCACCCTGTATGCTATTCTTTTCCGCTGTTGCACGCTACGTGTGTGAGCAAGGGACAGATTGTATTATTTGTAAGACGGGAGTGTTGGAGAGTGCTTCAAAAATATGAAACCTCACTGTTAGCGTCTACGATTCTACCACGTTTGCTGTAAGACTCTTATATCACGTGTGCTAACCTCCGATTTCTCTTTGAAATCCCAAAGTCAATAACTATACACACATCTTAAATGTTTAGCGAAAGATGCCTTAAAAGAAAAGAAATTGATAAATTACCCTTTTTTGTTATTTTAGACTCGTTTCGATCTTAAAGTAGCAACATGTAACCTTACCACCGACCATTTTGAAACGGCAGTCGATGCTAACGTTATACCTCTGTGAGGAATTTTTGAAAAGTTGTGACCGTGAGTTAACATAATGGTAACAGAGCAATCAAACTGGGATTCATGTCCGAAATACTCCAGCAGAGTATAAGGAAAAATAAACGGTGGGTCAGGAGTAGACGTTCACCCATCACAAAAGCAGATTGTGACATTACATGTTAAAACCGCTCGCCAGCCTAAGTAAGCATTCTTTTGTTAAGCAAAATGGTAAAGCAGAAGGTAGTTCTAGACCTAACCTAAACTTTCTTGACACACACACTAAACTCTTTCCTTATATCTGTTCGTACTACAACACAGTAACCTAACCTTGTAGATAAATGTGCTACTAACAAACAAATGGCCAATGGAATAGTAAACAGTAACATATGCCTCTTAACTTTTAGTAACTTAAATGAACTAGGCGTAACAGTTTATGAAACCAATTACCTACACACATGAAACTAGTAGCAATACAGAACAGGGAAAAGCTTGAAATGATTTGGCATTTAAATCAGAAGGTCTGCTAATGATCATAATCCATAACTTCATTGCTTAGTACAGGGTCTCTATGCCAGTGGATTAGCCAACGTGCCTTAGAATAGATAACACAGTAAACAGTTCTTCCTTAAACTCGGTTTGAAGCAACTAAACACAATGCAGATCTAACTACACTGGCTCTGAAGGAGCTTTTGGATTGCTTCATTTACTATCTAGCCTGGTACATGAGGACCCTTAAGCTTTCATGGTCTGAAGAACGATACTCATTAAAATCTACACTAGTATGTGAAACTTCCCCTTAGAAAATTAATGAATTACTGTGCTGATAAACTCATTACGTTATTTGATATTCAAACAGCTGAGTAGAACTGAACGCACTCAGACATTTCGCTCTTTACTTATTCTAATCAACACTAAACTGACACACAATATTTTTAGCGCAACGCAATCTGACTTTCAAAAATCCCTACAAAAGAATGGCCCTGACTAACAATAACCTATACCTTTCATGAAGGAATTACTTCACAAAAATCTTCGTTACTCGAACTACTGCAGTACAACGAGCGCCACTACTGCCAGCTAAATAAAAGATTCTAACTACTGAACGGACTAACTACTGATAGGTATAGTTAGCAAATGAAAAGTGGTCTTCTAGTTCATTGCAATTCCAACCAGACGATCTTACTGCATTCTTTCTAAATAGTTACTCCAGTTGAATTTTGTTTTTCAAATAGAAAATCTATAGCTCTTGTATTACATCTGTGTTTCGTATTTTGCTCATTAGTGTGCAGCATTTGACCGCATTAAAAAATTTCATACATGCTGGCGTAATTTTCCGTTCCTCATTCTACGAAAGGATTCACTTTAGTTTGTTTTCTGGTTTTTTATTTCAGTTAGTTATAATTGAAATGCAGACACTCAGAGAGATTCAGTGTGGCCCGTAATTTTCGTGTGGCAACGAAATTAGGTATATATTCTGATACGTGAATTTGGAACCTATTTACATTGGGGAAAAAAATTCTAATTTAGGCCACCAGGCTGAAATCAGCAGGTGTGATTGAGAGAAGTATGTACAGAAATTTTCCATATTTAATGGACCGGGCACGGGACGTTGGCACCACGGGTCAAACAAATGAAAGGCATATAATGTTAGTTTTATTATTGGCGCCGCTTAGACAGTTTCTTCAGAATGAGAACCGGAGGCTTCAAGGAGATGCTACGTCCGTAAAACGATGTCATCAACACCTCCTTGCAGCAGATCCGGTGGAATCCGAGAAACGTGTTCCTGCACTTTGACCTTCAGAACAGGTAGAGACCTAATGTTTCCCTGGTAAACGCGTTTTCTTAGATATTCTCAGAACAAAAAGTCACATTGATTCAGATAAGATGATCTAGCAGGCCACGCATCTGGGAAACCCATGAGATAACACGTTCGTGGAAGGTTGCATTAGGCAGGCTGTGCGAATGACGAATGGATTTACCCCGTCTTGCATGAAAACAGTTGTTTTCACTCAGCTACCCTCTACCGAAGCAGGAACAGCATGCTGCTTCAAGGCGCTCTCGAAAACACGCAGACACCACGGTACAACTGGCAGTCCTTCCTGGTATATACTCTTCAAGGAAGGTTGGACCGAGATGAGGGCGTTTGTTCGAAACGGCTCTAAGCACTATGGGACTTAACACCTGAGGTCATCAGTCCCCGCGACTTAGAACTACTTAAACCTAACTAACCTAAGGACATCACACACATCCATGCCCAAGGCAGGATTCGAACCTGCGACCATAGCAGCTTTGTGGTTCCGGACTGAAGCGCCTAGAACCGCTCCACCACAGCGGCCGGCGAAGGCGTTTGTGAATCTACACAACACAATGACACAATGACAGTGAAAGGGCTCTTAGTGCGCAACATGCGGGCTAACAGTGCCCCAAATTACGCAGCTGTGTGTATCCACTGCATCATGCAGCGCAAATGTGCCTCGTAATTTCGCAGAAAATTGCCTGGCCGAAGAGCAAATTCGGAATGATGCTGCAAATTATGAGGTTTCAGTTAATACGCCTTCTAGGTCTTGTTCGGGTACCAGTGTAAAATAGACCATAAAACTTTCCATACTCTTCACCATGGGCTAAAAAATTCTCGTGCACTAGCAGTGGCCGGGGCACGTACTATGTGGTCAGTTACAGTACCAGCAACATCTCAATAATTTCCACAGGGATAGCACGCCTCCGTCATCCAGGTGGCTCACCACGCTGACTCATGTTTTCAGATTCCATTATCATCTTCTTTCAACCATTTAATAACATCGGGCCTCAGTGGAGAAAAGCGTGAAAAAGGCAGTCACTGTGTGGTTCCTTTTGAAATCCACGAATGTATTTTTATCGGCCACGGCCCAATGATGCATGTTGACCTCTTGCGACCTGACGACCCACCGGATTGCAAAGTTTGGTGTTTGCGGAGTAACACTAACGGTGCACTATGTTTTAAAGTCCTCTATGTTGTACAGCGATAGGCGGGTAGTCATCGAGAGACTTACCCTCCGTTTGATCATAGATATGTTGTTAACTAGTTTGAAATTAATAAGATTCGTCTGAGTGATTATACAGAGACTTAGATGCAATATTCAAGAGTGGAGGTCAGTGTCCACTTTTGTCGAAAAGAAAAAGAGAAACTGATGTCAACTTCATCAATACACGTTTTGAATCATTTGAACGCAAAAATGCTTGTTAAAATTGCGATTAAGGATGAGATTTGCATCTAGGATTTCTCATCTTTGAGAATTTACCTTATTACAAAGATAGTCTTCTTTCCCATTTATCGGCATGTAATGATGCTAAAGAAAGAGTATGTTTGAATAAATATAACGCTAACTGACATTTAAACAAAATGCTATTTTCTGACAAAAATACATTATATAAATAATGGTTCATTTAGCAACAAGAAAACCTGTTTCACTTATGAGGTTAAATTTATTTGTAGGAGAAACAAGGTGTAAAGAAATGTGCACCTTCGTTAAACAAACAACACGGGTATGTGATGGCAAAACCACAAAAGAAAAGAAAAGAAAAGAAAAGAAAAGAAAAGAAAAGAAAAGAAAAGGAAAGAAAATAGTTCTTGAAGAACAATTCGGTGGCTTTTGTATTTGTCTAATACAAAAAATATTCAATAAAGAAACTCTAATTTACAGTATATCTGAGCACAAGTTGCCGTATATAATAATGGCTCTTGCTCCATGCTCAGTTTATCAAAACAATTATTATCTATTTGCACTCGAATTACCATCTATTTGTAGTTATGATCTTTAAAGTGATTCACGTATAAAGAAATTAAGTAATTCTAAAGAAAGATGAAGAGTTGCTCACGTGTGTTTAACGCACAAAAAAGAAAATTTGCGTCTCTCTCTCTACTGGGTGCGGCCTTGTACCTGATTGTCCACTTTGGACTTTCCGTTTCACCAAATGGAATGTCGTACAACAGATTTACTACCTGTCTTATAGTACCGTCTGTTCTCTTGGTAAACCCCCATTTACCGTAAGTGCATGCTCTATTTCTGTACACTCCTGGATTTAACCAGTTGTTGTTGTTGTTGTGGTCTTCAGTCCTAAGACTGGTTTCATGCAGCTCTCCATGCTAATCTATCCTGTGCAAGCTCCTTCATCTCCCAGTACCTACTGCAACCTACATCCTTCTGAATCAGCTTAGTGTATTCATCTCTTGGTCTCCCTCTACGATTTTTACCATCCACGCTGCCCTCCAATGCTAAATTTGTGGTCCCTTGATGCCTCAGGACATGTACTACCAGCCGATCCCTTCTTCTAGTCAAGTTGTGCCACAAACTTCTCTTCTCCCCAATTCTATTCAATACCTCCTCATTACTTACGTGATCTACCCACCTAATCTTCAAAATTCTTCTGTAGCACCACATTTCGAAAGCTTCTACTCTCTTCTTGTCCAAACTATGTATTGTCCATGTTTCACTTCCGTACATGGCTACATTCCATACAAATACTTCCATAAACGACTTCCTGACACTTAAAACTATACTCGATGTTAACAAATTTCTCTTCTTCAGAAACGCATCTCTCGGAATTTGCAACGACTATGCCGCTTTGAATGGTAAAACTGCTATAGCTATTACCCTGGTGCTCCGATTCTGCAAAGTCATTGAAGTACAGGCTCAAATCTACAATACTTTCCTGAAAGGAGCCCATAACGCCGTCACCTGGTGAAAGTCTTGTCCCATCTTTTGATCTGCCCTGTGCCGACACAGCACAAGCTGTTTCCTATATCTGAAGTTCATTGTTGAACAATGTATCCAATATAATGTCGACCTCTTGTCAGCATGAGTTGTGTACTTTGAGATCTTCGACTACCATAATACACTAGTCTAGTCTACTCAGTGGTAAAAAATGGTTCAAATGGCTCTGAGCACTATGGGACTCAACTGCTGTGGTCATTAGTCCCCTAGAACTTAGAACTACTTAAACCTAACTAACCTAAGGACATCACACACATCCATGCCGGAGGCAGGATTCGAACCTGCGACCGTAGCAGTCCCACGGCTCCCGACTGCGCGCCTAGAACCGCGAGTCCACCGCTGCCGGCTTACTCAGTGGTAAACTGTTGTAAAGTACACTATTGGCCATTAAAATTGCTACACGAAGAAGAAATGCAGATGATAAACGGGTATTCATAGGACAAATATATTATACTAGAACTGACATGATATTACATTTTCACGCAATTCGGGTGCATAGTTCCTGAAAAATCAGCAACCAGAAAAACCACCTCTGGCCGTAATAACGGCCTTGATACGCCTGCTCATTGAGACAAACAGAGCTTGGATGGCGTGTACAGGTACTGCTGCCCACGGAGCTTCAACACGATACCACAGTTCATCAAGAGTAGTGACTGGCATACTGTGACGAGCCAGTTGCTCGGCCACCATTGACCCAACGTTTTCAATTGGTGAGAGATCTGGAGAGTTTGCGGTCCAGGGCAGCAGTCGAACATTTTCTGTATCCAGAAAGGCCCGTTCAGGACCTGCAACATGCGGTCGTGCATTATCCTGCTGAAATGTAGGGTATCGCATGGGTCGAATAAAGGTTAGAGCCACGGGTCGTAACACGTCTGAAATGTAACGACCACTGTTCAAAGTGCCGTCAATACGAACAAGAGGTGACCGAGACGTGTAACCAATGGCACCCCCTACCATCACGCCAGGTGATACGCCAGTAGGGCGACGATGAATACACGCTTCCAATGTGTGTTCACCGCTATGTTGCCAACACGGATACGACCATCATCAGGCTGTACGCAGAACCTGGATTCATCTGAAAAAATGACGTTTAGCCATTCGTGCACCTACGTTCGTCGTTGAGTACACCACCGCAGGCACTCCTGTCTGTGATGCAGCGTCAATTGTAACCGCAGCCATGGTCTCCGAGCTGACAGTCCATGCTGCTGCAAACGTCGTCGAATTGTTCGTGCAAATGGTTGTTGTCTTGCAAACGACCCCTTTTGTAGACTCAGGGATCGAGACGTAGCTGTATGATCCGTTACAGCCATGCGGATAAGATGCCTGTCATCTCGAATGCTAGTGATACGACGCCGTTGGGATCCAGCACGGCGTTCCGTATTACCCTCCTGAACCCACCGATTCCATATTATGCTAACAGTCTTTGGATCTTGACCCACGCGAGCAGCAATGTCCCTATACGATAGACCGCAATGGCGATAGGCTTCAATCCGACCTTTCTCCAATTCTGAAACGTGATGGTACCCATTTCTCCTCCTTAAATGAGGCTACAAAACAATGTTTCACCAGGCAACGCCGGTCAACTGCTGTTTGTGTATGAGAAATCGGTTGGAAACTTTCCTCATGTCAGCATGTGCCACCGACGCCAACCTTGTCTGAAAGCTCCAAAAAACTAATTATTTGCATATCACAGCATCTTCTTCCTGTCGGTTAAATTTCGCGTATGTAGCACATCATCTTCGTGGTGCAGCAATTTTTTATAGCCAGTAGTGTACCATTTGTCCAAGAACATTTGTGTCGTAATCCCGAATACTGTCTTCAGTAAATATATTGCGGAATAGTAACCAGCTGCTTTTCTATACTATCTTTCTTTAACTTTCATGAAATCTAACAAAGAGCCTTGAAACATGACATAAGAGAAATTCATACCTCACCCATAATCGGGCTCTGAAATAAATGCAGTATCGACAAGTGATAATTTGCGCCGAATGTGAACTCGATTCCGGAATTTCCGCTTTACATGAGCGATTACCTTAACCTTTTCAATTATATATATATACTCCTGGAAATTGAAATAAGAACACCATGAATTCATTGTCCCTGGAAGGGGAAACTTCATTGACACATTCCTCGGGTCAGATACACCACATGATCACACTGACAGAACCACAGGCACATACCCACAGGCAACAGAGCATGCACAATGTCGGCGCTAGTACAGTGTATATCCGTCTTTCGCAGCAATGCAGGCTGCTATTCTCCCATGGAGACGATCGTAGAAATGCTGGATGTAGTCCTGTGGAACGGCTTGCCATGCCATTTCCACCTGGCGCCTCAGTTGGACCAGCGTTCGTGCTGGACGTGCAGACCGTGTGAGACGACGCTTCATCCAGTCACAAACATGCTCAATGGGAGACAGATCTGGAGATCTTGCTGCCCAGGGTAGTTGACTTACACCTTCTAGAGCACGTTGGGTGGCATGGGATACATGCGGACGTGCATTGTCCTGGGTTCGATGACGGTTTGGATGTACCGTGCACTATTCAGTGTCCCCTCGACGATCACCAGAGATGTACGGCCAGTGTAGGAGATCGCTCCCCACACCATGATGCCGGGTGTTGGCCCTGTGTGCCTCAGTCGTATGCAGCCCTGATTGTGGCGCTCACCTGCACGGCGCCAAACACGCATACGACCATCATTGGCACCAAGGCAGAAGCGACTCTCATCGCTGAAGACGACACGTCTCCATTCGTCCCTCCATTCACGCCTGTCGCGACACCACTGGAGACGGGCTGCACGATGTTGGGGCGTGAGCGGAAGACGGCCTAACGGTGTGCGGGACCGTAGCCCAGCTTCATGGAGACGGTTGCGAATGGTCCTTGCCGATATCCCAGGAGCAACAGTGTCCCTAATTTGCTGGGAAGTGGCAGTGCGGTCCCCTACGGCACTGCGTAGGATCCTACGGTCTTGGCGTGCATCCGTGCGTCGCTGCGGTCCGGTCCCAGGTCGACGGGCACGTGCACCTTCCGCCGACCACTGTCGACAACATCGATGTACTGTGGAGACCTCACGCCCCAAGTGTTGAGCAATTCGGCGGTACGTCCTCCCGGCCTCCCGCATGCCCACTATACGCCCTCGCTCAAAGTCCGTCAACTGCACATACGGTTCACGTCCACGCTGTCGCGGCTACCAGTGTTAAAGAGTGCGATGGAGCTCCGTATGCCACGGCAAACTGGCTGACACTGTCGGCGGCGGTGCACAAATTCTGCGCAGCTAGCGCCATTCGACGGCCAACACCGCGGTTCCTGGTGTGTCCGTTGTGCCGTGCGTGTGATCATTGCTTGTACAGCCCTCTCGCAGTGTCCGGAGGAAGTATGGTGGGTCTGACACACCGGTGTCAATGTGTTCTTTTTTCCATTTCCAGGGGTCTATTGATAGTGAACGGGCCTAATATCTCATGAAATATGCCTGAAACGAAAAAACTACAAAGAACGAAACTCGTCTAGCTTGATGGGGGAAATCAAATGGCGCTGCCATAGGGCAAACGGATATCGACTGCGTTTTTTTAAAATAGGAACCCCCATTTTGAATTAAATATTCGTGCAGTACGTAAGGAAATATGAATGTTTTAATTGGACCACTTTTTTCGCTTTGTGTTAGATGGGCTGTAGTAGTCACAAACATATAAGTACGTGGATTCACGTAACATTCCTCCATTGCCGACGGTATTTGCTTCGTGATACATTACCCGTGTTAAATTGGACCATTTACCAATTGCAGAAAAGGTCGATAACGTATTGATGTATGGATATTGTGATCAAAATATCGAACGGGCGTGTGCTGTGTATGCTGCACGGTATCTTGGACGACATCATCCAAGTGTCCGGACCGTTCGCCGGATAGTTACGTTATTTAAGGAAACAGGAAGTGTTCAGCCACATGTGAAACATCAGCCACGACGTGCAAGAAATGATGATGCCCAAGCAGGTGATTTAGTTGCTGTCGCGGCTTATCCGCACATCAGTAGCAGGCAAATTGCGAGAGAATCGGGAATCTCCAAACGTCGGTGTTGAGAATGCTCCATAAACATCGATTGACCCGTACCATGTTCCTATGCACCTGGAATTGCATGGCGACTACTTTGAACGTCGTGTACAGTTCTGCCACTGGATACAAGAGAAATTACGGGACGATGACAAATATTTTGCAAGCGTTCTATTTAGTGACGAAGCGTCATTCAGCAACATCGGCAACGTAAACCAGCATAATATGCACTATTCGGCGACGGGAATACCGCGATGGTGGCAACAAGTGGACGATGGCTGCGGCAAGTAGAACATCAGCAAACTTGGCGGGTTAATGTATGGTGCGGCATTATGGGGGGAAGGATAATTGGCCCCCACTTTATCGATGGCAATCTGAACGGTGCACTGTAGGCTGATTTCCTACGTAATGTTCAACCGATGTTACTACAAGATCTTTCACTGCATGACAGAATGGCGATGTACTTCCAACATGATGGATGTCCGGCACATAGCTCGCGTGCAGTTGAAGCAGTATTGAATAGCATATTTCAAGACAGGTTGATTGGTCGTCGAAGTACCATACGATGGCCCACGCGTTCACCCGATCTGACGTTTCCGGAGTACTTTCTGTGGGGAAAGTTGAAGGATATTTGTTATCGTGATCCACCGACAACGCCTGACAACATGCGCCACCGCTTTGTCAATGCACGTGCCAATATTACAGTTAGACGAACTACTCGCTGTTGAGAGGAATGCCTTTACACGTATTTCCAAATGCATTTAGGTTGACGGACATAATTTTGAGCGTTTATTGCATTAATGTGGTATTTACAGGTAATCAGGCTGTAACAGCATGCGTTCTTAGAAATGATAAGTTCATAAAGCTACATGTATCACATTGGAACTACCGAAATAAAAGGTTTAAACCTACCTACGTTCTGTATTTTAATTTAAAAAACCTACCTGTTACCAACTGTTCGTCTAAAATTGTAGGCCATATGTTTGTGACTATTACAGCGCCGTTCATCACAAAGCAAAAAAAGTGGTTTGACTACAACATTCATATTTCTTTACGTACTACATGAATATGTAACAAAATGGGTGTTCCTATTAAAAAAAACGGAGTTCATGTCCATTTGACGTATGGCAGCGCCATCTAGCGGACTAACCATTGTGCCATTTGGTTTCCCCCTTCAAGCTAGACAAATTTCGTTCTTTGTAGTTTTTTCGTTTGACGCTTATTTCGTGAGATATTTGGTGCGGTCACGATCAATGGACCACCTTGTATATATGGAAACTTGCCACCACCCGCTCAAATTGTCCTCGGGTTGCTCTGATGCTGGATGTTCTGAACAATGCATAGCTACGAATGCTTTGCCTGCTGGAGATCGCGATGTATCCAAGGCGGTCCGCATGCTCGGTGGTAGCGCGTCGGCCTCTCGCTCTGGGGGCTTGTGTGCGAATCCGCGTGGGTCCCCGACACATCAATTATAATACTGTGAACAAACCTGTCCATAGCTGTTAGTTCGTGCAAAGAAAGTGTTTTACAAACTGTGTCGGCCCTGAAAAGCACGTACTCGAACTGGCGACCCTCAGACGCGACGCAAGCTTAATAACGTCTGACGGTGTTCTGTCAAACTCTTTCAAGGATTTCTGACGTTTCCCTGATGTGATTGGCGGCATATTGCATGCGATCCATTAATTACTATTCATTTCTGGGTGGTTCGCGTCTGGATGGGTGAACTAGGCCCTTGAAGAATCCCCACAGGAAAAAGTCTGGTGGCATGAGGTCTTGTGATCACGGCGGCCATATCCTACGAGCATCTCTGCCGATTACCCGCGAAGAGTTCATTTAAATATCCGCGCACAGCACGACTGGTATGTGTGGCCGCCCCTTCATGTTGCAACCACTCGCGTAGCCGTATGTCCAGGGCGACACCTTCCAGCAGGCCGGGTACAGTTTATCGCAAAAAGTGAAGGTAATTTGTTCCGGTAAGTCGAGGAGGTGGACGGACCGGCCCAATCAGATGGTCACCGACAATACCTGCCCAAATGTTGAGCGAAAATCGTTCCTGTTATCCGTGGACATACATAACGTGAGGATTTCCCCTTGCCCAGTAATGAACATTTCGAGTGTTGTAAAGGCCATCCCGATGGAAGGTGCAGTAGTCGGTAAACAACACAATGGCGGGGAAGTCGCGATTTCGTGAAAGATTTCGCAGAAACCAACGGCAAAACCCTAACCTGTGTTGATAGTCCGCTACGGGGTTTAGGTCTTAGACAGGATGAAAAATAAGTGGGTGCTGGCCTCCCTCAAAAACTCCCACATTAACCAATGAGTGATACCCATGTCGTGTCCAACCACTCGAGAACTTGTGGAAGGTGCTTCCTCGAAGCGCTCGAGAGCAGTCTCTTCAAATGCAGCATCCCGCCGTGTTCTATGTCCTCCAGCATCACCATGATATCCCGCTAACGAACCTATTTCGCCAGGTCGCCGGTGAATTGCTGTAAACGTTTGAGGGTGGTGGTGGTGTCTTGCTGGGTACGGTTCCTCATACAACTGCCGAACATCATGCTCATTACCGTCGGCTAGTCTATTAAGAAGAACCATATGTCGTTGTTCTTCAAACTAATACTGTATGCCATGCTTACTGTATGACTAAATCGCAGGTGACGTGTGTGTACTCCGAAGCGAAGCTATGGTGTGAATGCCTCCGACGTGAGGTGGAGACAAACAGCAAATCCTATTCAACACGTATGGGCAGTGACGGAACGAGGGTCGTTTGTCTGTGTGAACCGACAACAATAGCGTTGCCCGTCAACCGACGAACGGCAACAGGGCAATCCCACTACCAATCGGTGAGCTAGGCGCCTAGTTTCCGTAGTTTAAAAATGGTGCGTTATCGACTACGGAACATGAGTAATTTTGACATCTTCATCATTTCGCAGCACTGTCAGCAGGCGGTATAAGTATTAATTTTAATTTTAATACTCAACATCGTCAGTGGTATCGTTTACCAAGAACTTACCTAAGTTTCAGTCGGGATAACCCAGACATCTTCAGAACAACAGTGACAACTGTTTGTCCATAGTGGACATCGTCAAGCTAAAGCTAGAATTCCGTAAATTATGGTCAGACTACAAAACTTATCAGGAAATGCCTCGGCCCCAATTCGTGAACGCGATGGAGCAGCTACGAGTGCTGCACTGGACACGTGGTCGCGAAGTGGGGACGAGGCATTTCCAGATAAGTTTTATAGTTTGACGATAATTTATGGATTTGTAGTTTTAGACGATGCTCACTATGGACAAACCTTAGTCACTGTTATTCTGAAGAAATTTGGGTTATCACGACTGAAACCTAGGTAAATTCTAGGTAAACGGTGCAACTGAGGCTATTGATTATTAAAATTAAAATTAGTAATTTTCTTTCCTACTGGCATCAGCTATCCAGGATTAAAATTTCGTGGCACAATTTTCCTCCACAGTGTGTGTTTGTGTTTGTGTGTGTGTATGTGTGTGTGTGTATCCGAAAGAACAGACACCGCACACGTAACTGAAGCATTTAAATGTGCATCTCTTGAAACCTGGCCTCTGGGGACTATAACGTCTACAAACGCCACTCGACGTAAGCTTCTAACAGCGAGCGATGGTACAGCAAACGGCAGTCGGCAGCGTTCCGCGAGCAGCACAAATGAGACGAATCCGCTAGATAGCCCCACACTAATCAGATTACTGTGATCGCCGCTCTGCGACTGTCCAACAACAGTGGCGCTGCGCTCATTGCTCGCCGTAAGCTCTGTGTGACGTAATACGGTGTCCGACTGCGGGGCTACAGTGCCCTCCGCTCCCTAGGAGCGTCGTATTCCTCAGCGTATAGGGATATAGATGTATCATTGTATGCTGTTAGTCAGTCGTGATGGAAAGCTTTTTAACGTTATAAAATGTATGTTGGTTCCAGGGCACTCGCCAGATTGCATGTACACAGCCGTGTACACTATTCATTAAAATTACTGCACCACGTACGACAGGAAGTAACAAAATTTATACTTATCACGTTTATACAGTGTAGTAGGAAGAAGAGATCATTAAATTTTCAGGTAATTTGGAAGCAAACTTGGGGCAAAATTTAGTTATTACGGCTGCCACGTCTGACAGGCATCAACACTCTAATTCGGCTGGACATGGTGTCGCCATGAGCCCGGATGATGCATACCATGCTGCTTCATTCTGTGTCAAATTTCTTCAGTCATAATGACCAGTTGATTTATGGGAGTTGAGAGCGTGCTGAAAGAGGACTATTCGTTTATTAAGGCCTGAAAGGTAGAGAAATGAAAACCACAGTGAAAATGGAAGATGTTTGCAGCATCTAGCTATGCCTTCCAGCTACTTCTCAAAATAGTCACCTATCCGACTTGCACATCTGTAGTAGCGTTGTACCAACTTTCCAAAATCCTCGTCATAGAAGGCGGCCGCATGTGCCTTCTGCCTATTCAAATGGTACAAATGGCTCTGAGAACTAACATCTGAAGTCATCAGTCCCCTAGACTTAGAACTACTTAAACCTAACTAACTTAAGTACATCACACTCATCCATACCCAAGTGAAGATACGAACCTGCGACCGCAGCAGCAGCGCGGTTGCGGACCACTTGGCCACAGCGGCCAGCTTTCTGCCTATTCTCTACGCTGTTCTGCAGCGTGTCAAAATGTTGTCTTCATAGCCAGCGGTTAATGCTAGTAGACATGAAATCCAGAGGCAAACACTTCCGGGGTGTATGATGGATGATCCAACACATGCCATTGAAAACGCTGCAGCAGCGTCTTGATTGCCCTGCAAAGAGAGGTCGACAACTGCCATAAAGAAGGAAATGTATGACAATTACGTTGTGTGGGATACATGAAACAGACGAAATCTCTCATCAGGCACTGAGACTTGGCCCGAGACACTGCTTTCTAAACATCTTCATGTGCTCTGTGTGAGCTCAGAAGTTGCGTGACGTGACGCAATCGACGATCTTACTAAGGACGCGTCACAGCATATACGTGCAAAGATTCATCACATTTTGATTGTTGTTTTCATGTCGCGAGCGATCGCACCTTAATGAATAGCGATCGCTTGATGTCTCGCTTCTGGTATTGTGTTTTACATGCATCAACTCAAGGCCGACTGACAAACCACACAATAAACAGGGCAAGGACTACACTTGAAGTAAAATGCGAAAAAAACAAAGGTCTCTGACCAAGTCGGCAGAATGTTTTGACAGAGGTGCTCTGGTGAATGTGTTGACCAGCGCAGCAGTCAAATATCCTGTGCATTAAGGTAGGATGGACATCATGACCAATGTGAAGTCTTGCGTTATAGTGCTAAAAATTAATATCACAGAGACTTCGAACTAAAATCATAGCCACTGGTTACTTGTCGCCAGTCTTCCATCCAGTAATCTGCGGTGTCCGGGTGACCATTGTCTGAATAATGAAGTCGTCTTTTTGACCGCTTTTAGGCTGATAGTAACAGCAGTCCACTTGTTAAAATATTGCTTTACTTACCAATTTAGGGCATAGACTTTCATCAGAAAATAAGATAAAGGGACGTAATAAGCAGTATCGAGTCACCTGATTACAGGCATAACTTCGGTAGTTAAGAATTAAATAATGAATTTCGCTATCCTGTATTGTGTCTTATTTGCTATCCCTGATATTCTGATTTTAGGGGTACGCCTGAAACGTGTTTAAACAAGTGGGGCTGTTATCCGGCGAAAACGCAGCGAAATAGACGAGCATAGAAGACAGGGGGTAACGGGTAAAAGTGTAGATATTTTTATATGTGGTACCTCAATATGTATGAGGACAGTGGTTGTCTTTTTTCTCTCTGGCTAACCGTCTTCCCACAAACACATCACATAAATAACTAACTGATGTTTTATGAACTGTCGTAACTGCACCATAAAGTCAACTACCCCTGTCAGTAGAGACAAACCGTTTTCCGTCCACACATCCACACTTCAACACCTCACTTGGTGCCCAGGAGAAAATGACCGTTAAGGACTTAACCTACCCACATGTGTTTGAATGTACTAACAAACCTCAAAACTTATGATTTGTAATAGCTATAATTATTAGTCTGCAAATGACGTAAATGCTGATGTAATCTCGTTCAGTACACCGTCCTCAGTCATCATTACAAATACCTGCACCTATGTGCATCGCACCCCGTTTGTAAGATTACTCCACCCAGGAGCGTTCACGCTCCGATACATCCATCGCGATGCTCGTCTGGTAAGACGACGTGCTGCCACTTTTGTGTCTATTACGGTCGCTGGGAAAGTGGCTGTCGACGCCGTGTTGGCAGTCTGCGGTGCTCCAGACGTCGCACTGGAGACTTGTCTTGCTGCGAACAGGCCTGTCTCCTGACTCAAGGTATGTAAGGACCCAACACGACATTCTCCATTCGTAAATAAACTGTTCTCTTGTCGTCTTTTGTTACAAGGGTCTGGTCGCGCCTCATAAGCTGCGTGACCTCGCTACAAACTTGGCTGTCTTTCGCAATGTCTTAATTCTAACTTGTAAATAAATGTAGTGCTCGCAAACACTTTGAACACTACTTCTATAGCGTTGAGTAGGAAGAATCAGTGCTCGTTGTATATAGAAACAAAGCATACGCTTCGTTCTTACCTTTAATTATCGTTCTGACGGTTAATGTTGCTCACTAAAGCACGGCGACAGCCTTTACAATTCTCGAACCGATACTGAGCCGTCTTGAGAAGTATCCTTTTTTGAAATCTATTATTAGACACACTAATACCGGTCGCCATGTCATTAAGGACGAATTGCGAAAGTAAGAATGTTTATTAAAAATTAAAACAGTTAATGACTATTTTTTAATAACTTCAATCATTTCTTTTTGTAGCAGTTTGATGAAAAAAATGATATGAAACATTTATTATGTAAAAATGTGAATGGATGAAAATGGGGAAGAAATGGCTTTAAATATTTATGTTATTTACTCTTTCAGTACGAACTTTGTTGTAGATTCCCTTATTTACTTAAGCACATTTAAAATTACGTGAACCTTAGTAATCCTCTCATGCTGATAAATTCAAACTAAGTGATTAATAACATTTATTTGAAACTTATTTAAATTAAATTTTTTTTACATATTTCGGCCTTGGCACACATTTTCTAGATGCAGTGGGTTTTTAAATGTTTACTGAATTCTTTCCCGGCTTTAGCTATGGAACACAAGACTGTCCCTGTTAGCATAAAATAGTTAAATATTGCCAAGCCGACCTGAACGTTTAATTATCATTGTCAAAACACACTTCACTATACGTTTAAGTTGTTTGCTTTAGAAATGGAAAGAACCAACAGATTAACAACTTCAACGTTAATTATCCGCCAATGAATGCACAAATGTAAAACCAGTAATAAATTCAGTCAGCCACAGGATCGCTGTAAAAGAAAAATATTTCGTAATTCACTGCTAATTTTACCTGCTCCCGATTTACGGGTTTGGTCAATTTTACAGCGGAACATTTTTTTTTTTTAAATGTGCAGCCGCTGCAAATCGTTCGGTCGCGGCGCAGCCCAGCAACACCAACGATAATCGCTAAAAGTGCTGAAAATTCTTTAAAGAACTATTATAGATGACATGGGCAAGCTAATGTACATTAGTAATACACAATTTTGATAAATTATAATGTATTTAGACCATAACAATAATTGAAATAACACACCTGTACAATTTCTCCTCTAATGGCGGCTAAAGACAGATACAGACCAACGAAGTCTACTCATTCATATAATGCTACGTCACAAGTTCCTGTCTCTCTCAGATCTAGAGGAAGCCGACAAAGAATACACATTATGTAGCGCTTTTTATACTACTGCTGATTTTGAATATCTCTTTGTAATCTGAGAACATTATTTTCATCTGTGGCTATATTTTACATTTTTTCATCGCTGATATTAACATATTTCGTAATTACATTATAAATATAGAAATTTTTCAATCGTAAATACATCGAGAATATTATTACAGAAAATATTACAATAATAACCAACGTCCTTTACACAAAATTAAATAACATTTTTTGTTAAACAATTACAGTACATTCGAATTGCTTCATAGCGGCGTACATAGTACAATTAAATGTCATTTCATTTTATTAATATTGTGTGTGCTGCCAGGGAAAGTTACAGTAGAATGCAACTAACAAGATCTTAAATACTTCCTGTTTAAATATTAATTAATAAATTTTCACAAGAAAAATTAATTTAGTGATTAAAATTAGACTGTAGATAGTTTAGGCTTGAGACTTTTAGGAGATGAATTTAGGCAACCGAGATTTAAGCAATGTCTTCACTATGAGATCCTTCAAAGCTGCGTTTCTCCACTTTCTTACTTTAGTAAACTACACCAACATTGCAATGAATAATGCAGTTTTCCATTCAATAAGAATTTCAGTAAAGTAAATGATAGGTACTACTAGAATTAACTGTCAATATATTTAACCACCCCATGAACCATGGACCTTGCCGTTGGTGGGGAGGCTTGCGTGCCTCAGTGCTACAGATGGCTGTATCGTAGGTGCAACCACAACGGAGGGGTATATGTTGAGAGGACAGACAAACGTGTGGTTCCTGAAGAGGCAGGGGCAACAGTCTGGATGATTGACTGATCTGGCCTTGTAACAATAACCAAAACGGCGTTGCTGGGCTGGCACTGCGAACGGCTGAAAGCAAGGAGAAACTACAGCAGTAATTTTTCCCGAGGGCATGCACCTTTACTGTTTGGTTATACGATGATGGCGTCCTCTTGGGTAAAATATTCCGGAGATAAAATAGTCCCTCATTCGGATCTCCGGGCGGGGACTACTCAAGAGGACGTTGTTATCAGGAGAAAGAAAACTGGCGTTCTACGGATTGGAGCGTGGAATGTCAGATCCCTTAATGGGGCATGTAGGTTAGAAAATTTAAAAAGGGAAATGGATAGGTTAAAGTTAGACATAGTAGGAATTAGTGAAATTCAGTGGCAGGAGGAAGAAGACTTTTGGTCAGACGAATACAGGGTTATAAATACAAAATCAAATAGGGGTAATGCAGGAGTAGGTTCAATAATGAATAAGAAAATAGGAGTGCGGGTAAGCTACTACAAACATCATAGTGAACGCATTATTGACGCCAAGATAGACACGAAGCCCACGCCTACTACAGTAGTACAATTTTAAATGCCAACTAGCTCTGCAGATGATGAAGAAATTGATGAAATGTATGATGAGATAAAAGAAATTATTCAGATAGTGAAGGCAGACGAAAATTCAATGGTTATGGGGGACTGGAATTCGGGTGTAGGAAAAGGGATTGAAAGTAACATAGTAGGTGAATATGGATTGGGGCTAAGAAATGAAAGAGGAAGCTGTCTGTTAGAATTTTGCACAGAGCATTACTTGATCATAGCTAACACTTGGTTCAAAAATCATAAAATAAGGGTGTATACATGGAAGAATCCCGGAGATACGAAAAGGTGTCAGATAGATAATATAATGGTAAGACAGAGGTTTAGGAACCAGGTTTTAAACTGTAAGACATTACCAGGTTCAGATATGGACTCTGACCACAATCTATTGGTTACGAACTGCAGATTAAAATTGGAGAAACTGCAAAAAAGTGGTAATTTAAGGAGATCGGACCTGGATAAACTGAAAGAACCAGAGGTTGTACAGAGTTTCAGAGAGAGCATAAGGGAACAATTGACAGCAGTGGGGGAAAGAAGTTCAGTAGAAGAAGAATGGGTGGCTCTGAGGGATGAAGAAGTGAAGTAGAAATCCTAGGGTAACAGAAGAAATATTGAATTTAATTAATGAAAGGAGAAAATCTAAAAATGCAGTAAATGAAGCAAGCAAAAAGGAATACAAACGTCTTAAAAATGAGATCGACCGGAAGTGCAAAATGGCTAGAGCAGGGATGGCTAGAGGAAAAATGTAATGATGTAGAGTCTTATCTCACTAGGGGTAAGATAGATACTGCCTACAGGAAAATTAAAGAGACCTTTGGAGAAAAGAGAACCACTTGTATGAATGTCTAGAGCTCAGATGGAAACCCAGTTCTAACCAAAGAAGGGAAAGCAGAAAGATGGAAGGAGTATATATATGGAAATGAAAGAGAATGTAGATTATGATGAAATGGGAGATACGATACTGCGTGAAAAGTTTGACAGAGTACTGTAAGACCTGAGCCGAAACAAGGCCCCGGGAGTAGACAACATTCCATTTGACCTACTGACGGCCTTGGGCCTTGGGAGAGCCAGTCCTGACAAAACTCTACCATCTGGTGAGCAAGATGTATGAGACAGGCGAAATACCCTCAGACTTCAAGAAGAATATAATAATTCCAATCCCAAAGAAAGCAGGTGTTGACAGATGTGAAAATTACGGAACAATCAGTTTAATAAGTCACAGCATCAAATTCTGTACAGACTAATGGAAAAACTGGTAGAAGCCGACCTCGGGGATGTTCAGATTGGATTCCGTAGAAATGTTGGAACATGTGAGGCAATACTGACCTTACGACTTCTCTTACAAGAAAGATTAAGGAAAGGCATACCTACGTTTCTAGCATTTGTAGACTTAGAGAAAGCTTTTGACAATGTTGACTGGAATACTCTCTTTCAAATTCTGAAGGTGGCAGGGGTAAAATACAGGGAGCGAAAAGCTATTTACAACTTGAACAGAAACCAGATGGCAGTTATAAGAGTTGAGTGACATGAAAGGGAAGCAGTGGTTGGGAAGGGAGTAAGACAGGGTTGTAGTAATAGTAGACGACCAAAATGAGCCTTAACATCGTCGAAAGATAAACAGCTATTTCGCTAGGGCGCAACAATGCCTATGCTGAAAACCGATAGTTTCGGCAAGACAGACATGCTGCTTACACGTGGAAAAGCGTGATATCCTCGCAACTAAACACCATTCGAAAGTCGTTTCTCAAAGAGAAAACTCCGACGATTGTACAAGGCTTCCGCATGCTATGTGTGGTTGCCATGAAAGACTAATAATTTGCATATCCAGACATGTCGCTGACGTGTTGCCCAACGCGCTCGTGGTGCTCCATTGCTATTTGCAAGCAGTGTGTTTTAGATATGCAGAAAGTTTTCTCCACTGTGAAGCGTAATAAGGTTGATATTAGTGGTGTTAATCTACAAGAACTCAGGAGTGATGTATAAGTATTTCGTAGGCGACTTAGCACCTTATAATCGGAGATAACATGTAAGTCCTTCTGAAATAGAATAAAAGTACAGTTTGAACAGAAAGTAAGTGAAGCAATTCCGTTTCACCAAAATATTCTTTAGAGTCTATGACCCAATCTTGGGGATTTAGCGTCTGTTTAAATTTGGTATGTTTGTTTCGTTGTTTCTGCAACAGTGTTGTGACATGTTTTGTGTACCAAGGAGGATCAGCTCCGTCGTTTTTTTAATTTATTTGGTATAAATCTCTTAACTGTTGCCGATACTATTCCTTTGAATTGAAGCCACATCTGGTCTACACTTCTATTATTAATTTGGAAGGAGTGGAGGTTGTCTCTCAGGAAGGCGTCAAGTATATATAGAGTTATATCATATAGAGTTAAAAAAAATTTATCTTCCGGTGCATCAAGGGCGGGAGGTTTACAGGTGATGTGTGGTACCACTACTGTTTATGGGTGCGTACATTGATTCTTATATTCAGTACGAAGACGAATAAAGAGATGAGGGTTGCTCAACGCTGTGTGGTTGGACGTCTGTTGTGAATTCTTGGTAGAGACGGGAAAACAAATAAATGGATAGAGGCAAAACATAATTTTGACTCTAACGTAAGAGAATTGAAGATGCACAGAGCATGGAGCCAGGTGAATTTATGATAATTCCGAAATGGTCCTATGCTACGGCTTAACTGACACGAAAAGAGCCAGACGATGACGAAATGGGAGGTGTTTAGATAATATGCTGAAGGTTATGGATGGCCACGACTGTCAGATGTAAAGCATTGAAATGTCTTGGAGAGACTGTTATCTATTTCAGTGTGATGATGCTAACAGCTTAAGTAAGATCACCAAAGCAATTATTTGTCATCTGCTTAAAGTACTAAGGTGCTCCACGTGGAGCTCTCTAGGTGGTGCATATGCAGTAGCTGGTGTAGAAGCATATTGGTGAAGTGCCAGTCGGTTACATGGAATCAGCGTTATTAAGATAGGTCACCTTTGGGATGTGACAGAAAGGCACGAAAGAGCTATAGTATTTGGACGTGCCCACGACGAATGCATGAATAAAGTTGGGCGACTTATAGTTGCATCAATGCGTACTGTGACACGTAAGTACAAAAATAGTGTATACTCGCAGCCACGTATTAAGGCGAGTCGACAGACGTCGCTAAAATATTACACCCGAGAAGGGCTGTAGGCGAGTGTCACTCCTTGTCAATGAGTACAAGTTTCAAATCCGAAAGGAACAGCTGCTCTCAATGAATGAAGTGTCATCTGAAGCAGTTTCCCCATGAACAATGCGAACAGAACTGCATTCAACGGACATTTTTTGGTGGGACTTAGAATGTTGTTCCTTTTTTATCTAGCGTACAGCTGCAGCGCTTTAGTGGGACACAAAACGCAGAAACTGGCAACTACTGGTTGGAGACATGTATTGTAATCCGACGAGTTGCGATGTTGAATCTTTTCAAATGATACAAACGCTAATGTTTGCTGGTACATCATCATTTCCTCTCTACATGGTAAAGGAAATGTGTAGTGTATTTTTGTAAACTAGCTCCGATATCTGACTGTGAGAGAGTAAGGACCACAAGGGTATAACTGAAAACGAATCCTAAGACTGTTCCTTTCTGAAGGGGTGAGTATCAGCTGGGTGCACAACGGAAAGACCGACGCTGTGACATCTTCTGGTGAGAGCCTCGCTAAGGGCAGGAGGCAGGATGCAACAGGCTGTAAACTTCCAGAAAAGCAACATAAGGAATGCTTTCTAAAAGGACGGAGATCCGCAAGGATATCGGAAAACACGAGGCACTCAGAGTGAGTTATGTCTGTTGGAAAAAAGGAGGTCAGCAGTATATTGTGAGGAAGTTCCAAATTGGTTGACCAACATAATTTTTGTAGTGAGGATAAAGACTCTAAATTGCATACTTGCAGCTGCCATCATTGGTTGAAGCATGAAACTGTTCTCGTAGTAAGAGAAAATGTAGAGAAAATTTCTGCTTGCTTCCACATTCTAAGAGAGCCAGGGTTTTCACTGGTCTTCAGTGATTAGCTAGTGAGAATATGGTGCAGGTAGAACCATCAAGACTTTCTCTAGGACTATCAGTCGAGAGGCGTCTTCACCATTGAAGTGCTGGGAGAGAGACCTTCGTCCTACAGTTGATCATAGATGCCAGGGCTGAACTATTTCTCGGCTACCGCTAAAGCCATCCTCGCTGACGTTCAGGAAAATACTAATCATGAACCGCATTTGGGTACGACTTGACGAGTGATTTGTGCAGTCGTTTGCTTCGAATCAGAGTTTCTTTTATGTAAGGTTTTACAATGCCAGAAGAACGAAGGGGAAGGGAGGGGGCGGGCTGCGTTGTGGCCAATTTATATTCCTAAATTATAAAAAAAGAGTTTGCTCTTCCTAATGATTTCTTGTATTACATTCCGTAAATGTTTTAAATATTTCAGTGAAACTTACTCAAAAAATTTAAGCCTTCGTAATGAAAGTGACTTTTCGCAATAAATGTCATATTAAAATTATCATGTTCTTGGAAAAGTACGTTGAGAATGAAAATCAACGACAATTAACGAAATTTGTATTTCTTTGTGGTGTTCGAAATGTACCGCTCTGCTAAGTGTAAACATTATGGTAATTGCGGTAGAGTTGCTAAGACTGTGATAAAAGATATTTTCAAGTTCTGTAATACACTTATACATCAGTAAAAGTTAAACACGTTTAACAAAATTGGTTTTCCTTTTAGGCTTTCTAGTAGTGGGCTCATAGTATCCCCTACTTCCCCTGTACGACGCGTTAAGAAAAATGCCTTGTTACTGCTATGGATAATTCACACAGATTGTTGAGCTCAACCTGTACCTGTGTAAGAGAACTGGTGCTTATATGTACTTGCCTGTGTCTTCCAGTAATAGACGCTTTGCACTGACATAAGTAATTGCATCTTTTCATTCTTAGTTCTACCCTGCTCTGTCATGGTTATTGTGTATGGTATCATTTATAATTCATTTGAACTATTGTTCACTAAATAATTATTTATAAAGCCTACTCAATGACTGAAATGAAGTTAATGCATTGTTTAGTAATAAAAAGGTTTTTATTGCGGAATTTAGTTTCAGTCCATACTTTGATGGAACTATTTCTCATTATAGCCATGAGAGCAATTGTACCCGTATTTCACGTTCGATTGGGGTACCCCAGCTTAAATTCAGATGTTCATTAGTTCCCATTGTGCGACTTTGTCATAGCATTTTACATTATTTTCTGTGGAGTAGTCTGTTCACTGTAAAAGACACTGGCTTCATCTGTTGTTAGCACCAACAGTGCTCTCAAATTGTTAACTTAGGAGTTGGACCAGGTCGCACCCTGTCGCCACTGCTCTTTACTATAATCATCGACGAAACTGTAGAGCATTGGGAAATATAACTACAGAATCACACGTGTGATTCTAAGCAATGGGATTATATAACGACGATTCTATTAGCAAATGACAGGCTTCCATTTCGAACCGTCAAATAGTCCATATACAACTTACTATGGAATAAAATAACATGTGAAGAATTACAACACCTCAATATCAGTAGAAAATGATATGCTTTTTGGTGGGAAAATTCAAATAAGGGCCCGCCGCGGTGGTCTCGCGGTTCTAGGCGCGCAGTCCGGAACCGTGCGACTGCTACGGTCGCAGGTTCGAATCCTGCCTCGGGCATGGATGTGTGTGATGTCCTTAGGTTAGTTAGGTTTAAGTAGTTCTAAGTTCTAGGGGACTAATGACCACAGCAGTTGAGTCGCATAGTGCTCAGAGCCAACCAAATAAGGACAATAGTAGTAAAGGAGACGTAGTTCACAGGGCAAGTACAAAGATTTAAATTTTTAGGGAGCTTTGTAACGTACAGTGTAGAAGTAGATTAAAAAGACGACACTGAGGAGGTGAGTTATCTAAAATATATTATTTGCATAATCTCTTAAAATAAATCAGCAACATACACTTGTCTACATCTGTAAAGTTGTGTCCGTGTCAGCTTTGCTGCATGAGAGTGAATTTTGAAATATCCCACCTATTGTCAATGGAGGAGTAAAAACAATGGTTCAAATGGCTCTAAGCACTATGGGACTTAAAATCTGAGGTCATCAGTCCCCTAGACCTAGAACTGTTTAAACCTAACTAACCTAAGGACATCACACACATCCATGCCCGAGGCAGGATTCGAACCGGCGACCGTAGCAGCAGCGTGGTTCCGGACTGAAGCGCCTAGAACCACTCGGTCACATCGGCCGGCAATGGAGGAGTAAAAATTGGCAGAACACTTTCGACTATATATTCCACAAGATAAAAATGAATTGGAAGACAAGCAACAGTCCTTACGACACTAACGCGAGGCAGAAGAATATCATTGTAGCAGATTTTGTTGGTTTCGTGTTGCTGTTCTTTAACGAAACTGAAGGTGAACACCAACATCCTACATTGAAAATACGTCGTAATAAAATGGAAGTAAGGTTAATAGAACACGTAGCAGTCGGAAGTATGGCAAATGGTTCAAGTTATTCGCCTAAAATAGCAAAAGACGGAGACTTCGTTGGGTAAATCACGTCGGAAAATATTCAGGAGAAATACTGATTGGTATGGAAGAAGCCTTAGAAATGTATAACAGCCCCTGCTTCCAACAGTGCATGTTAAATGGCTGCTCATGATAATGCAAAGTTACATACAGCAGCAGTAACTTCTTGCTAGTTGTGTATTATGAATTCTTGACAGTGCGTGTACACCTCTGGGTCGATTGAACACATTTCGAAATCATGTAAGTATATATACTGAAGGAGCGTCAATGTAGTGCTAACCAACTCCAGCTGAAATTGCACGTAAATCCCTATACCAGTCCATCTGAAATGGCACGTAAATAATTTTCAAAACTGATGCAGTACATGGGTCGAGGAAGAGCGGCAAAAATGCGATATTCCCCTCATCGGGTCGTATTAAAGTGTTTTCACAAGTGGAGCAGGAATTTCGCAGTCAAGTGATAAACTCTCGGGTCCCAGTGGCTCAGATGAGACTCAAACACTATCAACGGCTCCGCCGTACCGACGTAGCGAGGGCAACAGAGCGGGCTATCTCGCCCAGCCACCAGCATCGGCACTCTTTCCGTCCGAGAGGCGGTCAGCGCGCCGCCGACTCGTATTGACGTCACAAATCCCCTCGGAGCGCGCTGTTTACCAGGCGTCGGTGGCCTGGCGTGGGCGCCTCCATTTCGAGTCCACTCTTCGCAGCGAGTCCTAAAGCCCGAAAACTCCGCGAGCTGCGTGAATTATGCAAAAGGCCTCCAGGCGCACGACAATTCGGGAAAGAATTTTTGCTCGTGCGTCACCGTAACGTGCTCTCTATATTGGCCTCCAAGCTGGGCGTAATCTGCGGGGTGGCATGGAAAGAGCGAGGCAGCTGGCCCGGCCCGCTGGTAAAGCTAATGCTGCCGCCTCTGACGTCGGAAGGCACCGCGGGTGAATAAGTAGCTGGCTGGCTGGCTGGAGAGCGGATTCTGTGCGGATGGCGTCCTGAATACCGCTGGATGGTCTCCGAGGGCGTTATTCGTGGAGGACGGGCGCCAATGGAGTGCTGGTGCTACGTTCCATTTTTCATCTCTGTAGAGATCGTACTCGCACTGTAGTGTGAGACCTTGCTTTTATTTTCTCTTATCTAAACAGATGAACAGTGGCCAATTTGAAGATAAATCGTCGTTTCTACGAGGCCGTAATTTGAAACGAATACTTTATTCAAAATATTTTGTGTATTTCGAACGAACTTTTGTTCTCAAATGTGTCAACAAAGTGAACTTGATAATTACGCTGAAAACCAACTATTAGTGCTAAATAAAACTTCATTAAAACAGCAACTTGGTACGAACGTCGCTATTTAAAAACATCGAAGCAGTAGTGTGCACAGTGGTGAAGACAATACCAAATAAGTTTCTACGTGAAGGAAAAAAAAACTGAAATTATATTTTGTCATCAGTAACGAAGTGTTGTCATATCCATGATATTACAATGAAATCAACACCCTTAGCTGCTTACAGGCGTTGACATAGGTCAAGGGAGACAGATGAAAATTCGTGCCCCCGAGATCTCCTGCTAACATGGCAGACGCTCTTTTCATCTGAGCCACCGAGGACACAGAGCACAGTGCGAGTGCAGGGATTTTTCTCTGGCACGCCTCCCGCGAAACCCACATTCTCAACGTATTGTCCCGAACTACATTCGTAGTGCCCCCGCCCATTATACTCATTATTCGCGGAGCGTTGCCGATTCCCGTAAGAGCTCGGGCACTGTTTGTGCATTCGCACAGAAGAAGAAGATGGTCAAGTGGCCAGTGAGCCTTAATTATATATATACTAAGATGGTATCTGTTCTTTCGGAGTTTAGCGCCCGAAAACCTCAAACCACACACACACACACACACACTGTTCTTTCGGACATGTCCGAAAGAACAGATACCATCTTAGTATATATCCAAGATAGGTTACACATGTGAAGCATAACTGTGGATGTAGCATTTGAGAAATAGGACATTTATTACACCTAATTAAGCACAAGATTTTTATCTTACATTTAGACACTACGTTGATAGCATTTACATGACTAAAAATGAAAAATACCTAGCTACATTCATTGTAAACCTCTACGTATAAAAGGCGATGTCGCGATTGGCTTATTCACTCATTTGCTCGTTATCGCCCAGCGCAGACCACTAATGATATAAACTTGAAATTTGCAGATCCTTTTGGTCTTATACTGTAGTCGTCGTCTAGGAAGGGATTTCTCCAAGTTCCACCTCTAAGAGAATGGAATAGGGGATGAATTTTTTTTTTTTTAGAACATGTCGCTAATAACACAATTTTGGACCTAGACCTACAAAAATTAATATTTGACTTCCCGGTCAGATATAAATAAATACTTGTTTCAACGTTTATGGAAATTTAACCCCTTCGGCGGAGAAATAGTGGGTGAAAATTATTTTTAAATACATTGTTATTAATGAAGAACTTAAGTATTTTTGAAGCTACCTATAAACATAAAAGTTCTTGTTTCAGTGTTTTTGAAAATTCAACCTTTAATGGGATGAAATAATGGGTCATATGTTTCATGAAAACATTTCGACAGCATTTTTAAAGCTAAATATTTGAAAAATGATATTAATGTTCTCAGAAAGAAAAAAATACCGATTTCACTGTAATTAGCAATTGCATCCCTACGGGGGTGAAACAGGACCACACCGATTCACTGACTCATCATCCCCCAGTTAAAAGTGTTAAAGATAGGAACATCAAAATTTTGCGAGGATGTGGCATTAATTAAGAAGGAACTGTTCGAAATTCGTTTCCTATTTGGGTGAAATTGGAGATGAAAGCTTCTTGAAAATATATCGCTATTAGGACGGTTTTAAAGCTAGAACTACGAAAATTCTTATTCAATCTCTGTCAGAAATAAAGAAATAGATGCTGTATCATTTTTGGAAATTCAACTATTAAGAGGGTAAGATAGCGAGTGAAGTTTATTTTTGAAAATTATTCATTATTAAAGAACTACTAAAGCATTTTAAGCTACATCTACGACAACTGATATTTGAATTCTCGGTTAGCAATAAAAAAAATTTTATATTTCACTGTTTTTGCAAATTCAACTACCTAAGGAAGTGAAATAGAGGATGAAATGTTTTATGAAATTATATGGTGTTGTTGCTGTTGTGGTCTTTAGTCCTGAGACTAGTTTGATGCAGCTCTCCATGCTACTCTATCTTGTGCAAGCCTCTTCATCTCCCAGTACCCACTGCAACCTACATCCTTCCGAATCTGCGTAGTGTAGTCATCTCTTGGTCTCCCACTACGATTTTTACTCTCCACGCTGCCCTCCAATACTAAATTGGTGATCCCTTCATGCCTCAGAACATGTCCTACCAACCGATCTCTTCTTCTGGTCAAGTTGTGCCACAAACTTCTCTTCTCCCCAATTCTATTCAGTACCTCCTCATTAGTTATGTGATCTACACATGAAATCTTCAGCATTCTTCTGTAGCACCATATTTCGAAAGCTTCTATTCTCTTCTTGTCCAAACTATTTATCGTCCATGTTTCACTTCCATACATTGCTACACTCCATACAAATACTTTCAGAAATGTCTTCCTGACACTTAAATCTATACTCGATGTTAACAAATTTCTCTTCTTCAGAAACGCTTTCCTTCCCATTGATAGTCTACATTTTCTATCCTCTCTACTTCGACCATCATCAGTTATTTTGCTCACCAAATAGCAAAACTCCTTTACTACTTTAAGTGTCTATTTAGTAATCTAAAACCCTCAACATCACCCGACTTAATTCGACTACATTCCATTACCCTAGTTTTGCTTTTATTGATGTTCATCTTATATCCTCCTTTCAAGACACTATCCATTTCGTTCAACTGCTCTTCCAAGTCGTTTGCTGTCTCTGACAGAATTTTTCTTTTGTTTCCTTCACTGCTAGCTCAATATACAGATTGAATAACATCGGGGAGAGACTACAACCCTGTCGCACTCCCTTCCCAACAACTGCTTCCCTTTCATGTCCCTCGACTCTTATAACTGCCATCTGGTTTCTGTACAAATTGTAAATATTCTTTCTCTCCCTGTATTTTACCCCTGCCACTTTCATAATTTTAAAGAGAGTATTCCAGTGAACATTGTGAAAAGCTTTCTCTAAGTCTACATATGCTAGAAACGTAGGTTTGCCCTTCCTTAATCTAGCATCTAAGATAAGTCGTAGGGTCAGTATTGCCTCACGTGTTCCAATACTTCTACGGAATCCAAACTGATCTTCCCCGAGGTCGGCTTCTACCAGTTTTTCCATTCGTCTGTAAATAATTCGTGTTTGTATCTTGCAGCTGTGGCTTATTAAACTCATACAGTTTTGTCAGGTACAGTTTTGTCAGGACTGTCTCTCCCAAGGCAGTGAGTAGTTCCAATGGAATGTTGTCTTCTCCGGGGGCCTTGTTTCGACTCAGGTCTTTCAGTGCTCTGTCAAACTCTTCGCGTAGTATCGTATCTCCCATTTTATCTTCATCTACATCTTCTTCCATTTCCATAATATTGTCCTCAAGTACATCGCCCTTGTATAGACCCACCATATTCTCCTACCACCTTTCTGCTTTCCCTTCTTTGCTTAGAACTGGGTTTCCATCTGAGCTCTTGATGTTCATACAAGTGGTACTCTTATCTCCAAAGGTCTCTTTAATTTTCCTGTAGGCAGTATCTATCTTAACCCTAGTGAGATAAGACTCTGCATCCTTACATTTTTCCTCTAGCCATCCCTGCTTAGCCATTTCGCACTTCCTGTCGATCTCATTTCAGAGACGTCTGTATTCCTTTTTGCCTGCTTCATTTGCTGCATTTTTATATTTTCTCCTTTCATAAATTAAATTAAATATTTCTTCTGTACCCAAGGATTTCTACTAGCTCTGTCTTTTTACCTACTTGATCCTCTGCTGCCTTCACTACTTCATCCCTCAAAGCTACTCATTCTTCTTCTACTGTATTTCTTTCCCCCATTCCTGACAATTGTTCCCTTATGCTCTCCCTGAAACTCTGCACAACCTCTGGTTCTTTTAGTTTATCCATGTCCCATCTCCTTAAATTCCCACCTTTTTGCAGTTTTTTTCAGTTTTAATCTACAGGTTATAACAAATAGATTGAGGTCAGAGTCCACATCTGCCCCTGGAAATGTCTTACAATTTAAAACCTGGTTCCTAAATCTCTGTCTTACCATTATATAATCTATCTGAAACCTGTCAGTATGGTGATGAAATAAATTTCAAAGCTAAATCTAGGACTATGTTTGGCTTCTCTGTTAGAAACCGAAGAAATACGTGTTTTACTGTGATTGGAATTTGATCTATTAAGGGTGTGAAATATCGGATGAAAAAAATTTTAACAATATTTCGTTGCATCAAAATAATTTTAGAAGCTATCTCTATGAAACCGATAGTTCACTTTTCACTTTTCGGTTCGATATAAAGAAATACGTGTGTGTGGGGGGGGGGGGGGGGGGAAGTTTCTACGGAAATATCACCCCAAGAACGGAAAGACATGATCAACAGAAACATGATTTACAGTAACCTACCAGAATTTTTTTTTGTTTGATCAGTAGTATATTTTATGACCTTCATTAGTGTGGAAGGTAGAGAAGGTGTTACAATATGTGAGAAATGTCACAATATTTGAGAAACACAAAAATTCGATTAAAGAAAAAAAAATTACTCCACAATCAGATTTTCACTGTGCATTGGAGTATGCGCTGAACTGAAACCTCCTAGCAGATTAAAACTGTGTGCCGGACCGAGACTCGAACTGGGAACCTTTGCCTTTCGCTTGCAAGTGTTGTATTAGTTGAGCTACCCAAGCACGCCTCAAAACCCGTCCCCATTGCTTTGTTTTAAAAACAAAAGTGCAAAAGTGATCTGTGCAGGGCATATAGTCCATGCGAGTGAAGCAGCGGGCACTAAGCTAGCAATTACATAAAACGCCTTGCAGCGTCATTTGTGAAATTCTCGGAAACTATTTATTATCTTGTTTAGACACAGACGAAAGTTTGACTTACTACACACGCTCACCGTCTGTACTTGCTGGACCCTACTGCTTCTGACAATATAGTTTACCATCCCCACTGGTTGAATGCTTATCTCTCTTTTTATTTCTCGTATGTTCCCCCTTTTGAAACGTTCTTCTGCAGTTCTGCATTTAAGTTCTAGAACATCTTTTTGTTTTATTATTATGGGGAACTCTGATACTCTAACAGTCCATCTTCGCAGGTGGTAATCGAGCTTTCAAATCTCAATTAGCATTTCGTCGTGCATAAAACTCCATCCCTAAAGGAATAAATGCTTCACTACAAAGTGAACGCCTTAAAGTACATATACTTTACTGATGCATGTAAGAAATTGAAGTACATGTGCACAAATGATGAATGCAGTTGACCTCGAAAGTATTCTGCTGCTACAAAATTAGGCAAATATTTGATTACATTTTACTTGATTTTGTCTCTTGCATGCACCCGCTTAGTTACACAAATTCCTAGTAATGCGTGTTTTACACAAACAGTATTTTCAAATTCGCTAGCGCATGCAACTATTCTATTACATCAAAACTGATCTGCGTCACATCACAGGTATTAAGAAGAAGCAAATAATTTCGAGATCTGGACTTGCCTGTGTATCTAGCTGTAATGGTCCACATACTGATGATAACTTTTCGTGTGGGTGTTCTGATCAAAGAATCAAAGAATTTTTTTCCTCTGCTTGCACCGTGAAATCTTGCTTGTTGCCAAATTTAATGATTCTAGATCAGCGGAAAATACCCTAAAGGTTTTAATGACTGTCCTTGCGTGTATCGAAGTATGCGACATAGACGATCGTACCTTTTGATTTTATTAATTTAGAGGCTTAACTTTCCACCAAGAGAATATAAACCTTACTTTCAGACACTTTCCTATTACCAAATGTCATGATTCTGGATCAACTGCAGGTAAACTACAGGTTTTGATGAGTGAGTTGCGAGTATCAAAATATTTGACGTATGTGGCTGTAGCGTTTGATTGCATTGCCTTAGAATCTTACTTTTCTTACAACACTTAGGGACAAAGCACATTGGTATATGATATAAATATCAACTTTATATGTCCACCCGCTCTGAAAGAAACCAGTCCTAAGAGACACACGGACAGACAATCTGACAAGAAATAACAAAAAATTTTGTGTGTGATATAGTCACAAATTAACAATTTTAGGATTTTTTTCTTTACTGCTTGTGATAATCCTTGCTTCTTGCCAAATCATCACTCTAGGCCAACGGGAAGTACGCTGTACTCTTTGGTGAATATCAAAATGCGGGACATAAGAGCCGTCTCTTTTCGTAGCGTTGACTTAAAAGCTTAAATTTTTTACTCCGACAAGGGTCAGGAGACTTTTACATGTGACATAAATTTTAACTTCATACCACAATTCGTTATTGAGAAAACATGGATGTTAACCAATGGACTCTAAGGAAGACCTATAAAAAGTTTAAAAATACATTTTGCCACTTGATCTAATTACAGAGTAACAATATTCTGATATTTTGGCTTATATGTAGGGTAATGCTGGGAGAGTTGGACCACTGGGTGAGACGGACCAGTGGCATATTTCACAAATGCGTAGCTCTAGAGCAGCTTGCGCCACTTGTAAGGACGCTCTTTTCGGAGCAAACGTTCTGCAGAAGTGTTTGTGTCACTTACGTGTTAGTTCAGGAGAAAAATCACTTCCTCGGTTCTGGTAATCTGAAAACGTCTATGGCGTTCAAATAAAATAATACAGTTTCAGAGGCTTTACTTGTCTCATATAGATATGAGGACGTAGAGGACGCATAAATTGGCCAACCCGTTCTCCTGATCTTACACCTCTGGACTTCTTTCTGTGAGGTACGTTAAAGGAGAATGTGTATCGTGATGTGCCTACAACCCCAGAGGATATGAAACAACGTATTGTGGCAGCCTGCGGCGACATTACACCAGATGTACTGCGGCGTGTACGACATTCATTATGCCAGAGGTGGCAATTGTTTGCAGCAAATGATGGTCACCACATTGAACATCTATTGGCCTGACATGTCGGGACACACTCTATTCCACTCCGTAATTGAAAACGGAAACCACGTGTGTACGTGTACCTCACCCCTCATGGTAAAGTACATGTGCGTCAGTGAAAAAGACCAATAAAAAGGTGTGAGCATGTAGACGTAATGTGCTGTTCCAGTCTCTTCTGTACCTAAGGTCCATCGCCGTTCCCTTTGGATCCCTAGGTAAATCGGTGCTCTTCGATACACAAGATCGAACAGTGGAGGAGAGGTACTCAAGCGTCAACTTTAAGTTACAATATCTCCGGATGTAATTAACATTTTACGATGCAACAAACGGCACTGATTACGTATTTGTTTATATGTTCAGATGTGCTAACAAAACTAACCGTGTTCCTTTTAAAAATAACGTAGGTTTGTGTTAAAAAACATACATCCATGCATTTTTTTATGTTTTGTATTAACCAATTACACTAGCCCTCTCCTCACGTTCGGTCTGTGGAATCGATTCGTCAGTATTTAATCCGGTTTACGAAATATTTCCAGCAGTAATGTTAGGTGAATCACCCTGTATACAAATGGCTAAACCATGCTGAATATATCGAAACTACACTCCTGGAAATGGAAAAAAGAACACATTGACACCGGTGTGTCAGACCCACCATACTTGCTCCTGACACTGCGAGAGGGCTGTACAAGCAATGATCACACGCACGGCACAACGGACACACCACGAACCGCGATGTTGGCCGTCGAATGGCGCTAGCTGCGCAGAATTTGTGCACCGCCGCCGTCAGTGTCAGCCAGTTTGCCGTGGCATACGGAGTTCCATCGCACTCTTTAAGACTGGTAGCATGCCGCGATAGCGTGGACGTGAACCGTATGTGCAGTTGACGGACTTTGAGCGAGGGCGTATAGTGGGCATGCGGGAGGCCGGGTGGACGTACAGCCGAATTGCTCAACACGTGGGGCGTGAGGTCTCCACAGTACATCGATGTTGTCGCCAGTGGTCGGCGGAAGGTGCACGTGCCCGTCGACCTGGGGCCGGACTGCAGCGACGCACGGATGCACGCCAAGACTGTAGGATCCTACGCAGTGCCGTAGGGGACCGCACCGACACTTCCCAGCAAATTAGGGACACTGTTGCTCCTGGGGTATCTCCATGAAGCTGGGCTACGGTCCCGCACACCGTAGGCCATCTTCCGCTCACGCCCCAACATCGTGCAGCCCGCCTCCAGTGGGGTCGCGACAGGCGTGAATGGAGGGACGAATGGAGACGTGTCGTCTTCAGCGATGAGAGTCGCTTCTGCCTTGGTGCCAATGATGGTCGTATGCGTGTTTGGCGCCGTGCAGGTGAGCGCCACAATCAGGACTGCATACGACCGAGGTACACAGGGCCAACACCCGGCATCTTGGTGTGGGGAGCGATCTCCTACACTGGCCGTACACCTCTGTTGATCGTCGAGGGGACACTGAATAGTGCACGGTACATCCAAGGCGTCATCGAACCCATCGTTCTACCATTCCTAGACCGGCAAGGGAACTTGCTGTTCCAACAGGACAATGCACGTCTGCATGTATCCCGTGCCACCCAACGTGCTCTAGAAGGTGTAAGTCAACTACCCTGGCCAGCTAGATCTCCGGATCTGTCCCCCATTGGGCATGTTTGGGACTGGATGAAGCGTCGTCTCACGCGGTCAGCACGTCCAGCACGAACGCTGGTCCAACTGAGGCGCCAGGTGGAAATGGCATGGCAAGCCGTTCCACAGGACTACATCCAGCATCTCTACGATCGTCTCCATGGGAGAATAGCAGCCTGCATTGCTGCGAAAGGTGGATATACACTGTACTAGTGCCGACATTTTGCATGCTCTGTTGCCTGTGTCGATGTGCCTGTGGTTCTGTCAGTGTGATCATGTGATGTATCTAACCCCAGGAATGTGTCAATAAAGTTTCCCCTTCCTGGGACAATGAATTCACGGTGTTCTTATTTCAATTTCCAGGAGTGTATAAAGAAGAAAGAAAGGAAGCCGAAGAAAGGCACAGAAAGACCACTAAAGGCAAACACTATTGAAGAGAAAAAGATACTCATTTAAAAAAAGGAAGAAGATAAAAAATTCTGCAAAGGGCTCACCGTGTCCATCAGGTGTAGACATTGAAGCAGTCTACGAAAATAACTTTGATGAATGAGGTGAGGAGGCATGTGTTGTATGCAGCGTATTGCCTGTTAACGATCGTCAACATTTGGTAATAAGCGTAACTGCTGCAGCATGAAATGTCATTTGGCTAGGGCCTCCCGTGGGGTAGACAGGTCGCCTGGTGCAAGTCTTTTTAGTTGACGCCACTTCGGCGACTTGTGTTTCGATGGCAACGGTATGATGATTAAGACAACACAATACCGAGTCCCTGAGCGGAGAAAATCTGGGACCCACACGAGCCCCTTTGCATGGCATTCTGCTGCGCTGACCACTCAGTTGTCGAGGCGGACTACTGCTGTGGTCAAATAAAGAAGACAGATTAATGGCTGAACAAAACCGACAGCTATTACGAAAGCAAATGTTCAAACAAGATTCATAACAGACTGATGAAACTGTTTATGAGTGAAATATTTGATACTATTATTATATCTTCTTTATAACATATTCTAAACAAAAATATAAAATTATAATGACCTCAGTCTCTTCTTGTACAACCATTTTACCGCTACACCTATAGGTGAGATGGAACACTGATGTAGATTTTATTTCTAGCATATCTCTTATTTTCTAAGCGGCAGTGACTCAGTAACACATTACTGGCCATTAAAATTGCTACACCAAGAACAAATGCAGATGATAAACGGGTATTCATTGGGTAAATATATTATACTACAATAGAGATGTGATAACATTTCCACGCAATTTGGGTGCATAGATCCAGAGAAATCAGTACCCAGAACCACCACCCCTGGCCGTAATAACGGCCTTGATACGCCTGGGCATTGAGTCAAACAGAGCTTGGATGGCGTGTACAGGTACAGCTGCCCATGCTGCTTCTACACGATACCACAGTTCATCAAGAGTAGTGACTGGCTTATTGCGACAAGCCAGTTGCTCGGCCACCATTGACCAGACGTTTTCAGTTGGTGAGGGATCTGGAGAGTGTGCTGGCCAGGGCAGAAATCGAACATTTTCTGTATCCAGAAAGGCCCGTACAGGACCTGCAACATGCGGACGTGCTATATCCTGTTGGAATGTAGAGTTTCGCAGGGATCGAATGAAGGGTAGAGCCACGGGTCGTAACACATCTGAAATGTAACGTCCGCTGTTCAAAGTGTTGTCAATGCGAACAAGAGGTGACCGAGAATTGTAACCAATGGCACCCCATACCACAAGCCGGGTGATACCCCAGTATGCGGATGACGAACACTCGCTTCAAATTTTCGTTCACCGCGATGTCGCCAAACACGGATGCGACCATCATGATACTGTAAACAGAACCTGCATTCATCAGAAAAAATGTTTTGTCATTCGTCCACCCAGGGTCGTCATTGAGTACACCATCGCAGGCGCCTGTGTGTGGGATGCAGCGTCAAGGGTAACCGGAGCCATAGTCTCCGAGCTAATAATCCATGCTGCTGCAAACGTCATCGAACTGTTCGTGCAGATGGTTGTTATCTTGCAAATGTCCGCAACCTGTGATTGCACGATCCGTTACAGCCATGCGAATAAGATGCCTGTCATCTGGACTGCTAGTGATACGAGGCCGTTGGGATCCAGCACGGCGTTCCGTATTACCTTTCTGAACCCACCGATTCCATATTCTGCTAACAATCATTGGATCTCTTCCAACACGAGCAGCGATGTCTCGATACGATGAAACGCAATGGCGATAGTCTATAATCCGACCTTTATCAAAGTCGGAAACGTGATGGTAAGTATTTTCCTCCTTTCACGCCGCATCACAACAACGTTTCGCCAGGTCAACTGCTGTTTGTGTATGAGAAATCGGTTGTTACCTTTCATCATGTCAGCACGTTGTAGTTGTCACCAACGGCGCCAACCTTGCGTGAATGATTAGAAAAGCTAATCATTTGCAAATCAATGCATCTTCATCCTGTCGGTAGAATTTCGCGTCTGTAGTACGTCATCTTCGTGGTGCAGCAATTTTAATGTCGAGTAGTGTATGTCTTACATACGTTTATGTTATACTTTGTACCAACATGCCCCTAGAAGTAGAAGAAAGGTTGAAAAACAAACAGGTTTCATGCAGAAGAAGGAAAGTGGTCCAACTATCGCAAAGAAGGTATTAGCGACCATAATGTCGTTGTGCCTTCTACGTCAGTGGAAATTGCAACAGAAACAAAGAAACAGCATAGAGTTTTCTTGTTTGGGAAAGCAAATAAAAGTGTTATTAATGAATATTTCCATAGCTCCAAGCATTCACCACGGGGCACAAATGTATTGAGCATTTTTGATTGGAATTTAAAAGTATTTTCCACACGTTCTAGAGATATATCAGTCTAGCAAAAATATAGGCGAGGAAAAGGATCCACCTTGGTTCGGTAAACATATTAGGAAGTTGCTGAGGAAGTAGAGAAATTTGCACAGTCGTTTTAAGCGTAGTCACTTCCCCGCTGAGAAGCAGAAATTATGCGAAATGAAAGCAGCTGTCAAAAGGACAGTGAGAGATTCTTTTAACGAATATCAAAGAAATATTTTATCTGCAGATTCTAAAGATAACCCCCAAAAATTTTCGTCTTACGTAAAATCAATGAGCACTACAAATAATACAATATCTTCTCTCGCTGACAGTACAGGTAATGTAACGCATGATGATAAACAGAAAGTCGAAATTCTAAACCTATCTTTGAAAAACTCGTTTACGGTACGTGACTGCATCACCATTCCCCCTTTCAGTTATCGAACTAACGCAAGGAGGGCTGACATAGTGTTTAGTTTGTCAGGGACTGAAAAAAATTTAACATCCTTAGACGCCAGGACGTCATCTGGCCCAGAAAGTATCTCCGTAAGATTATATGTTGACTATGCTACAAATATCACCATTCTTATCCATCATCTACCAGAAATCATGGCAACAGCGGAAATTTCCACGGAACTGGAAGTAGGCCCAGGTCATAATACACTATAAAAAGTGTAGAAAATCAGACGCACATAATTACCGGCCATTTCCACTGACATCGATTTGTTGTAGAACCATGGAACATATTTAGTGTTCAGACATAATGACCTTTCTAGACTCTAAGAAGCTCATCTGCAGAACCCAGCACGGTTTTAGGAAACAACGGTCATGCGACTCATAGCTGGCCCTCATTGTGCATGACATACAATAGTTACGGCTCCCAGTTTGATGCCATATTCCTCGACTTTCCGCACTGTCACTTGCTCGGAAAAGTGCACGCTTACGGTCTATCCGATGACATATGCGGTTGGACAGAAAGTTTTCTTACAAACAGAGAGCAGTGTGTCGTCCTGAACGGGGTGACTTCGACAAAAACAATCGTAACATCAAGTGTGCCCCAGGGCCGCGTAATAGGTCCTCTACTTGTGAACAGATTAATGACGATTTGCAGAAAGGAAGTGGGTGGTTTAATGACTGGTAGTTGTGTCTCAATACCAGTAAGTCTAACCTACTGCGTATAACAAAGCGAAAATCCCTATTAATGTACGAGCACAAAATAAATGCCCATTCTTTGGAAGAGGCTTCATCCGCCATGTATCTGGGTATGACTATTCGAAATGATATCAAATGTAACGATCAAATTATACAATCAACGGGTAAGGTGAACTTTACAATGCGATTTAGTGGTAGAATCCTGAAGCGATGCAGTCCTTCAACAAAGGAAATTGCTTATAATACATTAGTTCGTCCAGCGGTAGAGTATTGTTAATCTGTATGGGACTCTTACCAGTTGGGCGGTTTGAAGAGACTGGGAAGGTGCAAAGAAGAGCGGCACGATTCGTTACTGGTACATTTAGCCATCGCGAGAGCATTACAAATCTCATAGAAAGTTCGAAGTGGAACACACTTGCAGATAGATAGGGGCTACTCACTAAATTCCAAAATCCGAACTTCACCGAGGATATAGAGCATATATTATTACCACCAACTTTCAAATAGCACAATGATCACCATTCAAAGATGAGGGAAATTAGAGCTAGTACTGAGGCCTTCACACAGTCGGTTTTCCCTCGCGCGATCCGCAACTGGAACAGAGAGGTGGAAACATGACTTTAGTGCAAATGGTGCCCTCCGCAACACACTGCTTTGTTTCTACCTGAATATATATGTAGATGTAAATGTAAACCTACCCTACAATGAAAACTTTCTTCCTATCAACTTTCAAGATTCTGTGCCAACGGGAAGTGGCTTGTTTTTGATTTGATTACGTTTTTTTTTTTGCACCGCCACTGAACCATAGACCTCAGTATGTGACATAAATTGCAACTTGATTCGTCTATCAGTACCTAAGGAAATAGGATCTTAACCCTTCTACGCCTGACCTGTATAGTTCGCACATTTACCTGCACTGGTTCAGTTGGACCCATTATGTCTGATATGAAATTTCAAATGAAAATAGTTTTTTTGTGTACTGCAATTCATGAATATTTGTTTTTAAGGCTTGTCAATATAATATAAGACAGATGAGGTCATTTTTATTACATTTATTAAGGCCAAAAACCGTATATTTTTAATCCTGAATAAGGTTCTTTGAATAAGTTACGTTATGAAAACCAACGTAAGGCACCACTACTATTTATCTCCAACTGTTCACAAATTGTTGTTACAATATTGACAGACTACATTGTAGACGAAAAAATGTCATATTAATTTTTACAGTTGTTGCACACCTTACTGATATAATTCTGATAAACATGTTTTGTGCACTTACAAAACACCGTCTTAGTTGTTTTATCTGTTGAATCAGGACATTACCTTGTCTTGTAATGACGCACCATTCTGTTGCTGTTACAACTGCTACTTTATGTACCACGGATAGTGATGGACTTCTCCATATCAAGGTATAAGGACTTCTCTAGAATGGGATTTTCTCCAACTGTTCACAAATTGTTGTTACAATATTGACAGACTACATATTAGACGAAAAAATGTCATATAATTTTTACAGTTGTTGCACACCTTACTGCTATAATTCTGATAAACATGTTTTGTGCACTTACAAAGCACCGTCTTAGTTATTTTATCTTTTGAATCAGGACATTACCTTGTCTTATAATGACGCACCATTCTGTTGCTGTTACAACTGCTACTTTATGTATCACGGATAGTGATGGACTTCTCCATATCAAGGTATAAGGACTTCTCTAGAATGGGATTTTCTCCAACTGTTCACAAATTGTTGTTACAATATTGACAGACTACATATTAGACGAAAAAGTGTCATATTAATTTTTACAGTTGTTGCACTCCTTACTGCTATAATTCTGATAAACATGTTTTGTGCACTTACAAAGCACCGTCTTAGTTGTTTTATCTTTTGAAACAGGACATTACCTTGTCTTGTAATGACGCACCATACTGTTGCTGTTACAACTGCTACTTTATGTATCACGGATAGTGATGGACTTCTCCATATCAAGGTATAAGGACTTCTCTAGAATGGGATTACAAGATCAAATCATAAGCGACTGGATCAACTCTATTGAAAGTTCCTTTACGAAAATTTCTTCTTGTGGAAAAACCCATTCGTGATATGTGGGATATTGTGTTGTGTAAAGAATAAAGGCACTTAGGGTATACGTCCATGATGCTGAATCCCAGAACCATGGGCCAGGATTTAGTTTGTCTTTTGCATGTTTAACTACATATTGTCAGATACATGACAACCACACTACCCTTCGTTTATAGCGTTATCATGCATGGTAGTTAGGAGGATTTCACCCCTGTTTCTCCTTGGTGAGAAACTGACCTGTGTCGTTTCTTTCGTAAATGCCAACTGACTTGAATTTACTTCTCTGTCAGTACTTGGTTTCATCTATTTCGTAATCCATCTTTTATTCATCCTCATTTTCCCGACAAGAGTTTGGGTTTTACTCAAGAGATGTTCTGTTCTGCCAGTCGTGCGCTTGGAAAATAGCTATCTACAGCAACGTTTCAGGGTGAACCAGCCGTATTGCCTGCAAGAGACTTAAGTGTAGAAAGGTCCAAATTTTTCCTGGGTGGCTCACCTGGTTTCTTCCTGTATACGCAATCCCATCAATGGCACAACCAGTTTCGGGTTCACACATCATGAATATTAACCATCAGCGTCCAAAGGTTTTTAGTGTGAATTTTTTAAAAATCTTTAAAGGAAATGTTTAAAAGGTCTAAACTAACAAATACCTGAAATTTAAATTGATTCCCTCCGACAGAAATAAAAAGAATAACTGTTGTACTAATAGGATTTTGGGCGGCTGTATTTTCTTATAAGGAAAACAATCTTCTTAAGCTTTCTTTCCTATTTTACAGATTTTGATTCACTTCATTTTTAATGAGATAAATTAGAAACAAACTCTAAATTTCATAGTGGGAAAGATTCATGTAAACGCTGAAATTACAAAACCAATTCAGTACTCTTGAAAGATTATGAGAAGTAATTTTAGAAAACTGTTAGTTAGCCTCTAAATAGCGGTACATCGTTTATACGCTTGATGAACAAGGATAATTGTAATTATCTACGGAAGTTAGTGATTAGAACCTGCAGGCAATATGAGTTACATTTACCGTAAATGTTGGATCTAATCATTGTTGATGGAAATGCTGCAAAACAAGTATTTATAGAAATTAGAAGCTAGTTAAATGGTACAATTACAATGAAGCCACTTAGTTGAGAAATCTGGTTGGTTACGAAATTTGGGGAAATTAGGAGTCCATAAAGTTGCTTCAAGTTTAGTACAAAGTGTTCGAGGCTTCCCTAAACAATTTTGGAATTGGTATCTTCTCTACTTTTCTCTTTTTCAATAAGCTGACTTCTCCCATCCGGCCTTACCGTATCCAGAACTTTCTCTGTATAGGCCAGCTACATCATGCACTCTGCCTGATTTTCAGATGTGAAGTGGCAATGTTTCTTCGAATACCCTTGATGCTTTTAGTCTCCCGAGATACATTGTTGTAGAGTACATAATTATGTTACAACAACCATAGCAACAATTCTAATGAAAATTCGCCCATACCACTTCTTGCCACGAACTGCAATGGTATTTTTCTCTGGAAGCCACTCATGCTGGTCTATGTTGCCCACATAGTTCTTTCACTGACTCACAAGATATGGCTTTTTGAAGAGCTTCTTTTCATTTTGTCCTCTTTGTCGTCTAGAAACTGAATCAGACCGAAATGTGTTGCCAATGGAACACAGATGTTTTCATTCCAATATACCATGGCAATTTGGTAGGTTGTGTTCAAATGGGAATCGTAGCTTCTTCGATCTTCCTCTGCTTCGAAAGAAAAATGAGCACTCCTGTTTTGCCTTATTGTACATGTGGCACGTAATGCCATATGTTTTACTTCTACAAGCAGACTAAATAAGTTATCAGAGAATATGATATGGCTGTTCGGGTCAGCGACACACTGGGGTTTCTGTCACGACTCAATTTCGTAAACGTGGAGTTTCTTCAGAGACATCCTTCCTAAAGTACAAACCAAAATTATACCAATAGGCACCACTTCCACAAAAAAGCCAAAATTTATACTCAGACCTAGTGGGTTCCCTTTTAGAAATTTCTTCAGAGTGTAACAACCACTCCATCAAAAATTCCCCACTTCGGGAAATTGTTATCCATAACGAGAATCAAATTCCTGGTATTGAACCCTCGATCACTTTAGTTAATGTTAGGTTCATCATTGTCTACAAAATGAAGCAAAAAATTTCACCTTTAGGTATTTATTACTTGGTTCTCTGGTTGGGCAATGTGAGGTACCCAGATAAAATTAAGAAACCAATAAAACTTCTTTTTCAACTACTGAGGTGGAATACTGTGACTTGATTTTCCACTTTTTTGCATGCTTTTCGACTTCTTCCGTAATGCAACTTAGGGACTCAGACGCAAGCAACTCCTTGGTAATGTCCAGTGGCGTATGATCTTGTAGAGCGTTCACAGTATTTTCACAGTTAGTTTTGGCAGACTACCTACATTGCCGAAACTGTAATAAGGACTTGTCTTAGATGATATTGCCATGATTCACTCTTTTTCTGTTTAGCAGAATGGGTATGCGGTTGTGACCGTACTTCATTTCTTCTTTTGGCATCATATGAAGATGCTTTAGAGCAGCTTGGAACATCGTCGCCCTGTGGCAGGTAGATTTCTGTTATTCCTGGAATATCCTACACCTTGCGACACACTGTTTCAGTATCATCGAAACTCTGTTCATCTGTCAGTTCGTCGATGTTAGGTGGTAACGTAATCACAACTGCTTCTATCTCCTAAGAAAATGAGTACTCTACAGCCTCATCTGCAGATTAGAATTTTTTTTTAAATGCGTATTAGAATTATGGAATGGGAAGGAAATTTGGTGTGGGTATAATAACAGCCCAGATTCCTTTTTATAGGACACCATTTTCAGCTCATATTTATTGGTACGAGATCATTAGTTTTGAATAGATATTTTATAAAACTGCCATAATTATACTTGCCACATTAAAATACTAAACAATCTACACTGAAGAGCCAGAAGAACAGGTACACCTGCCTAATATCCTGAAGAGCTCCAGTGAGCACGCAGGAGTGGCGCAACACGTCTCAACCAATGTCTGAAGTAGTAGGGAGGGAAATGACGCCATAGCCCTGCAGGGTTGTCCATAAATCCGTAAGACTAAGAGGGAATGGAGATTTCCTGTGAACAGCACGTTGCAAGGCATCCCAGCTATGTTCAGTAATGTGAAAGTCTGGAGAATTTGGTGGCCAGCGGAAATGTTGAAATTCAGAAGAGTGTTTCTAGAGCGACTCTATAGCAATTATGGACGTGTGGAGTGTCGCATTGTCCTGCCGTAATTGCCCAAGTCCATCGGAATGCACAATGAACTTGAATGGATGCAGGTAATTAGGATGTTTACATATGTGTCAACCGTCGGCGTCGTATCTAAAATATCAGGGGTCGCATATCACTCCAACTGAACATGCCACACACCATTACAGAGCCTCCACCAGCTTGAACAGTCCCTGCTCACATGCAGGGTCCATAGATTCATGTGGTTGTCTCCGTGTACGTACACGTTCATCTGCTCGATACAATTTGAAACGAGACTCGTTCAACCAGGCAACAAGTTTCCAGTCATCAACAGTCTGATGTCAGTGTTGATGGGCCCAGGCGAGGTGTAGAGCTTTTAGTCGTGCAGTCATCAAGGCTATAGCAGTTGGCCTTTGGCTTCGAAAGCCCAAAACGATAATGTTTCTTTGAATGGTTCGCACATGGCTGAGACAGTGAAGCTCTAAAGTAGGCGTGTGTGTTTACTCAGTGCGCTCGCAAATATAGGTGTTTACTCGTGGGAAAACAATTTATTAAGGCAATATTGTATCTTAAATAAGTAAATTAGTATCTATTGTGATCTATATAATGAAGATTTCGCCTTTACTTGAGTAATTTTCTTGAAAAGATAACTGTTCTGATGGGCAAGCAGTTGGCGTGGGTTTGTTTTCGTTATCGACCGCAGTAAGTTATGTTGGTTCAAATGGTTCTGAGCACTATGGGACTTAACATCTGAGGTCATAAGTCCCGTAGAACTTAGAACTACTTAAACCTAACCAACCTAAGAACATCACACACATCCATGCCCGAGGCAGGATTCGAACCAAAGCGCCTAGAACCGCTCGGCCACACCGGCCGGCAATAAGTTATGTGATTATTCAATAAATTAATGTTACTGTCTGGTAGCTTTATAGTAAAGAGTATCGTGCGTTTATAGTTTGCATTTGGTTCGTGTTTTCTGTGTTTCTATAATTCCGTTTAGTTAATTTTCCATATTTTGCAGTAAAGTTGTTAAGTGGTGTTTCTGTTTCCATTAGAGTATTTATACATAATTTAGTGATGGCACTTGTTCCATTTTGTCATTAGAAATATCGAGACTCTTCAGTTTCTTAGTAGTTTCGTGATTTCCGCATCTATAACCTACGCCAGCAATTAACTTCACGCTGGTTAGATTAGCCTGCTGCTATATTCACCTGACGTCCAGAAGTTCTACTAATTATTAACTGTGGTAGCGGAATTGTTTGTAGTGTAATTTGTATTGTTTAATCTAGCGTCATGAGTGACAAATGTGGATGTCGTCGTCGATTAGTGAGCACAAGAGTGAAATGTCAGGATTGTCGGTTGGTGTTTCACTGGGGTGATTGTAGCGGGGAAGCTGTTACAGTGCCACATGAGGCTTGCCAGTAGAGTTGTAGATTATGTAGCCGTGACAAGAAAATAGAGGAACAGGTAAAAATTATTTGTGCCTTTCAGGCTGAACTAGAAATGACGTACTTCGAATTAGACCGGTTGAAGAGGGAAAGAGACAATGGGAGCTAACAACAGGTAACAAATCGTAGTCAGAAGGGTGAACCCCCAAAAAACACATTTCAGATTCCAGTGAGCAATCAGTTTGACTTGTTACCTGAAGTAGAAGTGTCTCAAACAGTATGAGCAAAGTAGGGTGCAGCAGACTCGTGGCAACAATTGTAATGCTAGGTCGAGAGTAAAGTCAAGCAGAAAGAAAAGAGTCCTGCTGTTAGGTAGCAGTCATAGGAGAGTACCAGGTCACAAGCATTGCGCAAAGATTTTGATGCTGGGGACCATGTTCTTACAGTAGGAGGAGCAGTAAACAGCCTGGCTAGCTATTCGGACTATTGTATTACGTGTGACCGGAATGTAATAGGAGCAGCAACAGTTCACACTCGTGTGGGGTTTGGCATCCCATCACTTTCGACCTCCATGGTAAATTTGATGCGGGGATGAAGACAGTTGAAATGGTCCAAAAAATCTATTAAGAGAGTCACGTCCATGCGGCCAAACGAAAAACGTATCATCCACGTATCTCCAGAAGGTGATAAAGGACTTCCCATAGCCACTCCGTCATTCTGTTCAAAAAAGTTGCCATTGAATAAAAAAATATGTGGATGTCAGCACATGACGACAAAGCTTCACCAACTCTTCATCCAGTTTTTCACTAATCAAATTAAGCGACTCTTCTAGAGGAACTTGTGTAAGCAGAGATACCACATCAAAACTCACTAATAGATCTGAAGGACTCAACTTCAAAGATTTCAATCGACTAATAAAATCCACCGAATTGGAAATATGGTGTTCACACTTGCCAACATATGGCCGCATGGACGTGACTCTCTTAATAGATTTTTGGACCATTTTAACTGTCTTCATCCCCACATCAAATTTACCATGGAGGTCGAAAGTGATGGGATGCTTCCATTTTTAGACGTTATGGTTCATAAAAAACCAGATGGTACTTTGGGACACAGTGCTCACCGAAAGCCGACGCACACAGATCGGTATCTGCATTCTACGAGTTGTCATCCACCCTACCAACGCAGTGGCGTCCTCAGGACTTTGGTACGGAGAGCATATACCATTTCCGACGCGGACAGCTTAACCCAAGAAATTGCGCATTTGATGGCTGTTTTTAAGGATAATGGATACTCCGAGAAGCAGATTCGTCGGGCTATGGAGTTTGGACCATCTCTGGAGGTACATGAAGAGGAACATGGATCGGTGGCCTTTCTTCCCTATGCAGGAGGTATATCGTTTAAGATTGGACGAATTTTAAGGAATTTTAACATCAAAAGTTGTTCCGACCGCCTTCTAAGATTAGGGCACTACTTGGCTCTGTAGAAGATGATCTGGGGCTTAGGAAACCCGGTGTATACAAAATTCCGTGTCAGTGTGGGAAAGCTTACATTGGTCGTTCGATTCGCACAGTTCATGACCGGTGTGTGGAACATCGACGCCATACAAGGCTACAACAGCCGGAAAAATCGGCAGTATCAGAACACTGCTTAAATGAGGGACACGGCATGAAATATGACGAAACGGTGGTAGTTGCCAACATTTCCAGTTTTTGGAATAGTGTTTATAAAGAGGCGATTGAAGTTAGGTTGGCGGATAATTTAATCAATAGAGACAATGGGTTTCCTCTTAGCAGGACGTGGAATCCGGTACTATCCCGCATTAAAATTGAACGTTCTTCGGTGCGACCATGAGTGCGATATATCGTTGCCGCAAAGTTCTACCAGGGGCGCCGCCCCTTCCCTGTCTTGGTGGGCAGCAACTGTGAGGGGCGGCGCACGCGCCGTGTACTGCACGGTGGGCTATATAGGACGTCGTTTTGCAGCCAGGCGTTAGTTCTCAGCGGGACTCATCAGCAAGCAGCATTCTCCTGAAGATGGCGACCAGTTGGATCGCCGAAATATCGAGTCAAGTTGATTTTAGGATCCGGCAGCAAACCCGAAGTGATTTTCAAGACTTATTACGCCGGGAAAGCCTACGAAGTCACGTGCTGTGGCTGTTGATGCAATTGGGAGGTGGGGTTACACTAGTCATGACCTACACCCGAATAGGAGGGAGAAGGATAGATTCGTTGATCTTCATACAGAAAATGTAAGGGGGGCCGCATGTACACAAGACAAAATACCTGTGATTACTGGAGTCAGAGGGACATATTTTTTAGAGAGTATTGAAAGAGATTAAAACAGAAAGTGTCATAAAGTCTGTAGCAGATTCCAAAGATATAAAATTGGTGTGTTTCATTAGAACATTAGCGGATTGAAAAGTAAGACAGATGAGCCTCTTGCAAGCCTAGAAAATGGGGTAAATTCTGACGGTATAGATGTTTTGTGTCTCTCTGAACACTATGTAACCACAGGGGTGGAGAAGTTAAATTTAAGGGATTACAGATTAGTGTCTTATTCATGTAATGTCAACATGAAGAAAAGAGGACTTGCTACATAAAAACTGGACACAAAGTAAAATTTTTGAAACAAATAGTTGAAGCATGTGCTTGTGAGTTACTACTGCAATATATTTCTGTAGTGATTGTAACAATCTACAGATCTCCTTAAGGTAACATTCAGTAATTCATGAAAAATCTAGAGGCATTTTTGAGCTACATGTCAGACAAATACAAGCAGTTAGTGGTTTGTGGTGATTTTAATGTAGATTTATTAAAAGATACTGACAGGAAAAATGAGCTAGAATCTTTGTTTGGTTATTTCAATCTGGTCTCTGCTGTAAATTTTCCTAATCGTATGCAGCAGGGTAGTAGGTCACTTATTGACAAAATTTTCATACACAGTACTCAGGCAGAAACAATTAATGTGTACCCAGTTGTTAATGGGCTCAATTATTCATGAACAGTCTTAATCGCATTTATTTTTATTATACCGCTAACCGGATTCAACCCGACGTAGGGGTCATCTTCTGGGGGTTTGCACTGTGAAATTATAGACATCCGTCAGAAAAATGCCATTATACAACAGCTAAAATTACGTAAATTTAAAATATGTTACCCATTGGTCGACTGCTGGTGGTGTCACTCATGTCTACATAACGGCAGGAAACTATGCAGGACTATCGCATGGGCTTAAATAGCGTGTTGAGATCATGTGAATAGACGGCAACCCCACCCCAGCGGCGGTCAACAGCATTTAATACAGTATATTATCTGTAATTACTAGTAACCTTGGTTGAACATAAATTTAATTGACAGTAAATAACAGGAAACGGAACAATTCCATTTAAAAAGAGTTACAATTATAATGTTAATTATAAAATAATAACAATGTTCCGTAGTCAACTCGTAAAATTAGTAAAAGTATATTACATTATGTGCCATAAGATAAAGCAAAACAATTTGTGATACACAAAAACTGGTATCGTCTTGTATTATAATACACTCCTGGAAATGGAAAAAGGAACACATTGACACCGGTGTGTCAGACCCACCATACTTGCTCCAGACACTGCGAGAGGGCTGTACAAGCAATGATCACACGCACGGCACAGCGGACACACCAGGAACCGCGGTGTTGGCCGTCGAATGGCGCTAGCTGCCCAGCATTTGTGCACCGCCGCCGTCAGTGTCAGCCAGTTTGCCGTGGCATACGGTGCTCCATCGCAGTCTTTTAAACACTGGTAGCATGCCGCGACAGCGTGGACGTGAACCGTATGTGCAGTTGACGGACTTTGAGCGAGGGCGTATAGTGGGCACGCGGGAGGCCTGATGGACGTACCGCCGAATTGCTCAACATGTGGGGCGTGAGGTCTCCACAGTACATCGATGTTGTCGCCAGTGGTCGGCGGAAGGTGCACGTACCCGTCGACCTGGGAGCGGACCGCAGCGACGCACGGATGCACGCCAAGACTGTAGGATCCTACGCAGTGCCGTAGGGGACCGCACCGACACTTCCCAGCAAATTAGGGACACTGTAGCTGCTGGGGTATCGGCGAGGACCATTCGCAACCGTCTCCATGAAGCTGGGCTACGGTCCCGCACACCGTTAGGCCGTCTTCCGCTCACGCCCCAACATCGTGCAGCCCGCCTCCAGTGATGTCGCGACAGGCGTGAATGGAGGGACGAAAGGAGACGTGTCGTCCTCAGCGATGAAAGTCGCTTCTGCCTTGGTGCCAATGATGGTCGTATGCGTGTTTGGCGCCGTGCAGGTGCGTGCCACAATCAGGACTGCATACGACCGAGGTACACAGGGCCAACACCCGGCATCATGGTGTGGGGAGCGATCTCCTACACTGGCCGTACACCTCTGGTGATCGTCGAGGGGACACTGAATAGTGCCCGGTACATCCAAACCGTCATCGAACCCATCGTTCTACCATTCCTAGACCGACAAGGGAACTTGCTGTTCCAACAGGACAATACACGTCCGCATGTATCCCGTGCCACCCAACGTGCTCTAGAAGGTGTAAGTCAACTACCCTGGCCCCCATTGAGCAATTTTGGGACTGGATGAAGCGTCGTCTCACGCGGTCTGCACGTCCAGCACGAATGCTGGTCCAACTGAGGCGCCAGGTGGAAATGGCATGGCAAGCCGTTCCACAGGACTACATCGAGCATCTCTACGATCGTCTCCATGGGAGCATAGCAGCCTGCATTGCTGTGAAAGGTGGATATACACTGTACTAGTGCCGACATTGTGCATGCTCTGTTGCCTGTGTCTATGTGCCTGTGGTTTTGTCAGTGTGATCATGTGATGTATCTGACCCCAGGAATGTGTCAATGAATTTTCCCCTTCCTGGGACAATGAATTCACGGTGTTCTTATTTCAATTTCCAGGAGTGTATATCTATTCGTACATTTACGTAGAAAACATTTGAGTCAGTTTACGAAAACGGCTAATATGGTAGGACTACAACGCGCTCTACTCCTTGTGGTGAGGACGCCGTTGCCAGGGAGTATAAGGCGTATATCAGGCGCCCTCTCCTACCTTATTCATTTTACCAAGATCATGTTTGCCTGTAAGAACGTCTGTAATTACGACCGACCACCAACGGTTATTAGTTTCTCATTTACTGCATTATACATTCAGTATGGTCATATAAGCCTTCCTTTTCTTCATCGTTTAACTGTGATGTCGGACAGTAAATCTGAACTACTGCTGTTGGCGCTGGGTTGCTGTTCATTCAGATAAGAATTGCTTTACACTAACTGTTGACCGTAAGCCCCTTTCTGCACTATAGTCTTATTCGTGGCGAATCCTACTTTCATTACACTGTTCTCTGCCGCTGTTGATATTTCCCAATATTGATATAACTACGAATTATTTACCTTCATTCAATTTCAATTCCCTAATCCTCACTCTATACAGACCTAGCTCTCGCATTTTTCTTTTCTGATTGTCTAGCTTAACTACAACATTCGGAATTCTGACAATCCAGTCTCCGACACGAAGAATTTTATCCTTTGTTAAGGTATTCTGCTATATTCTTGTACTCCCATGTCACTTTACCGTCATCGCCTGGAGATATGGGGGAGAGTAATCCTGAATCTTTGGTTATTTGTCGGATCATCATGGAAATTCCAAGCCGTATGTCCTGTAGATACACAAGATGCGTATTTAAGATGTGTTTCGATTGCCTCCTGCATCTTCTTGCAGTTCTCGTAATTGATAGGAGCATTATGGGGTTTGCCGTCCAGCAAGTTCGTGATTTTGATGATCTAACTCGATAGGTGGACAGAATTTGGAACTATATCCCTCTGCCTATTCAATAAAGCTTATCAATCAACGTCAAGCCGGATAACTGCTTGCAGAGGTGGAGCAACGTATTATTTATTTGCTCAAGTTGTCAATTTGTAAAGCACTTTATTCTGAATAAAACATCAATTTTTTCTGAAATTTTAATGTGTTTCTCTGTAGAGGTTACCTGAGAGTCTGCGGCCAACCGAACGTTGGATGGGGTGAGGAAGCACGCTTCTGACGTTTGAGCTAAGTACAGATATTGACATGATACACACGTACCGTTTATTTTAAATTTTATGCGAGTCTTTTGCCCTTTTGGGCGTTCTGTATTAATATTGGACCATGCCTCTTTAGGCAGTTTGTAGTTTAGTGTGTTCCGAAAAAGGCGTGGTTATCCGCACCGAAACCTAGGTCAACAGCCGGGTTCTATTTGCAATTGAGGCGTATTCTTTATACTCGTTAGATTATATCTTGGCTACCAAGTCTGACTGTTCTAACCGCTACGGTTGCAGGTTCGAATCCTGCATCGGGCATGGATGTGTGTGAAGGCCTTAGGTTGGTTAGGTTTAAGTAGTTCTAAGTTCTAGGGGACTGATGATGTCAGGTGTTAAGTCCCATACTTCTCAGAGCTATCTGAACCATTTTGTCACTGAGCACTTGTTGATCCATGACACGACGAACTGCTGCTGTAAATCGTTCGAGAAGTGGACCTCCACGCCTTTAGGCAGATAGCCATGAAGATTTTGCTCATTGGTGTGTAGACAGGTAAATTTTAACGAGAATTGTTAGAAATATTTGAAGTCTTGAATGTGGCAGCAGTAATTAAATGCAGAATTATGGATACAATGGAAATCACATAGCCGACCAGCTACACTGCGGAAGTTTATTCAAATCTTAACGTAGATATGTGTTTACGATGCACATTTACCTTAGATTCCACATCGATAACTTTTACTACTGACTAAAATGTATGGCTATTGCATTCGTATGGATCATTTTTTTTTTCTAAGCCCACTTTTCACCTAAGTAAAGGTTTCCATAAAGTTTTGACGTGCATCTGGTCAGCTTCATGATTCCCACTGCAGAAACGTTTGAAATGCTTTGATGAACAAGTTATTAAACACTTAACTCACGAATATCACAGGAATCACATCGTTTCAGACCAACTAAAAAAAATTCTTCTATATCTACATTTATATGTATACTCCGAAAGCTACCTTCCACTGTGTGGCGGGGTGTACTTTCTGTACAACCATCAGTTCTCCCGTCCCTGTTCCAGACGCGAGTAGTTTATGAGAAGAACGATAGCCTGTAAGCGCGGTTGTGGGTTCGAATCTTCTAATTTTATCTTCACTGTCATTTCACGAAATATACGTAGGAGGAAACAATATACTTACTGATTTACACGAAAGTACCTTCACGAAACTTTCCAGTAAATCACACCGTGATTAAAAGGCATCTCTCCCATCGTGTCCCAATGATGCTGGTTGATCATCTCTGTGACGTTTTCGTGAACCGGTAACGAAACGTGCTGCTCTTCTTTGGATTTTCTCTATTTCTCCCATCAATCCTGTCTAGTACTGATCTCACACTACAGAACGATATTCAAGTATTGCCCCAAAGAGGATTTCATGATGGACTACGTTTCCCAAGAATGCTTCCTCTCAGTCTAGCATTAACGTTCCCTGCGATTAGTTCTATGCAGTCGTTACATTTTAAACATACTCTTGAGTATTTTAAGTAACTCTTTCCAGTGATTGGTCAGCAATCGTGTAAATATATAATAGCGCCTTTCTTTCTACAAGGTGTGTGAGAAAAGTAATGAGACTAACTATTTATCTACCAAACTTTTAATATTTTCCAAACAACATATTGTCCCCTTCCAAGTACTTCCTTTCGACATCTATTCACAGGTGGAGCCGGTCCCAGTTTTGGTAGCGGCGGTCACATTCAGATTCTTTTGAAAGATTTCCAGAGTCCCAAAACGACGTCCTTTTCAGACAGTTTCCAGTTTCTGAATATGAAGAAAGAAGAAAGTTACAAGACTCAGATCAGGTGATGAAGACATGGTGTGGGGGGGGGGGGGGGGGGGAGGAGAAACAGGAATGCCCTTTGAGGAAAACTTCCGTAATGAAAATGACCGTGAGACATGGTGCATTGTCATGATGCATCATCCATCTATCTGCAAGTCCGGTCACACTGGACTTAGCCGTCTTATGGATTTTTTTTTTTTTTTTTTTTTTAGTGGAAGAGAATGGGGGGAGTTGGTCATCAGCCCGTTGCCTGGTTTGATGCGGCCTGTCACGAATTCCTCTCCTATGTCAACCTCTTCATTTCGGAGCAGCAATTGCAACCTACATCCTCAGTTATTTTCTGAATGTATTTCAACCTCTGTCTTCCTCTACAGTTCTTGTCCTCTACCGCTCCGTCTAGCACTATGGAAGTAATTTCCTGGTGTCGTAACAGATGTCCTATCATCCTGTCCCTTCTCCTTGTCAGTGTTTTCCACATATTCCATTCCTCTTCAATTTTTGGCAGATCTTCCTCATTTCTTACCTTATCAGTACTCCTAATTTTCAACATAGTCTGTAGCACCACATCTCAAATGCTTCGATTATCTTCTGTTCCCGTTTTACCACAGTCCATGTTTCACTACCATACAATGCTGTGCTCCAGACATACATTCTCCGGAATATCTTCCTCGAGTTAAGGCCTATGTAAAAATCTCTCGGCCAGCAATGTCCTTTATGCCAGTGCTAGTCTGCTTTTGATGTCCTCCTTGATTTGTCCGTAATTTCCTATTTTCCTGCCTAGGTAGCAGAAATCCATAACTTCATCAACTTTATGACTATCAATCCTGATTTCAGATTGTTGCTGTTTTTATTTCTACTACTTCTCATTAGCTTGTCTTCCTTTGATTTACTTTCAGTCCATGTTCTGTAGTCATTAGTTATTTGTTTTCGTCAGGTTGATTTGAAATCTTTAATTGCATATTCTTCAGTTGCTCATATAAGAATGGTTATTGGTGGATTGATGACTATGAATTGATGAGGTTGTGTAGGTTCTCTTTCTTTAATGGTTGGCCATGGTTTATGTTCTTCTGGTTTATTTTGTTTGTCTAATATTATTTATGAACGTTTAGGTAGACGAAGATTATTAATTAACGAGGGTATAATTAACTTAATACCAAGAATGGCTTTATGATGATTTCTTTTAAGATCATGTTTATCCCATTCAGCAGATCAATAATCACTTTCTCTGGGCATAGCAATCTGTAATATATATGCAACCAGCTCCATAGCAGCAGCGGCTAAGTTTAACATGCATAAGACTGTTCCTGTGTTGTATGAGTGTCAGTTTCACTGTTATTTGAGTCCTCAACTGATCGTTCCATGAAAAACTTAAAACTAAAATTTGGATAAGCCATCTGAGAGCGTATCTGAACAAGAATTTTCAAGTGATACAGAATCTAACTTGTGAAACGGAATTTACTGGCCTAGAGTACATGACACTTTTCGGTATGTCAGTGTCTCTGTCTTTGCACTTAGTTTTGCAACTCATTGGATGACGGCTTTTCTCCATGTGGTTTACAGCAATGCGAAGCAGAATGTAGCAGCAGCGTTGAAAGCTTAATGTTACTAAGAATGAATTGAATTAAAACGGGTTTTCTTGGGTCCTGTTGACTATTAACTAGCGTGTGAGAAGGGACTTCGTTAATTCAGTCTATTTAAAACTTCAGAATCATCAGGAAGAAATATTAATAATGACAGTGACCAACGACATATGTGTCAATAATCACTGAGTGTGCCGACCGGTGTGGCCGAGCGGTTCTAGCCGCTTCAGTTTGGAACCACGCTACCGCTACGGTCGCAGGTTTGGATCCTGCCTCGGACATGGATGTGTGTGACGTCCTTAGGTTAGTTAAGTTTAAGTAGTTCTAAATTGTAGGGGACTGATGACTCCAGATGTTAAGTCCCATAGTGCTCAGAGCCACTTGAGCCATCACTGAGTACCCGATTAAAAAATTAATTCAATTTCTAAATTGAATTAGTGTTTAGCAACCACAGTATATTATTTAGATGTGGAGAATAATTATTATTATTTGGAGGATAAGGAGGCATCTTTCACTGAATAGAACAACGAGGGATTATTGCAGACTCGGACTAACTATCACGAGTCCAACCCCACAAAAGCCTTTGCATTATTCTTGCAAATTTTACCTTGAATTCCATCTTCAGGCGTAGTGAAGACATCTAAACCTCACCTGGCTATATAAATGAAATCAGGCATTGAGTGTGGTAAGATCTGCCATCACGGACGTGAGGGCAGTGTGACACGTCTTCTGTCTCCGAGATCTCGACCGACATTCCTACTTCCGCTCTCTCAGACAGACCCCGTCTAACAACAATTCTAAGAATCACGCTCCCTTGTCTCGCCCTCAGATTGTTACTATCGATATCTGAATGCTTACAAAGTGCAAAGAATAGCTTGAAGTTGGATGTAATGTTTTATGTAATGGAGAGTTCTGACACAATGCTTACAAATGTCATCGTTGATATCCTTTCACCTAGAATTTTAATTCCGCTTCTGAACCTTTCTTTTATTTTCATCATTGTTTCTTCAACCTTCAGATTGAACACTGGGGGGGGGGGGGGGAGAGGGGCGGTGGAGGGGGGAATTAGGAGAGTACATCCTGTCTTACAACCTTTTTAATCGGAGCACATCGTTCTTGCTCGTCCACTCTTATTACACCCTCTTCGCTCTTGTACATACTGTATATAACCCTCTCTCAGTATAGCTTCCCCTACTTTCTTCATAATTTCGATAATCATGCAGCATTTTACACTGTCGAAAGCTTTTTGCAGGTCGACAAATCCTACGAACGTGTCTTGATTTTTCTTTAGTCTTGCTTCCATTATCAACCGCAATGTCAGAATTGCCTCTCGGGTGCCTTTACCTTTTCTAAAGCCAAAATGATCGACATTTAGAACACCCTCAAATTTCTTTTCCATTCTTATGTATATTAAACTTGTTAGCAACTTGGATGCATAGCTGTTAAGCTGATTGTGCGGTAATTCTTGCACTTGTCATCTCTTGCAGTCTTCGGTACTATGTGGATGATATTTTTACGAAACTCAGAAGGTATGTCACCAGACCCATACATTCTACACACCAACGTGAATAGCCGTTTTGTTGTCGTTTCCATCAATGATTTTAGAAATTATCAACCCCTTCTGCCTTATTTGATCGTAAGTCCTCCAAAGTTCTCTTAAACTCTGATTGTAATACTGGATACCTTATCTCCTCCAAATCGACTCTGGATTCTTCTTCTACCTCATCAAAGCTTCTCCCTCATAGAGCCTTCGATGTACTCTTTCCACCTATCTGCCCTCTTCTCTACATTTAATTGTGGAGTTCCCGCTACAGTCTTTTACTTTTAATGTCAGTGAATGTTGTTTTGACTTTCCTATATGCAGAAACAGTCCTTCCTACAGTCATTTCTTTTTCGATTTCTTCACATTTTTCTTGCTGCCATTTCGTCTTAGCTTCCCTGCACTTCCTGTTTAATACAGTCTTCAGCGACTTGTATGGCTGTATTTCTGAATTTCCCTGAACACTTTACTACTTCCTTCTTTTATGGATCAACTGAAGTATTTATTCTGTTACCCATGGTTTCTTCGCAGTTACCTTCTTTGTACAAATGTTTTTTTTCTAACTTCAGTGATACCCTTGGAAATCAATTGGATGACAGATTGTCCTGGGATAACAGTCTGACTTTACCAAGAACACTTTCAAAGCTTTCTTCCATTTCAGAAGGTCTCCATGAGCGAGGTTCATCTTCTACTTGTTCTCGGCCTTCCAAAAATTACTTGTGACAGTGCAAAAACTTTTGCTCTAGATAAGGAATGTTCCCCATAGGCCTGTTTCAACTTCTAAAAACATTATTCTGGCGGACTCCGCAAGTTTAACACAAAACTTGGTGGCATAACGTTGTTCTAAATGCCACTGTCCGATTTTCGTAACACCTAACAATAAAAAAAAATCTTCACTGATGGTGTTCTCAAAAATTGCATGATGGCTGCAGGGAGCTGGAACTTGGACTAACCATCTGGAAGGGACGATCGCACTTTTCCACAGAAGTGGAGCAACACAGCATTGGTAAATATCTTGCAGTGTTGCCAGTCGCATTAATTTACTCACATATCTCGTATTTGTACGCAACACGTTTCATTTTCTTAAGCTGAGAGTCGCTTTTCACTCCCTGCACCAAGCATCGGCCGTATAAGGTCTCCTTGCATTTCGCTACAATTTTCTAGCGTCTTTCCTGCATTTCGCTATGATTTTATGGCGTTTCAACTTCACTGCATACAACAGGATCACCTGGGAAAAGCCTCATGGAACATTCGATGTTGTCTGCTGTCATTTAAATGTATGGTGAAAAACACTAACTTGGGGAAAAACACTCACTTGAGGAGTGCCCTTAGTCACTTTTACGTGTGGAGACTTTTGTTTGAGAATGACGTGGTGCGTTCTGTTTGCTAGAAACTCTCATTGCAGTTACAGGGTTCGTCTGATATTCAGTACGCTCGTATGCTTTTCATTAGGAGGCACAACGTCTAAGATTTCTGCCACTCGGAAACTGGGAGCAGTTCATAAGACAAGAGAAATAAGAAAGTCTAGGAAAGGCAACATAGATTAATGTGATCTATGTTTGACGTGTGCATTGAATTAAGCGGCTCGTGGGCCTGAAGGGCAGTTGCAACGACGTTAATCCAACTAAAATAACTAAAGTAATTGATTTAAAAACATTACACCACCAAGGCGGATAAATGCTCTATGAAGCATTGTATTATGAACACAGAAAACATTCCCGCTAAGCCACTCTGTAGACGATGTTTGTAACCATAGAGAAACAAAGCCACCCTCATAATTATTGTTTTATGAACCCAGTCTGACAGACTGCTACGCGAAATACCGTAACTCTGCGTTACACAAACAGCTTACAACATTAAAGTACCTACTGTTTACAGTTGGCTTTAGTTTTAGACGGCCGTACGTAACGAGAACTGTACAGCGGAGGAAATAGGTATATTATATGGATACTACAGACCATTCGCATGAGAATAAATTGTGTGACTGAACTGATTTTTTGAGGAAACTGACTAAGTGACATTAATTGTATTGAGACAGATCAAACACGCCATTGTAACGAGTCTCTTAGTGAGAGATCAATATGCTTAATCAGTGCGAAATACCACTAAATTGATGTGAAAGTTTTCTGACTCTGGTACCTCGTCACAACGTAGAAAGCTAGACAGGGTAAAAGCTAAGTTTCGACCTCCAGAAGAAGTGTTGGTTTTGTCCAGTATACACTCCTGGAAATTGAAATAAGGACACCGTGAATTCGTTGTCCCAGGAAGGGGAAACTTTATTGACGCATTCCTGGGGTCAGATACATCACATGATCACACTGAAAGAACCACAGGCACATAGACACAGGCCACAGAGCATGCACAATGTCGGCACTAGTACAGTGTATATCCACCTTTCACAGCAATGCAGGCTGCTATGCTCCCATGGAGACGATCGTAGAGATGCTCGATGTAGTCCTGTGGAACGGCTTGCCATGCCATTTCCACCTGGCGCCTCAGTTGGACCAGCATTCGTGCTGGACGTGCAGACCGCGTGAGACGACGCTTCATCCAGTCCCAAAATTGCTCAATGGGGGCCAGGGTAGTTGACTTACACCTTCTAGAGCACGTTGGGGGGCACGGGATACATGCGGACGTGTATTGTCCTGTTGGAACAGCAAGTCCCCTGGCCGGTCTAGGAATGGTGGAAAGATGGGTTCGATGACGGTTTGGATGTACCGGGCACTATTCAGTGTCCCCTCGACGATCACCAGAGGTGTACGGCCAGTGTAGGAGATCGCTCCCCACACCATGATGCCGGGTGTTGACCCTGTGTGTCTCGGTCGTACGCAGTCCTGATTGTGGCGCTCACCTGCACGGCGCCAAACATGCATACGACCATCATTGGCACCAAGGCAGAAGCGACTCTCATCGCTGAAGACGACACGACTTTATTCGTCCCTCCATTCACGCCTGTCGTGACACCACTGGAGGCGGGCTGCACGATGTTGGGGCGTGAGCGGAAGACGGCCTAACGGTGTGCGGGACCGTAGCCCAGCCTCATGGAGACGGTTGCGAATGGTCCTCGCCGATACCCCAGGAGCATCAGTGTCCCTAATTTGCTGGGAAGTGTCGGTGCGGTCCCCTACGGCACTGCGTAGGATCCTACGGTCTTGGCGTGCATCCGTGCGTCGCTGCGGTCTGGTCCCAGGTGGACGGGCAATTGCACCTTCCGCCGACCATTGGCGACAACATCGATGTACTGTGGAGACCTCACGCCCCACGTGTTGAGCAATTCGGCGGTACGTCCACCCGGCCTCCCGCATGCCCACTATACGCCCTCGCTCAAAGTCCGTCAACTGCACATACGGTTCACGTCCACGCTGTCGCGGCATGCTACCAGTGTTTAAAAGACTGCGATGGAGCACCGTATGCCACGGCAAACTGGCTGACACTGACGGCGGCGGTGCCCAAATTCTGCGCAGCTAGCGCCATTCGACGGCCAACACCGCGGTTCCTGGTGTGTCCGCTGTGCCGTGCGTGTGATCATTGCTTGTACAACCCTCTCGCAGTGTCCGGAGCAAGTATGGTGGGTCTGACACACCGGTGTCAATGTGTTCTTATTTTCATTTCCAGGAGTGTAGTTTGTTTCATTACAATCTGTTATCATACTCAGAAAACTTTTATGTTAGTTGACTCTGACCGCGGAAAAATAAGCAACACGTTAGGAATGCATTCTCACGTTATGGGGTACGTAATGTCACGAGTGGTCGATTTTCGTGTTCTTGTGTGGCACATGTACTGCCCAAATTGAACGGCGTGTATCTAAAACTACGTATGTATAAAAGGCACGCAGCAAATTTATCTGGATGAAATACACAGACGGACAAAGGTCCTAACGCCACAAAGGAGTTGTGCGAAATGGACGAAAGTTGGCGTATTTCTACATCTAAAATATGACGTCTATTCAAATAACGCGCCAGTAGCGCCACTATAACGATGAAAAGCTGATGTGCTTAAAATACTCACTGTAATGGCCTTAGATGTTAGTTTCCTTTGAGACAGGGCTTAGTGTGTTGATATTAATGAGAATGCGTTTAAGACGACGAGGAAGCCATTACCAGCAGCTCGCTGAGTGTGAAGATGGTGTAGCAGAGTTACGAGAAGCTGGGTGTTCCTTCCGAGACACTGCAGACAGGCTTGGCGCGAATGTAGCAACTGTTCGTCATTGCTGGCACCAGTGATCGGGGAAAGTACGGTCACAAGAAGAGGGTGCCCCGGACGGCCATGTGGCTTCATCGAGAACGAAGGCCGTCGTCCTAGGTGTATGACTGTGGCGCATCTTACTGCGAGTGCGGCACAGATTCGTGCAGCGTTTGGTATCGCCATAACACAGCGAACTGTTACAACTCAGTTACTTTAACACATTGAGTGCCATGATGAAATCTGGACCATGGGTTGCTATGCCACATTGAAATCCCGAATATTACTTCTGTAGCCAAACTGGTTTTTTGCATTAGGTGTCTTCTTTTGAACATGTAGAATTAAGTTACTTGATAAAATGTCAATTTATGACTGAGCTGGACTGATAACAGTCGTGATCCATATATGACTCATGTGGCCCAATAACAACACCTGTGGCCACACGAGTCACCTGTTGCTGACATGATTTAAACCGCAATATTATAAAATGATTCAAACACTTAGTTTATTTGATTGTATTAGCTACCTATAACACTGTATTATTTGCAATTTTTTTTACTTGTTCTGACAATAATGTTCATGAATAAAGATCTTAAAATATTCTACTTCATCAACACAGCGTTGTGAATGTCACTAAAACACTCGTTGCACATGAGACTGTAACATTAATTGCGTTTAGTGCAAAACCCTCTTCACTTTCTTAGCAGCATCCTTTATTTCTTCTGTTCTTCGCAGGCTCTTATAACAGCCCGAACATTTTCATTGAGTGCTCTGCTTTGGTCTCCCTACGGGCACAAGGTGAGGGCTGTTATCTTCGTGGAACGGTTGCAGTGTTGCTCGTGGTTGCGGATCTTTCGCGTTCAATAGTAGTAGAGTCAGGCGCTTTATGGAAGCAATTATTTGTATGCGAGACTTGAATACTTTGTGTGCCAAGTACTACAGCTGAAACGTCCCCTTTGTAAAATTTATACACGACTGTGCTTAAACTGACACACAACAGTTTTTAGCGCAACGCAATATGACTTTCAATAATCCCTCATATGCAACTGCGCAACGCTACGCGCTGTTAGCATCCAGCTACCGCTGCCCAACACTACAATGGCAGACAACAATGCAAACCAGCCACAGACTGCACACGGCACAGCCAGTGATTTGTATACAGAGCGCTACGTGGCGGCGGCGTTACCAATAAAAAAACCTAAACAGCCTACTTACACAGCACTTGAGTATTTACGAAAGATGTTCCGAAAAGGATTTCAAAACCATCTTTCTGTTCCATTTATCCGTATGCCAAAGTGTCGTTGAGTAGGAGCACATCTGCTCAGATACATCAATAAATGGCGTTGTCGTCCATGACTACTCTGTGTTTCAAACCTTCCACGCCGTTTTTACGTTTCACAGGCACCATATCTTCGTTATGTTTGTATGTATATCTGGCGATTGCAGTTAGGAGTCACCATGGCTATCAACTGCTGAAATATTGAGTGCTACGAACATGAGAGTCATCAGTGGAGCCACCACTTTTAAATATATAGTTGAAATGCATTACCTGTGAGCCCTAGGAGGTTCACGAGGCCGCTAAACATAAATCAGCATCTGAGTCAGTTATGGTTCACGCGGCCCACTGTACAATGTATGCGTATACCAATTACGGCTCACGTATCGTCACAACCAGTGTACCTGTGAGCCAATATTGGCTCACGTGGCAGTCAAAGTCTTTAGAACGGCTCTGAGCCAGGCGCCCTGTAGCATACATTCCACTGACCCAAAACAACTACCATTTGTAACTATTATGGTCCAAGAGGGAGTTTAATTGCATCCTTAGTTTAAATGCATCCCTAGTAATGTTCTCCTCATCATAGGCCATCGTAACCAGCATTATCATCCATCTGACATCCAGTGTTAGATGGAAAACACATTTCGATGATTCGAGTTTTCGCTAATGTGAGTGCAGTAACCGACCACGAAAGGTCGTTAGCAAGGTGTTAAAGTCGTATTCGAGAAGACTGTGTTCTGATCCCCATTCGCTATTAAGCTCGTTACCATAATTTTCACTGGCTTAGTTGTGGCCATCTGGTGGAACACAGAACGTCCATATAAGAAACGATCAATGAAAAATGTTTAGTATACCTTCCATCTTCTTTCCAGCTACCACAGAGCATCCTGTTCCCTATAAATATGGTTCATTCCGCTTTTTGGTACGCGTATTCTACCATTCCTTATTTCCACAATTGATCGTTAGCACAAAATTCGAATTGTAGAATAATTGATTCAAACAATGGTTACCAGTCCACCGTAACTGATAGCACACAGCAGATGAAGAATTGAATACCAAGAATGTCACTGTTACACCTCACAAGATGTTTATAAAGTACAAGGGTGAACATATGTGGATTAAACATTGGTTGGCAAACTGATAACTGCCTTTCGCAGTGGCCGAGCGGTTCTAGGCGCTTCAGTCCGGAAACGCGCGCCTGCTACGGTCGCAGGTTTGAATCCTGCCTCGGGCATGGATGTGTGTGATGTCCTTAGGTAGGTTAGGTTTAAGTAGTTCTAAGTATAGGGGACTGACGACCACATATGTTATGTCCCATAGTGCTTAGAGCCATTTGAACCATTTGAAACTGCTAACCACAAAGAGCAACACACTGAATGCAAAAACGTTACTCATAGGCTACTACCCAGGAGATAGCAGGCAACAACCTGCTTTCTGCGTTGGCGTAGATCCGGCATTGAGGCAGTTGCACAACAACATTTGCCAGGAGAGTGACTCATGTGACATGGGAAAAGAAAGATCTGTGAACACAAGGTGGAAGGAACGTCACAGAATCTTCAAAGCACGAGAACGACCACCCTACTACTCAATGATCAATCGAGTATTACACTTGTAGCTTACCTGGATACGGCGCAAATATTAGAAATCTTGGTTGATCTCTTCCTATTCCCCTTACACTCTGTGTCTTTCACTTGTATAATTTGTAACAAGAAAATTACAGAAGCAATCTTGACTCTGTCTTATGCGATAAATACTACTTCACTGTCAACATGGTGAAGCCCACCAGTACCACATTTCATTATTTTAATGTTCTGTTGTAAACCGGTCGCTACTGACGTATTCCGAATAGAAGTCTTTTTTGTTTATAGCTGTAGACTCCATATTTCCGAATAGAAGTTCATTTTTGTTTATGGCTGTAGACTCCTTAGTTCATAGAACGTCGTAAGATATAAATAGCATCTTCGAAACAGGACTCCTTGGAAACGGGCTTTGAAAGTGAAATTAATGGCGTTTCAAATTAATTTTAGAAGGTGACCAAAAAGTGCGATTCTTGATTGCAAGTAGTAAAACATACACAGAGCTGTATCACTACCCACCTGACACTCAACTAACTTACACTTTAGTCCTCTGGTGAACACTTTGGTTGATAGTATCTAGTAGTATCACTAATTTAGGGAAGGATACATTGTTACTTACTCTAAAGTTGACACGTTAAGTTTGCAGACTGGCAAAATGAAAAGACACCTCCACAAATATTTTGGCTACAATCTTTGTCAGAAACAGAGAAACACACACAATTCACTCACAGAAGCCAGCACACCTCACGCACACATGACCGCCGGGCAATCTCGCCCGAGCTTCCGGAATTGGCGGTCGTGTGTGCGTGAGTTGTGCTGGCTTCTGTGAGTGAATGGTGTGTGTTTTTCTCTTTCCCTGACGAAGGCTCTGGCCGAATGCTTTGTCTATGTGTCTTTTAATTGTACCTCTCTGCAACTTAACGTGTCGTCTTTATGGTGAGTTCCAATCTATTTCCTCCTTTGTTGATATTCCTGCCTGAAGCTATCATTGTGATTGGCCATTATCTATCTTTTGAAGAAATTTAATTTCTCTGAAATTTTAAGGAACATTGTTCCGATGTCGGGTTCATGACACAGAAAAAGATTTAGAGGACATGACAGTGCTTTCTTGAGTTCAGATAGTACAGTAAGAGTTGGGAACAGACAAGAGGGAGTGTAATGATTGACAAGGCAAAAGAGAAGACATAGTGTATGTTTATAGTCTCTACGCTTATCGGCACCCAGCTATGACAACTGTTCCTAGTTTCGTGTGATATTGGTGTACGTCACAAATATATCGTACATAAGCAATCATCGCCAATTCTAATATGCTTGACCTTTCGTACGAAAGTCCTTGGAGAATGGCATCACCATAGACAATGTGGCTACCATTAGTGTCTCTACGAGTTTCTTCAAAAATGTTCAAATGTGTGTGAATTCCTGAGGGAACAAACTGCTGAGGTCATCGGTTCCTAGACCCACACACTATCTAAACTAACTTATGCTAAGAACACCACACACACCCATGCCCGAGGCGCCTCAATCCGCGCAGCCTTTACGCGCGTCTCTACGATCTTATTTTAAAATTCGGAAGAAAATAATGTTTATATGTTTTGTAGTGAGTGAACTGACGCTGACACTTTTTTACAGACAGCAGGTGTGTGCTTAGTCCAGAACTATCCCCATGATCTTTGAAGGTTAGAAAAAGGTTATTTCTGTGCAGTTCAGGGTTAATATGATGTACTGTGTAAAAGGCAGAGATGGAAAAAAAACCTACTGGCTGAAACCTTACCAGTATTTCAGCCAGAAACAACGAGCATTTTCCGGTATTTGTCTGCTGTGGTTTCTTTTCTTTTTTTCATTTCTTACTAAAAACCTAATACAGAAGGACAAATAAATCTGCCGTAACAAGACTGCTAAAAGTTTGATTCTGTAAATGAATCTGCTTCCAAAATGAGTGATGTTTCCAGAATGAGATTTTCACTGTGCAGCGGAGTGTGCGCTGATATGAAACTTCGTGGCAGATTAAAACTTTGTGCCAGCCCGAGTATCGAACTCGGGACCTTTGCCTTTGGCGGGGAAGTGCTCTACCAGCTTTTTTAAAAAATTCTTTGTTGATCTCATTTTGTTCTATTTTGTTAGTTGTATATGTTCGGGGGGACGTCTCTTGACAGTCGTGCACGTTGTTTGTTTATCCTTTGACTCAGTTTTTTTTTTTTTTTTTTGTTACAGAGGGTAGCAAATCCTCTCACCCAACACGCTGAGCTACCTTGCCGGCTGACCATCTGAACCACCAAAGCACGACTCACGACCACTCCTCACAGCTTCACTTGTAGCGAAAGGCAAAGGTCCCGAGTTCGAGTCTCGGTCCCGCACACATTTTAATCTGCCAGGAAGTTTCATATCAGCGCACAGTCCGCTACAGAGTGAAAATCTAATTCTTGAAATATCCCGTAGGCTGTGGCTAAGCTATGTGTCCGTAATATCTTCCTGGAGCTGTAGTTCTGCAAGGTTCCCAGAAGAGCTTCTGTGAAGTTTGGAAGGCAGGAGACGAGGTATTGGCAGAACTGAAGCTGTGAGGATGGGTCATGAGTCGTGCTTGGGTAGCTCAGATGGTGCCAGCACGGTAGCTCAGCGTGTTCGGTTAGAGCCCTCTGTAATAAAAAAAAACCTGAGTTATTGGATCAACGAATAACTTCAACAAGCGTCATGGGACGTCCGCCACGAACAGATACTAGGAATATTAACGCACAAAACGAGATCACAAAAAAAGGTGGTAGAGCACTTGCCCGCGATATGCTAAGGTCCCGAGTTCGAGTCTCGGTCAGGCACACAGTTTTTATCTACCAGGAAGATTCATGAGCGATGTTTATTTGTAAAATTCTTATTGCTTTGAAATATTGAATTATTACAGAAATTGTGAAAAGCGATCAGTGTTAGTTCAGTGACAAAGCGTGAGATAAAACTTAGCAATAAACACATGAGCTAAGAACGCGTAGAGCATTGCATAGAAATAATGTACCTGCTGCAATGTGATGTGGCCTATTAGACGGAACCCGTTAACGTCCAGGGTGCAAGACTTGCACGCACCTGATCAGTACGGTAGTTTTTGGTTGTCATCGTTGGAACCAATTGTGTTGCAGAATAATGCAATCCCTAGTTTGGAAGTCTCTTACGAAATGTGGTAACAGTAAAATACAGTGCCCCATGTGCTTTAAAGGATGAAAACCGGACGGGGCACAACAAACTAGTGACGTCATACAAGGAGAAAACATCCAAAACGTTCCTTAGAATAGAGGTTAAGTTTCATTGATATATATACAGTTTTATCGATATGCTGAAGATGAAATAGTAACTGAACCCTTAATTTTTTAATTATTTCACGGTGAAGGGTGAGACCATACAAAAATGGTGAAGCAGGAAAGTCATCAACTTGGGACATTTCGCAACTATTGTTGCTGCGCGTTTCTGATTTCTGCTGCAGCCTCATCCCCACATCGGCTGTGTTCATCCACTCCCTCACCTTCATTAGTAGTTTCCAATCTATGATTATTACAAGAAGTAATAGCACTAAAACACCGAAAATCGGCAATTACTTTGAGGGGTTTTAACAGTCAGATTAAACTGGGGACGAAATTAACCCATTAAGTCCCAAATTATTTTTTTTAAATTGAATTTGTTATTCCTTAATTATAATGTACATACTGTATGAACAATAGTAAGTACAAAAATAGGCAAAGAATATTTACACAATGCTGATATAATGGCCGTCCTCAAAACAGAACCCTGGGATCTAACAGTATCATATAGCATACTAAACTGTTTTCAAGTCTTAACTATTTATTTCTGGCGAAAAGGTACAGTACCCTTCACACACAGTGTTACACGGAATGTAACACAATATGTTTTTGGTTTCCCATTGTATTGAGTTCTTACACATCCTCTTTGCGTGCCTCTTTTGTCAATCATATGACCAATTCCATCAAACCAGATGTCTGGTATCCCTCTCAACTGACTTGATGGGTATTCCATTGAATGTCCAATATTCGGTCTTCCAGTGTCCAGTTTGAGGTATGTAACTTTAACAGCACGTCTGAAATCCAGTAAATCCAGTGAATTTTTCCCATGTACTAGTCTGTAGAAGAGCCAGGCATTTACAAGGGCCATTTCCAGCATATGTGTAAATAGGACCCAGTAACATTTTCTCCCTCTAATTACCGCTGCATAGTTTCCAGCTAAGCAGTCATTGTGGTCAACATCTCCCATGTACACATTATACGACTTCAAAACGGCAGGTTGTTGCTATTCTGTCTTCTTACTTGCTTGTCTACTGTACCAAGTAGCGGCTCCCAAAGGTTCAACTTTGTCAAAATTTGTACCAATTGTAGCGCATCTGTTTTCGTGCCATCGAACAAATAAGACTTCACCATTCCTGTCGAATTGGTAGTCATAGTATCCTCGAACTGTCTTTCTCAGTTCGTTGCTGCCCAGTAGTGGACAGTCACCAACTCGATTCTCTCTGAAAGTCCCAGTTGCTCGAAAATCCAAATTTCTCAGATGATTCAGAAGATCTCCACTAGTGAAGAAATTGTCAAAGTATACACAATGATTCTCGGGTTTTGAATGCATTCCAGCATGTTTAGGACTACTCGGTTCTAGTAACGTCGTCTGGACCTTCTTCTTCGTTGGTCATACAGTCTACTTCAGGAGGACATTCGGTGATATCAACATGGTCCTGATCATCTGACACCGCATTATAGAATGCGTCAGTTTACTATTTCTTCGTTAGTGAGGTATCTATCTCGTCTGAAGGCCATTATAATCTATATAAAATAAAGTGGAATGAAAGAATAATACTTCAGCACAAACTACAGAAAAGGGAATGTGGAAATACCTCTGTCCATCTGGAACTGTATTATTTACTAATGGGTAAGACAAAAGACGGTTCGTTGCTTACAACAAAATCTGGTAAAATTACTACGTTCTAAGAAGAATATACATCACCAGTAGCAGAGTTTCATATTCGAACGTGCAGCAATACAAAATAACTGAAATGATAACACCAAGTCCCAGTGTCTTATTTCGAGTACAACAAATTATATAACAATGGAAAACAAAGAATATAACTCCAACTGAGCTAAAAATGCAAGTAGTTCAAAAGACACATTGTTGACCATAAATAATCACAAAAAGATCTTTGCCACATATTTCAAATATTACTAAATTGTCGATAAAGTCAATACCTGTAATAACAAAAAGTGTGCCTTAGTGTTCAATAATCAATTAATGGTAGGATTTATTGCTTTTAATTTCCTGTAAGCATACATTTGTTATAAAAAGCATCCTTAAATGACGTAGAACAGTAATAGCTGCAAATTAACAATTTACTGCGTACTTATACGTAAATATGTGCTCTGTCCTCAAAATAGGACACTGGTACTTAATGGGTTCAGCGATGTAACCGAAAACTGGTTGCTTCGCCGAGAACTGCCGTCCTTAGTGAAAGTCCTACACATCGATTATACGGCTTGTTCATACACGCCAGTGCGACAATTCACCATGGGTGTTCAACAAATTTCGTTCTGTCCTGTGCAATCAGTTTAGGGGCACGGCGGATTCCTCCGAGGGACGCTCAGCGAACGTCCCTGTGGCACCTCTGAAAGTTCGTAGGCAGAGTTCGCCCCTGTCTGGCATAATTTTATTCATTAACGGACGACAAGTGATAGCGCAAAGTGGCTGCCTGCTGCCGTGGGCCCCTCCCGCCGAAGGCCCTCCACGAGTCGGTGGTGGGCTGCGCAGCAAGGCTGCAGGTGGCGCGTTTCGCAGCCAGGAGAGCGCTCCATGAATATTTAGCTGCAGGCCGCTGCAGCTTACACAGAGCAAGGTCAGACCGCGCAAACGTCCGATTCTCAGAGGCGCGGTGCCCTGGCCTGCTGTTGTGCCACACGGAATAGCGTTAGGCTATCGCTGAGCAGTTGTAGCTGTCACAGTGGACAGTGGAGACCAAGGAGAATCGGACCAACATTTCAGTGTAGTACGTAATGTTTTTAGCCAGTTCTGCCACTCAATACAACTATAGAGTAGCAACTTTTGAACGGTACGAAATAAAATAGTCATTACTTGCGAATGGTTTGAGTTAGGAGCTTCACACTGCACGGTCGGCAGCAGGGCATGATGGAAATTGGTATGCGCATGGTCTGCTTTAGCACACATTCATTTGGGTGGGTTCGTCAATATAGTCCAGTCAAATTGCAGATATACCTTGCAAAAGGTGAGGTATAAGATTTTATTTTTTAACTCGTTCATATTGTTGGAAAGGTTACAAAACCAAGTTTTGCCAACAAAATTTCTCTTGGGAAAACTTTCTGCAGTCAAAAAACTTCGGACTTTTTTCAGTTTTTTCAAAATATCTCAGTTTCATATGCTTCTATCGCTTTGACGCCTAATTTCTTTTTTGAAGAGCACAAACTTCTCTACAAATTTGATTCTTACCATTTTTTCTACTCCCAGTATCTAATACGCTACAGCGCGTCAAAAAACAGCAATTTTTAAAATTTTGAGCATAGTGGTAACATACCTTATATTGGAACACTTTTTTTTCAGTTTTTGTTTGTGTAGTGTAAATACATTATACAGCATGCTATATGTTGGAATTTACCACCGCACCTTCAGGTATTTAATTTCTCTGTATGTAACTTGAGGATTGCTGGGCACCTACTAGTGTGATTCTTACATCACTACCTGAAGTTCCCTATGGGCCACCTCAGCCCTGGTATTTGTAAAACTATAAATATAAAAATACATCATTAATAGACATAGACACACACACACACACACACACACACACACACACACACACACACACACACAAAATAAATTGTCTCAGGAAACTGAATTATTATTAGTGCAATAGGCAACCTAATTAGGTAGGTAATTATTCTTGTGTATAAAGGCCACACAGTTGACATTAAAAATAAGTAGCTTTATTTCAATTAAAATGCATTGTCAGTTACTGAAAAATGTTGACAGTTCTGGGTGTGTATCGCACTTAAGCGCACTGGAGACGGGTATGATCATCATTACCAACGTTTTGATGGGCAAAGTTCCTCAGTGTCACCAGAAATACCTTGAGTTACAGATTCAGGGTCTGTACATAGAGTTGACCCCAGATTGACCTCTCATTTAAACAGCGAGTCAGCCTCATCAAGTTCGTTGATTTCGTCAGCGGCTTCCTCAACATCCTCCATAACACCTTCTTCACTGTCTTCACATAAAAATTTTGGACCGTTTTCACAGTGGACCCCAATAAAATTCTTGCAAATTGAAGAACATTTCAAACCCGCTTTTCTGCAGGAGCACGCTCCGCCACAGTTCAGCATGAAACAACAAGAAGAAGTGCTCCAGGTGGTGGATCTTGGCTCATTATAACGAATATTGGACCGTGGTCCCTGTGATTCCAGCCCCATTTCTCAGGAGGTTTCCAGTTTCCCATCCAACTTTGGTCTTGTTGGTAAGTCCGCAACGAATGATGTTGTGGAGCGTCTTGTGTAGGTGGAAACCGTGCATGATTCAGTTTGCTTTTTGTGGCAGACTTGGCGAATAGCTGATACCGCAAATGGTCTAGTGTGTGGGAACTGCTGACACCTCCACTATACAATGCGATAGTAACCTGTTCTCCTGCTGTTATTATTTCTTCACGGGTAGCATGTGGTTTATTGAACGTGCAAAGCGCTGAGGTTAGGTGTACATTTTTCGCAACAATATTGCAGCACTTAATTTTTCCGTGGCCAAACAAAAGGCCGATGTTGCATCACATCCGCTAAAGGCGTGGGCGAACAGAATATATCCACTGTCAGCTTGTAAGATGCAGTGGAAAACCACTTGTCTTCTGCATTTCCTCTTCCTGGCTTTAAGAAAAATAACTTTTTAATGCCTTGCCACAAACCGGTCATGAGCAAAAGCAGGTCAACATCTTCTCCTACAATGACAACACTTCCAAAAGCTTTGGTTCTTGAAATGGCAGATGTTACAATCATAACGTCAGCATCTTCTTGTTCCTGGCTTTGAAGCTGTTTCAGCTATCACCTCATCGTCGGCATATTTCTGGAAAAGACGAGCCTTGACATTTGAAATATAAGGACGAGATGTGGTTATTTACTCTACCAGATTGTCCATAGAAAACTGACATTCTTCCTTATCGGTTTCCAGGTAGGCAAATATAGCCTCCATGCGTTCATCTACTTGTGTTGCAGGTCGGTAACCTCGATTCTGTCCGGTAGCTGAAACACAGTGAAAGAACTTTCTGTAGCAAAATCTGTGGTATCACCCATCTGCAGC